>NW_012150197.1:1952987-1964674 GCF_000956105.1 Propithecus coquereli | reverse complement strand
CAGACATAAAAGTCATTGCGATCCAACCTCCCAGCCCCCCCCCCCGACTTCCTTCTAGCCCCACGGCCGTCCTGCCTGGGTGGACGGAGAGGGGTGGCCTCGTGTCCCCCACCCCTGCATATTCCAGCAATCCAGGGCCAGCCCCCCAGCAACCCGTGTTCGTCCCCCCAGTCCTGAACGTCAGGGTTCTCGTGCGTGGCGGGCAACGGACCAGGGACTGCTCACCTTCCACGTGTCCCCACGCTGCGGCAGCCACATCCTGGTGGCCGAGGGAAGGGCACAGGCAAAGGAGAGCTCTGTGCAGGGCAGCGTGGGGCCTCCTTCCTGGCGCTCCACGGGAGAGGCCCCGGCGAGGCGAGGGTTAGCAAAGCTGAACAGATTCCCTCGGGCAGGTCTGCCCACAGCCTCCCCTGCTCTGTGAGCCTCTGAGTGGGAGACGGGCTGCGAGTTTCCCCAAACCTGTTTGGCCAAGGAGCCCTTCTTCATGGCACAGCTTGCAAGACAGGTGCACCAAGGAACCCGCCTTGGAAAAACAGGGACCTGTGTTTTATCTCTTACGGTGGAGGTGGTTTGTGTTAGAAAAAAGAAAGCAGTGATGAGCTGAACCCGCGGGGGAGGGAGGTCTTGAGCGTCCCCCTGGGCGTGTTAAACCAGGCATCAAAACATGCCTCGAAGGGCAGTGGCCCCCAGGTCCGTGAGCCCCACCCTGTGGGTACCGAAGACTCTGAGACAGGCGAGTGTCATTTCTCGCTCCTTCCCTCGTCATCATCACCAGCCACACCCTGGTGAGCAAGGCAGGCCCTGGGGGCAGCCAGGAAGCGGCCCTGGGAGCCCTGTCCCATGTGGGGGCCCTTCCCTCCAAAAGGCTGTGCCCCAGTGCTGAGGGGCGGGACCTACGTCCCTGTTCACGCCTGCGACTGCCAAGCCCTCCCTGCGTTCCTGATTGCAGGGGAGAAGTTTTGCACTTTGTGAGCAGAGAGCAGAGCTCCTTAAAGCCTGTCGAAGGCCTCAGATAAAAGCACTCATCGAACACGCAATGACACCTTTTGTTAGGCATGTTAATGAAGCAATTTCTCATGCCATTAATCCCTGATCCTCTGTGGAAGGTGCAGACGCCAGCTGTGATTGCAATTAGACAGTCCCCAGTGGGAGTGAGCCGCGACCCCACGTCCAGGCAGAGCCCAGCCCATAGAGAGGGGGACACTGAATCCATGCCCCGGGCTCAGAGCACCCAGGGGAGCCGGTCATGGGGTCACGGTGGGGCCACACCCCTGCATCCATGAGACATGACCGTTACAGGCAGTGGTGGGCAGGGTCTCCCCAGCCCGCGAGACCCGCTCTCCCTCCCTCACGTTCCATGCCGGCGGCTCCCTCTCCTGCCCTCAGTGCCGTCAGCTCGTCCGACCCCCACCACATCCCTGGGAGTGGGCGCTGTCACTGCCTCGTGCCATAGACAGGGACGCTGAGCCATGTGACCGCAGCCCCTGTGCCTGGGAGAAGTGAC
This sequence comes from Propithecus coquereli, assembly GCF_000956105.1. Lineage (NCBI taxonomy): Eukaryota > Metazoa > Chordata > Mammalia > Primates > Indriidae > Propithecus > Propithecus coquereli. Next base: position 1,963,170 of record NW_012150197.1, on the reverse strand, counting down.
GTTTGGGGAAGGAGCGAAGCTGGCTTTCTAGGTATGGCTGCGCCCGGCCCCGCAGGGGAGCCAGCCATCCCTGCCGTGGGCTCAAATCGAGTCCTCTCCAACTGACCAGCTGGGTGTTGGGGACAATCCACACTACATACATCCTGTCCTGAGGTCGTTAAAAACATCCTGTGAGGTCATGCGAGGCAAGGAGGTGAAAATAGTAGCTCTTACTGCTGACATTGGCCTCGTGCAGCCGGGCACAGCCCCATGCTTGCCACAGCCGCTGGGCCCCAGTAGGGTGGCACAGGTGTGGGAGGAGGTGGCAGGGAGGGATGGTCTATCTGGGACTTAGGTGACCGACTCACTGTGGGACACTCCGTCACTTCGTTGATGGGCCCTTACAGGGACTGACACCAACCTTCAAATAGTGTCACTTTCTGTAAATGGCCTAAGGTGATACCAGGTTGCTGGCGTCCCTCGCCACCTTCCAGAAGCAAATGTCGTCTCCTCCAGTGTAAGGTATCACACCAGGCCTGGAGTTCTGTCGTCTTTTATATACAATGTCCAGCACTCGGCCTCATGACAGGCACCTGCGGGGGACAGGATAAGACAATATAAGTAAAGAGCAAGAGGAACAGCACATGATAAGAAAAGACTTGCAGAGGCTCCAGGTAATGGAGATATAAAACATAGATTTTATAATAACTGTGCTTACTGTGTTTAAGCAAATTATAAGATTTTGAGAGAGAAGTAGAAGATACAAAAAAGATATAATTGGGCAACTTAGAACTAGAATATATAGCAAAGTTAAGAGCTCAATGGATAGATATGTCTGAAGATTAGTCATAGTTGAAGAGAGAATTAGTGAAACAGAGGATATCAAAGGAAATATTCATGTTCTACAAGTAAAGAGCTATGCGGGAGGAAAATGCAGGAGAAAGGACCGGAGACTGTGGAGCAGTAAGAAGGTCTGACGTCTGTGTTCGGAGCATGAGGGGGGAGATAAAATGGAGCAGAAGCAATATTTGAAAATATACTGGCAGAAAATATTCCAACTGGCAGCAGATATCTGGGTATAGATTCGAGAAGCCCCATGAACTCCAAACAAAGCAAATAGAAGGAAAATATTTTAAGGAAAAAATAAATTTCCTTAATAAATTAAGGAAAATGAGTGCTTCATGGGAAAATAGGTAAAACCAAAAGACAAAGAAGAAATGTTGAAAATCAGAAGAAACAACAGAGCTTGCAGCCTGAGGGAACAAAATGCGGCGCAGAGCCGGCTTCCCTGGGCACCGTGGAGACGACAAGATGGCGGAGTGACCGTGCCAAGGCGCCAAAGAAAGTAGAATTTTGTCACCAGTAACGCCGTCCTCCCAGAAGTGGAATAAAGACATTTGCAAACAAACGGAAGCTGAGAGAATCCGTCACCAGGTGTGTTCTTCAGACAAAAATAAGCTGAGCGGAGGTGAAAGTGATTCAGAGGAAGGAGGCTGGGACAGGGGGACGCGTGACGAGAGCCACCTCTCACGGGAGGTGACGCGGGCAGCTCCGTCACGACAGGAGTTGCACAGACTTTGGGAAAAGATAAATGGGTCAGAGAGATGTGAGTTGCTTGCGTTGTGCTGGAAGATGATGGAAAAACGCAAATTAATGTCGTCCTTTGGTAAGATGAAGATACTTGTTATAAGGTCTTTGAAAAATCACTGAAAGTCATAAAAATGTAAATGTTTTCAGATAATAGATAAAAAACACCATGATAAAGTTACCGATACAAAAGATGCAAAAAAAGAGAAAAGGAAGGGAAGGGAAGGGCTGTATATTTCTCTTTCTGTAGGACGACAGAAATGCAAATGTGTCAGTGAAGTGAAATAGATTCATATTAACTGTTGTAAGTGAAAGCAAATGTATTCACAGATCGGACAAAGGAAAATTCCAACTATGTGCAGTTTGTAAAAGGTAAATCTCAAAAGTGTGAGGAGAGGTTGAAAGTAAAATCACAGGGAAAATCTCACACAAACGTGATAGGGAAGAGAGACGGTGGGCATCTGTTAACGTCAGATCCGGAGGAGGCAGCAGCTCTTGGAATGACAGCCAGGCCAGCCCACCAGGATGACAGAAGACTCCTGAATTTGTGTGCACTTAATAACACGACTTCAAAATATTTATGCCAAAGTTGATAGAAATAAACAAATATGCAAACAATGGTAAAGTTTAACAAGTATTTCTTAGTAAATAACAGAACAAGCAGATAAAATGTTGGTAAGGAAACAGATTAGAACCACACAGTTAGTAGGTCTGACCTCGCAGAAGCACATGATGTACGACACAGAAACTGGCCGCTCCTCAGGACACATCGCTTTCAGGTGTACACAGAACGTCTACAAAAATTAACCAAGTCTCAACGTAGTTGGGAGGTTTAAGATCAAAACATAATTTGTTTTCTTACCTCTGAGTAATTAAGCTAGAAATCGATGACAAAGAAAATAACTGGAAAATCCCCGAGGTTAAGTAAAAGCCTTCGCAGTAGCCCTTGGGTAGAAAAGAAATCATATGGGAAGTAGAGAAAATTTTGAGCTCAGTCATAAAACTAGTTGGATGTAGCTCACATCTGCCCAGATGGAAATGCTCAGGCCGAAATGCACACACTGGAGATAAAGACGACAGAACGCAGTGGTCTGAGCATTCATCTCAAGAAATTATAATAAAGCATAGAAGACAAAACCTGGAGTAGAAACAAGGGAATTGAAAAAGAAAGAGGAGAAAATAATGAAATATAAAATAATAGAAACAGCAAAGACCAAAGTTGGTCCTTTAAACTACTGATCTGATCAGATTGAGTAAAGAAAAGACAGGAACAGCAACTGGTCTGTATCAGGAATAAGAACAGGGCATGATGAGCAATCTTGTGCACATTAGAAAGACCATTTGAGGACATTATATACAATATTTTTAAATATACATGAAATGGATATTAGTCTAGAAATATACAAATTACCAAAACTAACATAAGAAAAAATCTCTGAACTGTTTAATTATTACAAACAAAATTAAAACTAAAATCCTTGTCGCAAACAAATGTCCATGCCTGTCGGCCCCACTGGTAAGTTGTACCCAAACTGTCAAGAGCAACGAAAACCAATCTTACACAAACTTGTCCACAGAACCAAATGAGGAATTTCTCCCCCAAAGTCTTATTGCTCCAAATTCTGATACTGACCATGCCCAACACCTGGTGTGAACTGTGTCCCAAACCAGCAAAGACTTTGCCTAAGATGGGAAAGACCATGTGCAAAACCTGGCACAAGTTGCGTCTAAAACCAGCAAGAACCTGTCCATACAGACAAAAACCGTGTCCAAAACTAGTAAGAACCATGTTCAGAAACATCAAGAACCTTGAAAGAACATGGAAGAGGATAATTATAGGCCAATTTTGCTCATAAATAGATGCAAAAACACTAAGCAAAACATTAACAACCTTGAAATCCAGTAGTGTTTACACGGGATGATAAATCACAGTCAAATTGGATTTGTTCTAAGAACGTCAAACTGCTTTAATCAACGTAACTTAACACGGAATGAAAGATAAAAATCATATGATCATCTGAATAGCAATTGTTAAAACGTAACTTCCCTTCAGGACAAAAATATACAGCAAATTAGGAAAATAGGGAACCTTTCCTAATGTCATAAGTGGTATCTACAAAAACCTACAGGGAATATTCAATTTACTGTTCAAATACTCAAAACCTTCCCTTGAGATCAGAAATATGACAAAGAAGCTATCACATCACACACTGGAGGTATAAGCCAATGCAGTAAGGCAAGAAAAAGAAATCAGAACGAATAAAACATAACTTGTAGCTCATACAATTCTACAGGTTAACAAGGGTGCTGGCTCTAACACGATTACGCCTCTGTACACCAGGAACAAATCCTTAGAAAATGGAGTCTGAACTAGATCCAATTACAGCAGCATTAAAAATGATCATACAACTATGAATGGATCTAACAATAGTGTACAAGACCCTTACATATTACTGAGAAAAATTAAAGACCTTTAGAACGGGAGGGACACGCCACACCCATGACTTAGACAGCTAATGTTGCGTGATATTAATTTCTACAGCGTCAACACAGTCTCAATGAAAATCCTGGCAGATCGTTGCTTGCTCGTTCTAGAATGGTAACAAGCTGATTTTAAATTTCTAAATGGAAAAGCAAAGGGCCAAGAGTTGCCAGAATAAGGAGAAGACTCAGGATGTGCTCGTCAGGACGTCAAGATGTGTTAGCAAATTCAGGCGGGGCTTCCCAGCCGCGGTGCCACCCACGTTTGGGGCAGACACTCCTCTGGGTGGGACCATCCCGTGCGCTGTAGGACAATTAGGGGCATCCTGGCCTACACCCCCATGTGCAACCGGAGCTCTCTCCAGCCATTGCCCACGTTCCCTGGGGGCATAAAACTGCCCCTTTGCAAACCACTGAACTGTAGCAGTTAAAATGGTGTGGTTTTGGGGAGCAATGATGGTTAGGTAGACAATGGAACAGAATGGTGAGCCCAGAAAAAGATACATAATGTTTTAAAAAAAATCAGTTTCACAGATGTATAACTTTCATACAAAATTCCCCCACTTAGTGTTCACCATTTGACGAGAGCACGAGGGTTACGAGGGAGCTCTTGTTGGGGGCTCATTCTGGGGTGGCCCGTTCAGCGGTTCACCTCTGTCTGGTACTTTTTTGCACATAGTTTATCAGGCACAATTTAAAAACTTCTTTAAACAAATGCACACAGAGGGCTTCCTGGCCGGGTGTGGAGAAAGTGGAGCGTTCAGATGGGGACACACAGTGGACGAGAGAGGTTGGTGGAACGTTCTAGAGAAACGAACAGCCTCCTTCGAAGCAGCAGTTACATGGTGTTAAAGGTCCCGGGGACACTTATTGACAGGAGTCTGGAAGCCAATTCCTCAAGGCCCGTCGCGGGGACCCTACTTTCCCGGTTCTGCAAATTTCATCTCTCCTGTGTCGCGGTTTCTCCAAGTGCGGCCTCCTCCTCCGTAATTTTAGCGACTCTCCTTGGACTTGGGTGAAGCTACAGCGTCAGGTTAGATGAACCATAAAAATGTGGCAACTTCTTTCCTCCTTCTGTCCTCTCTTAGCAGCTACTGAGAGGCCGTCTTTCTGCGGGTAACATAAGCAGTGCTAGAATTTGGAAGAACTTTTTTTTGGTGCAGTCTTGCAGGCAAGCTGATAGCAATTCAATTAGAAAATGCAAATGAGGTCACGTATTTCCCACCAGAGTGCTGAATCGCCCCTGAGGAATCAGCCATATCCCGGCGCACAGTAAATACTTGAGATAAAGTTTCACACGCGGTTGTCATCTGACTTGCTGCCGCAGCACTCGAAGTGGCAACAGGACCTGTGGGTGTAGTTTGCAAAAAAGGAACTGTTGTTTATGAAACTAATATCGTGCCTTATAGCGCGTCAGCACTCACGACCGATAAACTCGCGAGCAGCGCCCCACGGCCAGACAGGCCCGAGCCACGCTGGGTCTTTCCTCGGGGTTTCTGCCTCCCCGGGTGTTACCGGCTGAACCGTGTTCCCCAGAATTCGGGTGTCGAAGTCCTAACCTCAGACCGTGACCTCATTTGAAAACAGGGGCTTTGCGGGTGTCACTAGGAGGAGGTCGTTAGGGCGGCCCGACCCGGTGTGGCTGCTGTCCTTACAGAAGGGGGACGTTTGGACACAGACTTGCACGCGGGGAGAACGCTACACGAGATGAAGGCAGAGATCGGGGTGACGCTTGCACAGGCCACGGAGCACCCAGGGTGCTGGCAACACCGGAAGCCGGGAGAGGCTGGGCCAGAGCCCTCCTCCGTCCCCCACTCAGTGCAAGCGTCCGGGGGCCGCGGCCCGGCAGCCGCCACCTTCTGTGAGTTGCAGGGGCTGGTGTTCCGACCTGAGCCCGGCCCCCCGGGGGCTGGTGAGTTCTCACAGAAGGGGCCGGGGTGCACCAGGCAGGGAGGACACGGCCACTTGGGGTTTTCCACACAATGTGTTTCTGCAAGAGGCGTGTCTGCCTGGGGAAGCAACTAGAAGGCCCTTAGGTGCTGGCCCAAGTTTGAAGCTCACGTCTTCAGAAAATAGCAATGTTTCTTTTATCCTTCCCCAAAATACGGCCCTCAATGGGACTGGAAAAAAGCAATTCTAGAAAAGTAAACAGCAACGGTGCCACTGGCAAGCTTGTAGACAACGGTCCGCTGTCCCCAGCGTCCTTCAGAAGACGACTAGCTATTTTAATGAGTGTTAATAACCTCCCTGCTCCTGCAAGTCCAGACAGTGCCGCCAACACGTGGGTCTGCGTCAGACACAGGCGTGGCCGCCTTTGGGACTGGGCGGAGCGTGTGTTGTCGTGTGCCTGCGGGTGCTTCTCCACGCCGAAACCCACGGCCGACCCACGGTCACGACACGGTACTTTCTGTGTGTCAACCCATTTACATCCATCCTGACACAGGCCCTTTAGCTATTGACAGTCTCATGTGTGTGCATGTGATCGTGTGTTCCCACACACGTGTGTGTTCATGTGTGCATGCATACATGTGTGTGCACGTGCATGTATAAAGTGCAGGCATGCATGAGTGTGTTCATGTACATGTGTGCGCGCGTGTCGGGGGCCTGTGGAGGGCCCCCTGGGCAGAGGGGTGAGGGCCCAAGCTGCCCTCCTGCAGGTGTTCAGAGAAACCATCAAGCCTGGTTCTTCAGACCAACACGTTAGTGTTTCACTCCGAGGCCGCGGCCCCCACTGGTATTTGGTTAAAAATAAAATCCTCAGTGTTTCTGGAGAAGGATCCGTGGAAACAGTGACAGGGTGCTCGTGGACACAGTCTCTGATACCCGGCGAACAGTCCCAGCAGGAACGGGCATCCGTGAGCCCAAGGCCCGTACCTGGGCAGCTGGCGTCACACGGTAGACGACAGTGACAGTCCATGAAGCTGGACCTCCGGGCGCTCGTGTCTTGTCCTCAGCCAGGGCATCCGGCGTTATCTGGATCCGCCTTGGTTGTCACAGCTGGCGGGCGGAGGTCAGGGACGGCTCAGCACCCTCAGCGCCAGGGCGGCCCCAGCCTCAGCGTGGAGGAACCTGATCCACAGCCGCTGTGAAACCCTCGCTAGGACCGGGGTCCCTGGCGCACTGGGGGCAGGGGCCAAGCATCGTGGCAGGTGGCCGCGGCCTCACACCCATGATTGTCCAGGTCTATTTGTTCCAGAACAGTCTGGGGTCTCTTTCCCTGCTTCTCTGGCCGGACGGGAATACCACCCGTCACCCTCACGGAGGCCGACATCCGTCCGCTGCTCCCTGGTCAGCCACAGCCTTGTCTTTCTTTCTTCAGTTTCGTGAGAGACGAGGCCGAAGCAGTGGGGCGGCGGCTTTCAGATCTTCGTCCAGAGAAATGTGTTTGCGATGCTCATTAGGAACAGCACAAACCCCCACCGGATCATGGCGATTATCAGAGGCTGCCCGAAGAGCTGCAGCTAATCTACGTCCCCGGGGACCCCGCGCACTTTCAGACGTCACATCCAGAGGCACCCGCTTGGCACACAGTGCGGCGGGCGATGGGGCCCAGGACTGCAGCGTGGCGGGAGTGTGCTTTGTGCCCACGGGGAGGGCCGAGTCCCAACCCGCCCCCCAGTGACCACAGCACGACCCCGGGCAAGTCATCGAACTCCCCCTGCTGGAAGAGAGGACGTGCTCGCTCCCCCCGCCGCCCAGGCACGAGTGACGGGAGAGGGCCGCCCGGGCGCGCAGCTGGCGGCAGCGTGGAGGTGTCGCGCTAAGGCCTCCCTTCCTGATAGACAGAATGGAGCAACAGCCACCGTTCTGTTCAGGAAACCTTTCTTTGTGTTATTACTACAGGATTTTCCAACACGCTCTCCCCTTCTTACAGGAAGTCAGGAGTAAGAAACTCCTCGGTGCTCGGGGGGCAGAGACGGCACGTTCATCCCCAGTGGTGTCACCAATGTAGGAAAAGACCCACTAAGTGCCGTTTCAGAACCAAACTTGTGCAAATGTTCGTTTAGAATGTCCCACACGTGCTCTTTGTTAAAGAATGTGGGTGTCGTCCTGTTGTTTTATTTCATGTTTGTTAAATACCATTTCACTCTGTCCATCCTTGGCTACCATGGAAACCGGCTGGAAGGCTGCAGACAATACCCTGGTTAAATATTTCAAATATACGTGTTCTCGGGGAAGTGAAGCGCACCCTTTTTCAAAGGTGTATTGAGAAGGAAGCAGGAGGCTTCCGTGCACGCCAGCGCCCCTTTCTAAAGCAGTCTGATTATCCTCCGTAAAGACCAGCGCCAGGCTCGACATTTGGGGAAGACCTTTCTTCCTTGACTGAAGCAGGTTTCACCCAAAGCGCCGAGGAAGCAACAAGAACAAGACGGAATCAAATCGAAGAGAGTGGAGAATGACCTTGCTCTGGGAGGACACGTCGCACCCCTCGCCCCGCCTGGCAGCACCGGTCCCAGCGCAGAAACGGTGCCTCCCCGCGCTTCACTGAGCCGCAGACTCCTGTGCAATCGACAGTCTTGGAGCCCCCGACCCTAAGACGTGGTGTCGTTTGTACGGCTGAGACTGACCACTTACCCAAACGTCAGTGCCACCACGCGCGCTCGGCGGTGCACTGAGATGACGTCAGTGGGTCTGCGTCACTGCTGCGTGAGAAGGCGCAGGCGCCCCCGGGGAGCCAGAGGCTAGAGGAAGTCACAGGCAGGTGGGCTGGGAGGACGGAGGTGGGGCTGCGCAGGTGGGACTGCTCAGTGCATTGAGGGGCGAGGGCCTGCGTTATCCACGGATAACAAACAGAAGATGCTTCGGCCTCTTTGGGACTCCAGGACTTGCATGGGGCCTCAGAGCTGCCAGAACCTTCCATCCTGAGAGCACCATGAAACCCAGGTACAAGTAAAACCCTTGGGAAGCCCCATTGCTCCGCCGTGCTGATGCTCCATGAAGAAGGGCCACGCTAGGGGGTCGGGCGTGCGGTAGTCATGACGCTTTGCCTATGTGGCCAGTCCACAGTGTGGCCCTTCGGGCATCAGCGTGGCCCTGCTGAGCGGATGCACCAGTCGGTAGGGGTCTGTCTCATAAGCAGCCCCCAGTGGCACCTCCAAGATCAGTTCTGAGTCCATCGACATTCTACGCAGTTGCAAGGCGTATTAGAAGAAAATAAAATCTGCACGTTAGACACATCTTGCCCTTGGCATACCCACGCGGCAAGACCCGCCAGCACCCAGCGTGAAAGAAAGTTCTGCTCTGAGTTTAGTTCTCCTGTGATAATCAGCTTTTCCACTCACACTAAAACCCGTCTTGAATACCCCTGTTCACCCAGATTTCTACTCCTGGAGACATTTGCCGCCTCTGTTTTTATCTTCACGGCAGAGGAGGACGCCGCCTTCCCACTGCGTGGCTTGCAGGGTGTGCAGGGGAAGAGGGCGAGCCCCCAGCTTGGGGCTGTCGCAGGTGTTGATTTCTTCCCTTCCTTGGAGGAATCGCTCCCGTGCACTCTGCCCCGCCGGGGGGGCCGGGAGGGCCAGTAAAGTCAGGGAAGTGAAAAAACTGAATTCCCTCTGCACCCCCACCCGTTCCTTGACACCGAGCTGAGCAAGTGGCTTATTCTCTGCTTATGCAAATCAGACCCGCAGCTCCTGCGTGGAAGCCGAGTCTCTGGGCGTTCCAGGTTCACGGGCTACGCTGCCAATCAGAGACGCGAGGTTGCACGGGACCCCCCGGAAAGCCACTACTCCGGGTGAGGGACGTCCGTGGCTATGTCCTTCCAGGATGGGCTGGGGTGCACCCCATACAGCTGGCACGGAGCTCCTTGACCAAGACATTGGCGGGCAGGGGCATGTCCCCCAGGAAGTGACTTAAAAAGTTTCCATGAATTCCTTTTATTGAATCAGGCAGACTTGTGCCCGTGCCATTTTTCTCAAAATTGGGAATTCCAGGTGCTAAGGAAGCACCCAGCAGGGTCAGCCCCGGGCCCTGCGCCTGGGTGGGTTGGTGTGTGGGGGACGTCACCTTTGCCGTCTGACACTCCTGTCTCCAAAGGGCAGGGCTGCTCAGCTCTCCTTAGAGACTCGGATCTGGCTTCTGGAAATTTGGAGCAATTTCCATTTCATGCCGCCTCTCAAGCTAATGACTTGTGCTA
>NW_012150197.1:1948134-1952702 GCF_000956105.1 Propithecus coquereli | reverse complement strand
GAAACGATCCGTCAGCATCCACCTGCCAAGCAGTGGTGTGCACCTCAAACCGAGATGGCGGGAAGAGACCCCGCCCCATGGCAGGTGGGGGGTCTGTACTGACTGTTCGCACCCCCTCAGGGCTGCACCGCTCAGGGTCGTAAGGAGCCCCTTCCCTTAACAGGCAGGGCTCCTCCTTCGCTCTTCGTAATTCCAGGATTGGATAATAGAAAAATAGGATGGTTATAACTTTTTGCATGTAGGTGGGGTGTGCGTAAGGTCATGTTCTTCCCTCGACACTTTTTTCTGTCTTTTTTTTTCATTTTCTAAAAAAGGTAATAACTTAAAACCTGCTGCAGGTCAGCGCTGCATTGCCCGCCTCTCCCTCGTAGAGGTGGGAGGGGAGCGGCCCCGCTTCCTGCAACGCTGAGCGTCCCCGGGCGTCACCCGCACTCAGGGCCAGTTACACCATCGTCACACACACAACTCCTCCCCGTACGAGGAGGGCAGGCCCAGCAGGGGCAGAGCTGCCCCGAGCTTAGGAGGATGAGAGGACGTGCCAGCCCAGGGAGAGCGCAGGCCGCCGCCAGGCGCGGTGCAGGTGTAGCATGTGATGTTCGTTTATTTTTTTCAGTGTGTGGCTTTCCCGTGGACTGGGGCCCCCGGGCTTCCAGTGGAGATGGAAGGCTGTAATTGTTTCTGTGCCTTCCTCCGTCACCCTCCCCCCCAAGAAGGAACCCGCAAACCGCCCCCAACCCCCAGAAAGCAACCCCTTAACCACATCTTCCCTGGTGTCCAAGGGGCAGATGGAAGTAGGGAGGGCAGCTTCCTTGGTGCTCCCCATTCTGCAAACCTGGGCACAAGCCAGGCTGGATCCGGAGACCAGCTCAGCAACCAGGACCCTCCCGACCCCACTAGTTCCAGGACCTCCCACTTGGGCTAAACTGTCAGGACCCAGTGAGCGGGCATGCGTGTATAATACATAAACACATACATGTGTACACATGTATGCCTACACATATGTGCATGTATCTGTACACATACACATCTACGTGTGCATATATGTACATCTGTGCATAGTGCTTTATACACATGTGCGCATACGTAGCATCTAATTTTTAGTACCAGTGGAGTAGAGCAGTGGTTCCCAACCTTTTTAGCACCAGGGAACGGTTTCATGGAAGACAGTTTTTCCATGGAGCGGGGGTGGGTGTGGTTTCAGGATGATTCAAGCGCATCGCACTTACTGTGCAGCCAGACCTCTCTGCTAATGAGAATTTGTTTTTGCAGCCGCTCCCCGGCGCTAGCATCACCACCTCAGCTCCACCTCAGGTCATCAGGCATTGGATTCTCATAAGGAGCCGCAACCTAGACCCCTCGCGTGTGCAGTTGACAGTGGGGTTCGCTCCCGTGAGAATCTAACGCGACGGCTGATCCGACAGGAGGCGGAGCTCAGGTGACGCGAGTGATGGGGAGCGGCTGTAGATACAGGTGAAGCTTCACTCGCTGGCCTGCCGCTCACCTCCTGCTGTGCAGCCATGTTCCTAACAGGCCACGGACAGGACTGGTCTGCAGCCTGGGGGCGGGGACCGCAGGAGCAGAGGCCAACGCTCAGTCATTGTTCGCTCAGAAATACACAGTAAGGAAACGCGTCGGGGAATCAGCTGGTGCCATGTGTCAGGAAGTATTTTTAAGAGTAACTGGAAGCGTTATTTATATTCAGTGTAATTAACCGTCGGTGTTTATATGCTGTATTCTGAATGGGCCCGAGATTATGGCGTGTGCAGAGCACGCTGTTCCACGGGGGTGAGCGCTGTCGCCGACGTTTCCTCCCAGGGAAGAGGGTGCGTCTTCCAGGCAGAGCCTGCGCAGGTCTGGCATTGCTTTCCACCAGATTTTGTTATTACATTTGTCTCACAGCTCTAAAATAGTAGCAAATATGTGCAATTTATTTAAACAACACTAGGGAAATTAACGCCATGCTAGCTCATCCTGAGCAAATGAAGATAAAGCAGGTTTTTTAAAAAAAAAAAAAAGTCAGCTGTATAAAAACCCTTCAGAATCATGAGTCTGGAATTCAGAGGCCCAGGAGAGCTTCTGCTGGTGCCGAAGCGTCACCAGGTGAGACAGACTGGCTGTCGCTGCCCCATCGCTAGAGCCAGGAAGGCCCCTGCCCCACGTCGGGAAGGACTCGCTGGCTGAGTTTGGCTGGTCGGCCTCACGCAGACGTGCTCCAGAGCAAAAGCTAACACGTCCCTTCTCCTGGGCGGGTACCTACCGACCTGAGGGTTGAGAGCCCCGCGGCAAGGTCGCGTGCCTGTGTAGAGCAGCACGTCCGTCACCCGGGGGGCTCATTAATCACGGAGCCTGGGCCACACCCAGAGTCCGTAAGTCCCCGGTGGGACCTGGGGATTTGCATTCCTAACGTGCTCCCAGAACGCCAGCCCTGCTGGTCCTGGTCTCTGCCCAGTCCGGGGTCTACGGGAGACGCCCTGCGTGCAGGGAGACGTCACGCGGATCCCCTTGGCAGGGGCCCCGCCTCTTCCACGGGAATGGCGATTTCTGCCAGCCCGCCACATGCCGTGTGGGAGCCCAGAGCCAGGGGTGGCACTGTCCCAGTGCTCTGGCCCTGGGGTCGGGCACCTCTGCCCAGTGAGCTGTGTGACCTTCAGGGGTTGCTGGCCTGTGTTCTCCCTGGTGGGGTGGCTACTTCACTGAGTCGTGACAGGGAGGGTTCAGGGGAGTCCCTGCAGCAGCGTTTGGCCCGGAGCCTGGAACCTGAGTGCTCAGTGCGAGGTCACTGCGATTATTATTGTTTCCGTCTACTGTGTTGTGTTATTTCAAGGTACCTTGAGCAGTTGGATTAATCCGGTCTTCCTCATCCAAGCTTATGCTTCATTAACCCAACTTGTCATCTCCCCAAGGTAAAGGCAGGCTCCCGGGGGGGTGCCGTTGTCTGAGGCCCGGTCCTGCAGGACAGGTAGGAATTCTTCGGAGGCGGGGCCTGTGTGGTCACTCGGGACGCAGGGTCCTGCTGTCATCCCCCCAACACTCAGGACCTATGAGGCCCTGGCTACCACTGGAAACAGCTGTCTGCACTCGGGGTTGTAGGGGGACAATGCGCGGGACTGTCCTAAAAGCAGTTCCACAAAGGTCACCAAGGAGCCAGAGACCCCACGCCAGCCCCATGAGGGGCTGAGGGTGAGTCATGGGCAGCATCCACTGCTGTGACTTGAACTGAAGCTGGTGTGACGGAGTGTTTCCGTGGAGATCACAGCCACGGGCGATGGTGTGCGCCAGGTGCCACTCCCGACAAGACAGCAGTGACCCATGGAGAGCTGGGTTGCTAAGTGCTGCAGCCTCTCGAATGCCAGAGCCTGCTGTGATGACACAGCCAGGACCATGCTGGGAGGAGGCCCCATAGGGGGGCCCACCGGAAGGGGGCCTGGCCAGAAAGAATTTCCCCCCGAAGGAAATTTAAGTTTGGGCATTTGGGAGCAGACACGAATTTTTTTTTTTTTTTTTTGCATCAACTAGGCAGGTGTGTCTACATGTGTTTAACTTATTTCTGTGCAGCCTTTTTTGCAAAGGGAGTGGTGAAGGTGGTCCGTGCACAGAGGGTAGCACTCAGACCATCCGGTGCCCGGGTCTGGAGCGCAGCGGAGGGTGGGGCCCTGCGGTGGCTGGAGGGACAGCTTCTGGTCAGACGCCTCCCAGCCAGCTCTGAGCGCTGCCTCGGGCTGCCCTGCTCCGAGATCCGTCTCTGCCGAGTGAGCCGTGCTATTCTACGGTCTCGAGATTCAGAGTAAAGTGAACAGCAGCCAGGAGGACTGTGCTCAGGCATCTGTACGGGGCACCTTGGAATAAACACAGTGTGTCTTGCGCATGGATGTCACGCGTATACATGAGGTTCCATTAGCTCTGCTAACCGTGAGAAGTCATGTACAGTACAACATTTAGAAAGTATAGAAAAGTAAAAGGAACAAAGTAAAATAACATAAAACGCCCTGGTGACCCGAGTTTACCTTTTGATGTATTACCTTCCATTTCTTTCTCTGTTCTTTAAAAAATCTGTGGCTCATGCTACATGTGTACTTTGACATTATTTCTCCACTTACTAATATTTGATAGACAGTTCTTCATGTTGGAGTCTTAACAGAGTAACTTTCAATGACTGAGGTGTCCCCAGATGCAAACAAAGTATCATGCATTCAACTGTTGTTACTCTCTGACTTCCAGATATTCTTTATGTATTTTTACTCTTCTAAAACCATCCGCCATGAACATCTTTATACTAAAGTGATTTTTGTCTGTATATGGAGTCACTGGGACAGATGTCCAGCTGTGGAGTCACTGGGTCGGAGGGGGGGTCATTTCTGAGGTTCTTGATAGTCACCGCGAACTGGCTGCTGGCGGTCCCCAGCACAGACGGCGCGAGTCCCACCACTGCCCGCTAACGTGGGCGGGGCTTTTCTCAGCGTCATCCGATAAAATTCCCATAGCGACCCTCTGAACTTGGGGCTACTGCTATCAGCCCCGTTTTATAAGAGAGGAAACCAGGGTTTTGAGAGATTAAGGGACTTTGCCCC
>NW_012150197.1:1943063-1943799 GCF_000956105.1 Propithecus coquereli | reverse complement strand
CTGGGGAGATGTCGTTACAGTCGCGCGGCGTGAGCCCCGTGGAGGAGACGGTTGAGTCGCACACCCAGAGCGCGGAGGTCGCGGGAGCGCAGGCGGGGCGGCTTGTCAGGTTGTCAGACTCGGCCCCTGACGCCGAACAGCTCCCATGGGCTTCGGCTGATGAAAGTGGAATGTTCTCTTCACGTTTCCTCGGTAACGTGGCTCCCACTTCGTGGACACGGCTGCACATCCAGCAAGTATTCATCACGTTCCATGTGACAGAGAGGGGCTGGGCCTTTGGGATGTGGAGATGAGAGGTCACACGCTGCCCTCCGGCCCCGCGCTGGGTCTGCGTCATGGGAGTGCGGCCCGAGCGTGTGAACACGCGTGTGGAACTGGCTGAATTTTAACTCCACGTCACCCTTGCAGAGCATGTGTAGGTAACCTGCACGCTCACCGTCGAGCCCACCTAAGAGCCGACTTCCTGGTTCTCTGACGCGTCCATCCACATGCGAATGACTGACGTGTCGTTACTCACTGTCTCACGGAAGCAGAATGGCCTCCCAGAGCGCGAATGCGCGTGCGCTGTTCCCTTCCCCGCACGCCCCTTGTCCTCAGGAGATGGTCGGTTCTTTGCCTGCCACACAGGTCCCCAAGCCCCAACGCTGCCCCTGCACACCTGACTCCAGCCGCGTTGGTGACTCGCAGACTCCAGACCTGCTCAGGTGCTCGGTTACCTGGAGCCCTGCGCGCAGGC
>NW_012150197.1:1934544-1943013 GCF_000956105.1 Propithecus coquereli | reverse complement strand
CTATTCATGTCCTTTTCTTGCTATGAAAAAAATCCCATTTTTTCTTATTATAAAGAGCTCTTCGTAGTGTGACTATTAACCCTTTGTGAAATCTGCTGTAAATAATGTTTTCCAAATTTGTTAATTGCCTTTTGGCTATATTTTCATAAACAGGAGTTCTAAATTAAAATGTATTAGCTTTTCCTTTGTGATTTCTTCCATTGCTGGGGGCTTGAAACGCCCTTATCCACATGGTGAAACAGTCGACTCTGCTTTCTTCCCTGTGGTTTCTTCTCCCCCACCCAACTTCGTAACCCGCCTCCTTGCAGACGGGTCTTGCTTGGCTTTTCTCCCTAGCACTCACCCCCTGCCTGTTCTCCACCCCCAGTCTAGGGTGGCAGAGTCCCTCAACAGACCCTTTCCTTTGTGCAAACGTGACCCGTGGGCTCTGACTCTTCTCTCCCCTCTCTCCGTGATGCCGCAGAAAGGACGGAAGGACGCGCTTCTGGAGCCCTCCCCGCCTCCGAAGGACACGCTGCTGCCGTGGCCCCAGCGCCAGAACCCCAGCGGGCTGAGACGACAGAAACGGGACTGGGTCATTCCACCCATCAACGTGCCGGAAAATTCCCGCGGGCCCTTCCCGCAGCAGCTCGTGAGGGTGAGTGGAGACCCCCCCCCCCCGTTCAGCAGGGGCGGCGTGGGCGCCCCGAGCGCGCGTTGCACGGCGAGGGGCAGGCTCTGCGCCGGCCGTGCACGGTCAGGATCCCACCTAACGGTAATGAGATGCGTGTTGCACAGAACGGGACGGTGTGTCCTGCTAGGCAGACGGGACTTGAGTTACGAGTGATCTCTCTCGGTTATTTTCAATGACAGCAGGTGGGGGCGGGGATGTGGAGCGTGGCCTTTGACCTCTGACCCCTTTCTTTGGTCTGACTGTTCGCAT
Source organism: Propithecus coquereli (assembly GCF_000956105.1). NCBI lineage: Eukaryota > Metazoa > Chordata > Mammalia > Primates > Indriidae > Propithecus > Propithecus coquereli. The sequence continues at coordinate 1,942,091 of NW_012150197.1, read as the reverse complement.
TTCTTTGCACTTATGACTGAGATACTGGGGCATGGTGGGATGGTGGCGCGTCTGTGACGATGGCGGGATGTGGCACATCTGTGTGATGGTCACTGTGCTCAAAGTCAGAGCCTTGAGCCCGAGGCCAGGGGTCTAGGTGGGCGGTGCCGTGGCCCATCTGCCGGCTCCCCGGCGTCACCATGTTCCCTGCAGCTGCCACAGGTTGCTTTTTCTGCAGAAAGAATTCGTTTTACAAATTTGTGTTTCTATAATCTAATCCATCAAGCAGCAATTTCTTCTTCCCTTCGAAGAAAATTGCAACCCAATCTGAGCAATCATTTGATAAAATGATGGCGAGAATTCCATGGAATAATCCCATCCACTGTGCAAAGGCCTCACCCCTCCCTTTGGACACGAGGTCCCCGAGTATGATAAGGGGTCTTCTTCATTGCCGGTGCCGACTGGCCCATTTTGTCTCTCGTTCCTTTCAACACGGAAGGCTGGGCTGTGTTGGGAGCAGAGAAGGCGCGGAAGGAAGCGCCAGCGCAGCAGAGCCCCCGCGGCTCTCTGTACCCCAACACCAGCCCAAGGGTTGGCTGACCCGGCAGAAGGGACCAGAAGTGGCAGACACTTAGAGCAGGGCTCTGCCATTGGTGGGAGCAGCATGAACAGCCCCTTACGCACCACCCAAGGTGGCTCGTTGCAGAGTACCACCCCCTTCTCTGTCCCACGCCAGCCCTACCGCCCAGCACCCCCGCCACGGCCACCGACGGCTCCGGGCAGGCGACTCAGGCCCTTCCAGGCCGGGCCTTTCTTCCCCCCCCCCCCGGCCCCGCCTTTTCTCCGTGGCGCTTGGTGCTGTCGACTTCATGTTCGTCGTTTATTCATCTGCCTGCGCGCTGCCCGAGGGTGGCAGAGACCCTGCCTGCATCCGCCGCGCGGCGAACGGCTCCTGGCACACAGCAGGCGCTGGACTTGTTGCGGGAATGAATGAATGAGGGAACAAGTGAGTGACGGGTGTGGTCTGGAGGGTGAGCGCTGTGCTGGGCGCCCAGCAGCGCACACACCCAAGGGCACAGCCCCTGGGGTCGGCAGGTGTCCCGCACGGCTGGTCCCGGCTCTCGGAGGTGCTCAGAGTGACAACGTGGCACACGCCGGGGGGACCTCCCTGGGGGGAGACGTGTCTTTAGCAAATGGAAAAAGAAACGTCCATTGTGGCTTCTGTAAAAGGTTTATCTTCTCCAGATGGACTCCGCGCCACTGTGTAAGAACTCAGCACACACGTGTGTGCACGCACACGCACGCCACCCCACTTCACGCACACACTCATGTTCTCATTCACTGCCTCCCCCTTGCCTCCCCTCTTCCCTCCCTGGAATTCGTATCTGGCGCAGCCATGGCGTGGGGTGCTTTGCTGCCTGTTTCTGTCTGCAGGAAGTTGATGCGTTTCCTGTCCGTGTTTCGTGGGGGCAGAAAGGACCCGAATCGCAGAGCTGTGCCGAATACAGCGTGATGGGAGCAGGAAGCGGGGCGCAGGGCACTGTGCGGCTCAGCTGGGATCAGCTGCAATTCTCTGCTCATTAAGGCACTTCATTCTGATACAATACGTTAAATGAGAAAACGGGCCGGAGAGGAGGAGGCAGAACATTCCTCTGGAAAGCCTCTGTTAATTGCCAGCGTTTTCCTTGGAAGGAGAATCTTGTCCCTTCCTAAGCCCTCGCTCTGCCGTGCAGGGAGAAAGAGGCGACCTGCGTGTGCAGGGGGAGCCGTGGCGAGGGAAAGGCGGCTCCCGTCTCGGGGCCATGGCGCCGCGGGCACTGCCAGCGCTTACACCTCTGGAAGGGGATGAGTGGGGAGTGAGGAGACGCAACCTTCGGGAGACGCCACCCGAGGGCCCTGGCTGTCCTTTCTTCCCAGGCAGAGGGAGGGAGCGAGTCACCGTCACTGGGCTGATGCCCCGGGAAGCTGGGGGGCCGGTGCTCCCAGAGGAAAAGCAGGAGGGCGCCGTTTAGGTCAGCAGGACACCTGCAACTCGGGGCTGGACGGCAGGACTATCGGTCACATGCCAGGTGCCATGCGGGCTTCAGGGGTTCAGGGGGGAGCATGTAGGGTTCTTTCGTGGCCGTCGAGAACCACCAGCCTTCGGCTTGTTGTTCAGTCTCCCCGTGACCACGTGGTGGTTCCCACGCGGGGCGGCAGCGCGGGCTTTGGAGACCCACTTGCTTCTCCAGCACACGCGTCAGGTTTGACTCTGGCAAGGTTCAGAACGAGGATAAAATCGAACTTTTCACAAGAGGATCTGCTCCTTGGCAGCGTCTCATAAAAATTCAGAATTTGTTAACTTGAGAGCTTGTCCGGGGCAGCTGTAGGAATTGGCTCGAGATGATGAGGAGGAAGCGCGTGCTCCTGGGGACAAATCCTTTAATTGCGGAGGTTGGTGTTTCAGAGGACAGGGAGTCACGCAAACCAGTCCTCGGGGCCCCTGCCAGAGAGCAGAGGCCGGAGAGCCGTGAACACAGGACGCTGGGGAGATGTCGTTACAGTCGCGCGGCGTGAGCCCCGTGGAGGAGACGGTGGAGTCGCACACCCAGAGCGCGGAGGTCGCAGGAGCGCAGGCGGGCGGCTTGTCGGGTTGTCGGACTCGGCCTCTGACGCCGAACAGCTCCCATGGGCTTCGGCTGATGAAAGTGGAATGTTCTCTTCACGTTTCCTCAGTAACGTGGCTCCCACTTTGTGGACACGGCTACACATCCAGCAAGTATTCATCACGTTCCATGTGACAGAGAGGGGCTGGGCCTTTGGGATGTGGAGGTGAGAGGTCACACGCTGCCCTCGGGCCCCGCGCTGGGTCTGCGTCACGGGAGTGCGGCCCGAGCGTGTGAACACGCGTGTGGAACTGGCTGAATTTTAACTCCACGTCACCCTTGCAGAGCGTGTGTAGGTAACCTGCACGCTCACCGTCGAGCCCGCCTAAGAGCCGACTTCCTGGTTCTCTGACGCGTCCATCCACATGCGAATGACTGACGTGTCGTCACTCACTGTCTCACGGAAGCAGAATGGCCTCCCAGAGCGTGAATGTGCATGCGCTGTTCCCTTCCCCACACGCCCCTTGTCCTCAGGAGATGGTCGGTTCCTTGCCTGCCACTCCAGGTCCCCAAGCCCCGACGCTGCCCCTGCACACCTGACTCCAGCCGCGTTGGTGACTCGCAGACTCCAGACCTGCTCAGGTGCTCGGTTACCTGGAGCCCTGCGCGCAGGCTCTTCCCTCCGTCCCGAGGGTTTTCCCACTGCACCCGATGCCCCGACCTGGCCACCTCCTGCCTCCTCTGAGAGAGCCCACTTCTCAGGACCAGCGGAGGCCCTCGCATGGGGTCTCGTGGCAATCCCTTTGCCTGTCACTGTGGCAGAGATTTTGACACAGTTTTGTCAGTAATCACTAAGCCATGTCCCCCGTGAAACCTAAAATTCCTTGAGGGATGGGCCGCCTGTCAAACAGCACGATGACCGAGTAGATGTCATTAGTGCTTACCAGACGGGCGAATGGCAGGACCCCCACGCGCGTCTGTCCTGGTCACCCCTCATGGTCGCTGCGAAGCTGTTGGGTCAGGTACAGAGACTGTGATGGGGATCAGCCCTGGGTGAGTCTGCGTTTATGTGGCTCCCCTCCAACAGCCCCTCCTAGCCTTTGCATCAAAGGCTGGGTAGATCTCATGCAGAAAACCAGTCTTTCCTGTCACAAGGGTTGTAAGATGGGGTTTAGAACTGACAAAGCAGCTGGAATATAAGGAGATAAATCTAGAAAATATATAGCCCAGAGAGGGACTCGCAGACATGCTTACGGACTCTGCCCAGACCCCTGGCCGCCCTTGAGCTGTGCGTGCACAAGTGACGCTCCAAAGAGCCCAGTGAAGGCCACGGCTAGAAGTCTGAAGGCGCTAAGCAGAGATTCAGCTGCTGCCTACTGCAAGGGAAACAGGTTAGAGTTGACTCCAGCCAAGTTATTCAATAACTTCCTGCTATAAACAAAAATAAACACCCTTCAGAGAAAGGTAACAGAACCAGAGTCTCTACAATGTGTCATCGACATTGATCACTATGCAAACAAAAATTACTAGACATGTAAAAAGAGAGAAAATGTGACTTATAATCAAAAGGGGAAACTGCCCATAGAAACTCACCCTGAGATTGCCCAGATGTTGAAATTAGCAGCAAGGCTTTCAGAACATCTCTTATAAATATGTTCAAAGATTTAAAGAAAAACATGGTCATAATCGATGAGTTGATAGGGAATCACAGCAGAAAAGTGGGTACTCTAAACCTATAACCAAATTGAAATGATAAAACTAAAAACCATATCACTTACGAAAGCTCACTGGATGGGGTTTCAAGTAGATAGGAGAAGGCAGAGAAAGGGTCAGTACATTTGAACATAGATCAATAAAATTATATAATCTGAAGAATGCAGAGGGCTCGAATACACAGAGTTTCAGTGGGACAATGGCAGGTAGCCTAGCGTCTATGTAACGGGAGTAACAGAAGGAGAGGAGAGAGGTGATAGAAACAGCCCCTGGAAAAAACCGTGGTTGAAATTTCCTCAAATTTGGTAAAGAAACAAACACAGATCCAAGAAACCCATGGACCCCTGGTAGGGTAAATGCAAAGAAAGCCGTGCCTTGATCTAGTCAAACTGCTGACATTTAAGAAGAAAGCTGAGATCTTAAAGAGCAAGAAAGACGCCTCGTGCACAGGGACAAGGACAGGGCTGGCTTCTCGTTAGAAGTAACGGAGGTCACAGGTTAATGGAGTGACATTTTTAAATCACTGAATGAAAAGAAAGTATCAACCAAGAATTCTACATCCAGAAAAATATCCTCCAGTGAAGGCGAAATAAAGACATTCCCGGTGAGCAAAGTGAGGGACCCTTCCCAGCGGACTCACAGGAATTGGTAAAAGATGTTCTTTGGGCTGAAACCAAATGACACAGGTTGAAATTCAGGCCCCCAGGAAGGGACGGGGAGCTCAGGGAAAGATGAAGTTAGGGACTGACCTGAAAGATCGTAATCTGTCTCTTCATGTCTTTAAAAGACAGCTGGCTGTATTTAAGACAAAAATGTAACGTTGTGTTATGGAAGTTGTAATTTACGTCGATGTCATTAATGTGACAATAGGACAAAACAGAAACACAACAAGGGACCGAGGACAGGAAGGGCTAAATGGAGCGATACGGTTTCAAGGTTCTGACATTCTGTTAAGTGGTCCGGTGGGAGCTCCAGGTCAACTGTGATGCTTACATGGTTAAGAGGCACATCATCGTCAGGAAAATTAATAAAAATGAATTTCTTAGTGAATGCATAAGTTAAAGCTGTTAAGTCACCAGACTGTCCAGTTTAGTAGCACAGGTGAGTGAGCTTGGATTGTACCATCTATGGAAATAGCACAGGTGCGACGCTGAAGACCCCAACGTTGCATCCAAATGCACTGACAGACGTTTCCAGGGCTGGCAGGATAAACACTAAGTTCTCCACAGGTACATTCTATGGTTTCTGCCGACAACCCTTCCTTAACATGCAGATGTTTTCCAGATTAAAAACGTGAAGTATAGCCAACATGACTTCAGGGCCTCACGTTCTTCCTCCCCTGCTATCTGGGAGTGATGTGAGCACGGTTCCCCAGGACGGTTCTCTAGGCCCGTGACGTCCTGCGCACCCTGAGCCCCACCGGACATGCTCTGTGCTTCCCGCCACCCTCCCGCTGCGGAGCAGTGCTGCACCCTGGCTTCCTCCCCCCTCCTCCGGGTCCTCTCTTAGCTCTGCAGTCTGTTCTCCCGCAGCCAGGCTCGCTCAAGGTCAAGGTCATGACCAAAGCTCGAGCCCCCCCGGGGCCTGGCTCCTGGATCCCTCCAGACTCCCTGTAAATCCTCCACCCCAGCCCAGTGCGGGGCTCTGGGAAGTCGGTTTGCTCCGCTCCCTGCTCTGACGTCCTCTCTGCTGTGACGGGACCCCGCCCCGTTGGCACACAGCCTGTCCTGCTCCTCGGTGGTCCTTTCCCATCTTCTCCTTCCACCTCGCATTTCTGCACGGTGGGGGTCACACCTGCCGCAGCACTGTCTCTGCCTCCTGCAGGACTCCAAGCAGCCGTGATTGATCGTGTCCCTGGCTGTCACCAACCACCAGGAACAGTGACCTAGAGCCTCCCTCCCCAGGGAGGGGTGGGTGCTGGGACCCCTAGAGGAAGGGGCTGTGTTTTGCTGACCCCGGAAGTAAGCACTGCCCATCGGGCGGAATTGTCCGGTGGACGTTGCGCAGTGGGACGCTGGCTGCACCTTGCCCAGGTGCACGGGGGCCTCTGACAGGTGCTCGAGGCCCTCCTAATGCTCACACTTCTGCCTTTGAGGAGTCACCTGGAGACAGGTTCGGGGCACACGTGGCTGCTCCCTAGGAGGACAGAGGCTAGTGATGCTCCGGTTCCTAACTTCGCTGGTCAATCTTCAGGGTCTAGTTCTTCGGAGCCAGAAAAGCTTATGGGTGAGTGAAAAATGAGACGTGGGTTTCTCTACCTGAAGGAACCTTCAGACGGAAAGCCTCTGGGAAGAAATTAAAGCAGGAGGTATTCCAGCAGTCTGCTCGTGTTTGGGTTTCCTCCCCATAAATAGATGCTGAAAATGTCACCTCTGCCTTCGCTACACGGACACCAATCAGTTGCCAGAATGGAACCACTCGAGGGTGATGAAGAACAGGTCCCCAGGGCCCTGGCTCAGCCCCAAAGGAAACACACTCCTTAAGGAAGTTCTGACTTTTCACAGAGACAACATGTCTCCCTCCACAGCAAGACAGGCGGCCCTGTGACTTGCCCGTCACCTGCAATTCAGGGCCCGCCTCCTTCCTGGCCCACAGTGGGGCAGGGGCTTTGCACATGCACAGGAACACACATGCACAGGTACATATGTGCACAGGCACGCATGTGCATAGGTATACACGTGCACAGTTATACACGTGCACAAGGTATGCACGTTCACAGGTACATGCATGCACAGGTACATACACAGATACGGATGTGCACAGGTACGCATGTTCACAGGTATGCATGTTCACAGATACACACATTCACAGGTACACACGTGCACAGGTACATGCACAGGTACACACGTGCACAGGTACATACATGCACAGGTACGCACATGCACAGTTATACACGTGCACAGGTATGCACGTTCACAGGTATACGCGTGCACAGGTACACACAAACACAGCCCCCGCCCCAAGTGTGGTTCCGAAGCACAGCCCCAAGCCAAGAGGGATGGCCCAGCCTGCAAGTCCCCTGTCCTGAGACATTGTGCTGAGCCCCATGGTGAGTCCCTGTCGTCCTTGCCGAAGCCGGGGGACAGGAAGAAAGCAGTCATTTCCCGACGCAGCTGCCGTGGTTCTGTGATCTAATCAATCATGCGAAAGAAACATGCAGAACTTGGTGTTTACCGTTCCCTCATCGGAGCAGAAAATGTTCCCTTTCTTGAACTGCTTTAATGGCTATATTTATGCAGCTGAAAGTTCCTTAAGAAATGAAAGTAAAAT
>NW_012150197.1:1902610-1934294 GCF_000956105.1 Propithecus coquereli | reverse complement strand
TCTGCCGGGCTGGCTCCAGGATCACCCACGGGACGTGTCTCCAGGCTAAAGAGGGAGCACCCCGAGCCTCTAGGGAGGGGCTGGCCTGAGAAGAAGCCTAAGGACGGTGGAGGGGCTCCCTGGCCACGCTGGGGCAAGGTGGCCTTCGCACGGAGGTGGCGAACGTGTCCCTCTTGGGTGGAACACTGCTCACGGCATGGCGGAAGTTACCACCCATCCACTCACCTGTTCACGCATCCCCGAGTCTGTCCACGCCGAGCACCCCCAGCGTGCCGTTCTAGGTACAGAGGACGCAGCAGGGCACAGATGAAACCGAGTCCACCCCATGGAGCTGTGTTGGAGGAGGAGGCGTAAACCCATCATTGCATACTAGGGACCAGAGGATGTGGGTGCCGGTGGAGTCCATTTCAGATAAGGTTGCCGAGAAAGTCACCTCTGGCAAGACAACCAGGGTGGTATCGAGGGGAAGAGTACTCCAAGTGGAGGGAACAGCAAGTGCAAAGGCTGAGTCTTGGAGGAAGAGCCAGGAGGTCAGAGTGGCTGCATAGAGAAGGCCAGGGGAGGACGAGAGTGATGAACTCAGAGTGCCAGGGACGGGTCACTCGGGGCGTGTGGCCCTGGGGTAGCATGCTATAGCCCAGGTTTACCGAGACCCCCTGGCTGCTGAGCGGAGACCTGGCAGAGCGGAGCAGGCGCAGCGGCAGGACTCGTGAGCAGCTGAGAGATGCCCAGGGTCAGGGTGCTGTCTTCTTGTCCTGCACAGTTAAAAAAGTTGGAAACCCCAACAAATCTTTTTTTTCTTTGTTGAGTTTACTTTCCAGTGAAATTCAAGATTTGAGAGCCGCCGCCCTGGGACTTGCAGGACGCTTGGGCCCCTCCCTCTGTCTGAGCCTGGGGGAGTCCTTGGGCTCCAGGGGAAGAGGCAGTTCTGCTCAGCCCACCGCCGGCCCACGCGTCCCCGAGAGCCGAGAGCGGCAGGGGTGCCCGGGCCGGGTGCCGTGAGCCAAGGTGCCCCACGGGATCTGTGACTGTCTCCGTCACAGGCGGGAAACCCAGGTGCAGGTTTCCGAGTCCCCCCAACTCCCTTTTGGCCAGTCACGTGGGAGAGCCGTGGAGCGGGACAGCTGTGAGCCCGGGGCGTCCTGTGGCTCCCCGCCTCTGAGGGGCAGCTGCCTGTGGTCTGAGGACCAGCTCCAGTGGTCCCCAAAAATGAAGCGCAGCACGCCTGGGTGGTGGGGGGCAAAGGCTACTCCTTGGCTGGGTGGTTGGGGGTGTCTGCTTTGCTTCCGCGTGCGGGTGTGACAGCCGACGCCGCACTCCGGGAGAGAAACAACCAGGGAGGTGGGGCAGGTGCCGGCGGCGCCAGTGGGGAGGAAGATCTGTCCACACACAGGGGGAGGAGACAACAGGGGACAGGGGGACAGAGGAAAAGGCCTTCCGGGGTCCCAGGCCCTGCAGGCACCCGGCTGCCAGCAGCTGAGGAAGGAGACAGGCTGCTCCCGGCCCGCCTGGGACCCAGCGGGCAGCGCGTCCTGCCGACTGCAGCCCTGCAGGAGGCCTGTCCTGTTTCTGATGATATTTGGTGTCTCCTGTTAATTTCTTCCAAACAGCAGACATTTCCTTGTGACGACGCCTTTCTTCAGAATTACCGAGAACTGGGGAGGGAAATCCACTTCCCCAGAGCTTCCAGCTTGAAGACCCGACTTCCGCTCGGAGAGACACACTCAAAAGCCAAGCCGATCACAATGGGACGTCAGGGCGGGGCGTCGCAGCTGGGAAACAGATGATGTCTAAGCTACAGAAGACAACAGAAGGCGGCTCTTTGGTTTTGGCCTCCCCAGTGGTGCCCAAACAGTCAGACTCTGTCTTCAACGTTAGTCTTTAAAATGATGCCCAGAAAGACTGTTCCACGGGACCCAGCGTCTGGCTGGGCGGGACCGTGTCTGCCCTGAGCTTCTTCTGCCTGGAAGTGTCACCGACACCCGCGTGGGTCTTTCAGGCTACATCCGGCTGGGCCAGGGCCCGGGCCCTCCCTGGCATCGACTGTCAGGAGAAGGCCCCGAGGTTCTCTTGATGGCCGGTTTTAATGGAATCCTGAGACGGCCTGAAGATGCGTCTGGCCTGGCCCTGTTTGACTCGGGCTTTGGGACGTCATGAGTTGTGATGCTTATTGAAGTCGAGAAGCCGGATCATTTTCACAAAATGCGGGTGGTTAAAACAAGAAGAGCCGTGGAGCCTTGGCGTCTTAAGCAAAATTAAGCGTGAGCTAAGCCACATGTCAGAAGAGGCCAGGGAAGGCGTCTCCCCTGGGTTGGGAGGGCCGGCAGCCGCAGCCCACCTGCAGGAAGCCTGTCTCTCCCTAGAGTGGCACTCCGAGGACAAAGGCCGGGGACCTTATCCGATCTAATGGCTTCGGGAATGGTCTACGCAGAGGACAAATCAGGGAGGGGAGGACGTTGCTGATGTTTCTTCAGCTGTCACGTGTCACGGGGCTGCCGTGCCCAGGGGTGCAGCACCGCCCAGCCCAGTAGACACGCGCAGGTCAGGAGCTGGGCAGGGGCGGGAAGCACAGCGTTTTCAACTCACTTCGCCCCTCTGGGAGGTGGAAGTGGTGGGAAGAGAGGCAGCCTGCCCTGTGTCATCAGCGCGGAGTGGCCCAGGCCTGGCATGGCGACCCGAAACAGGTGGCCAGATGAAGATTTAGGTTTTCTATTAAAAATAATAGAATCCAAAGGTAACCCAGGTTGCAAATTAGACATGTAGATTTGGGCAGGGCTGACACAGTTGATAGTGCCCAGTCGGAAAATGGTTGATAAAGGATGACAGGGAGTGAATAGTACTCCCACTGGGTCAATGTCTGTCCATCCACCCACCCATCCATCTGTCCATCCACCCATCCATCCTCCTATCCACCCACCTGCGCACCCAGCAACTCCTCCATCCTTCTGTTCACCCACTGGTCCATCTGTCCCTCTGTCCATCCATTCATCTGTCCGTCCATCCATCTGCCCACCCATCCACCCACCCACCCATCCTCCTATCCACCCACCTGCCCACCCAGCAACTCCTCCATCCTCCTGTCTTCCACTGTCCTCCATCTGTCCCTCTGTCCGTCCTAGCACTCTCCGCCCCAAGACCATCTTGCTGCTGGCAGGAACAGGACCCCAGGCCAGAGCTCCAGCATAACCACAGCAACACATCTCCAGCTACTTTTTCAAAACGCTTAAGGCCTTTGAAGTAAAGGACAAACTGAACAGGCAAAAACCTGCCTCATTAGTTGCCATTCTTAAAACCATTTCAACGTTTGAAAACTCTCGGCTGAGAATGAAGGCAATAAATTTTGACAGCGGTGGGAAATTCTTCCAGGGACGTGGGGAGTAGCCATCCCATTGGCTGTGAACGCTACGAAAACTATTTGACTTGATGGCGAGGACTATCCCTAAGGAAGATTTTAGGACCAGAGCAGGCTTCTTGATCGTTTTCCTAAATCATCAGCAACAACAAAAATGTGGGCTTATAAAAAAGAAGTGTGTTCACCTGGATTTCTCCTTAGAAGAAATGCTAGGTTTTTACAGCAAAGTCCCTCGTAGGCCGGATGAAAACACTGCTCCACCTGGTCCCTGAAGAGACGTGTGTTGAGAACCAGCTCCGGTGGGCGTGGAGGTCAGACATGGGCCGTGCAGTCGTGATCCCTGTCCTAAGGCGCTCACAGACGGCAGTGGTCACATGCACAGGCAGACGGGACACTGTCAGAACACAGTCGGAACTGCAGAGAGAGGAGCGTGGTGACGGGACAGGCAGTGGCAGTGAGGGCAGGTCGGGCTGGGGAGCAGGTGCTCTGGACATGCGTGAGGCCTCTGCAGGGAGCCAGCTGCAGAGCTGGGCCTGCTAGGCCAGGAGGGGCTGTGCGAAGGCCAGGCAGAGAGAACAGCAAATGCAAAGGCCCCGGGGCAGGAAGGAGCAGGCCCAGCAGGGAGCGGAAAAGATTGTGTAGGGGAAGCTGGCTAGCGAGAGGGAGGTGGTGGGAGGGGAGTCAGCAGAGGGTCCAGGTAGGAGGCCGGGTGTTGCTCCAGACGCAGTGAGGAACCTTCAACGGTGCCGTCCGATGTGTCATCCCCCCGGTGCCTTTGGCTGCTGTGTGGGGACAGAAGGACCAGAGCTGCACCCGAGTCTCGGGGAGGGTAGAGGTGCCAGGGGCGCGATGGTGGGGCCTGGGCTGGGGCCATGTGGGGATGAGGAGGGGAGAGCGGACAGGGTGGGCTGCAGGGGAGGGACGGCAGGGCTTGCTCAGGGAGAGGCAGGCGGAGGGGAGGGGCTGGTGCCTGGGCTTTCAGCTCAGCCGCTGGTGGAGGTGGCGCTACCGCAGGGTGAGGCATCTAGGGCGGAGGCAGGTGGGGTGGAAACCAGCCCAGGCGCCGTGCCCACCTGTGCTCATGACGTGCGTGTTTCAAACACCGCTAGATTTCTATCCAGGGTGGGTCAGAGTCCTAATCCAGGTTCTGCAAACCCAGCTCTACTGACTCTTTGTCAGGGGCTGTCCTCACGTTGCCGGGTGTTCAGAGCATCTCTGGCCTCCATCCCCCGATGCCAGCAGCAGCCCCTCCCCCATTATAGCCACCACAAGTGACTCCAGACATCGCCAGTATCCTCTTGGGCAGGGAGGGTGGGATTGCACTGGCCTAACCTAACAGCTCAGCCTGACTGAGGCGCAGCACCAGGCACCCCACGGAGCCCCCATGCACGTGCTCACGACCTGGCCCTGCTCACCTCCTGTCCCTAGCGAGGCTTCCTGCTGCAGCCCAGGGTCCTCCTCAGACACTTCCTGCTACCTGTTCAGACGTGATGATGGTGATGGTGATGGTGATCGTGATGATGCTGGTGGCTGTGATGATGATGTTGGTGATGATGATGGTGGTGATGATGGTGGTGGTGGAGGTGGTGGAGGTGGTGGTGATGATGAGGATGGTGATGGTGGTGGTGATGATGATGTTGGTGATGATGGTGGTGGTGGAGGTGGTGGAAGTGGTGGTGACGATGAGGATGGTGACCACGATGATAAAGAGGTAGCTTTGTCATCACTGCCAGGCACATGCGAGTGTCACACAGATCATTTCCAGTCCTGCTGAAACCCGTCACCTTCTCAGCTCACTCTGCTGACCCCTATTCACCGTGGTGTCCTGAGCCCACGTCACATGCTGGGCACCAGGGACAGCATGGAGTGAATCCTGTGAACGAAACTCAGCCCCTGCCTTTAAAGAGTCCCAGGGTGTGGGAGGAATGACACATGAGCAGGCAGGCACGTCATGGTGGGATAAATATGGCACTCAGGGTGACACCTCTCTTGGGCTTGGGGAGACCGAGGCAGGCTACTCAGGGAAACAGAGGTGAGCACAGAACAGAAGAACACGGAGGCACCTTCCACCCGAGCAGGGAGAGCGTTTGGGCAGAGAAGAGACTGGGAGGCAGCAGTCTGCTGAGTCGTGCAGGTCGTTTTGTCCAGAAGGTACAAGACGTGAGACCAGGCGTGTGAGTTCAGGAGGGAGGGCGGCTGGGCCAGGACCGTGGAAGGCACTGGGCTGGAGCCTGCTTCCCACAGCTGGCCCTGGAGGGCTGCCCGGGCCAGAAGCAATGTTGCATGAGTGAGTGAGGGGTGGGGAGCGGATGGGTAGTGGAGAGCCCAGGAGCCGTGCCGAAAAGGGTGGGCTTCGTCCCGGGATAACGAGGAGGCTTTGATGAGCTTTCTGCAGCTGAGCGATGTAGTCAGATCCCAGCTTACGTGGACCCTTCTTGGAGTAACGCCAATGCCTCTCCCTCCCCGCAAGCAGCAGACTGAACCTGGGCGTGGGGAGGGGGTGGGGCTGGGCCTCCCTCCCCATTGAGCCCAGACCCCCCATCCTGGGAAAGCCCTGGACCGCTGGGGCTGCGTCCCCTCCCGAGTGGCTGGTCCCCAAGCTGTGCTCCCTGCACACGCCCATCACGCACACACATGCACGCCCCAGCACGCACCGGCAAGGGGAGAGAAAATCACAGAGATGCGCCTGGTCTGAGAAAGATGCCCCCTGTGTCACATGATGGTTTTAGTGACTTTCAGAAATTCTCGCTGTCAGTAAACACCGAGAGCAGCGCCTCTGTGGACGCAGGTCCAGAAGGCTGCCTCCCTGCAATGCGCTGCCTCCCCTGAGACAGAGGCTTGTTCAGGGAGCTAAGCACCGAGCTGCAGAGCTGGCGACTGCACGGGGACAGGTGTCACTCATAAGAGGCTGCTAACTGGGGAGAAGGTGATGCAAGAACATGCCGGTGCTGGCGCCGTCATCCAAGACAGCAGGAATCGCAGTGCACGCTTCCCCGCTGGCCTGAGAGTCTCGGCGCAGAAGGGGCCAGGCCTCCTGAGAACGCCCCTCGCCCTCTGGAACCAGCTTCCCATCCTACCTGGAAGCCCAGGACCCCCTGTTGGAAGGTGGGGCAGACGACGTCACTGCTCCAGGGCAACCCTTCCCAGCTCTGCTCCCGCCTGTCTGTAAAACAGCTCACATGAGCACACCCCCTGCGCGGCCTGGTGTGGGCGCGTCCCCTCCGTGCCCCTCCATGTCTTCCCTGCACCCGGGGTCCCGGACACTCCTCAGTGCGGAGAATCAGCTGTGGTCCTCAGCCTGTCCAGACCCACCCTCGCCTCCTTTTCTGGATAATTCCGTGCAGTTGCACAGCCAAGTGTGAGCTCACGTGGTGTGTGGCCACGGAGCTGCAGCCCTGGTGTCCGCTGCACTACACCCCACGAGACTGGAGGGTCCCCAGGGAGAAACGGCTCCACCAAAACTGCTGGTGCAGGGCTCGGGTGGAGCCACGTGGACAAACGCCGCCCGGCTCAGGTCCCCATTCCGGGGCGTCAGTACTCGTAGACACGGCACACTGCACAGAAGGCCCAGAGGGGGCTTCCCCGATGCCAGGGACCCTGGTGGCTTCCTCCTCCTGCAGGAGAGGACAGGGCAGGGCCCGGCGGGCATCCTCGGCGGCTGTGCCCCAGGTCCGGCCGCTACTCGGTGCTGGGCAAGCTCTCATAACCCACACGGACGCTTCCTTTCGAAGCCAGCAGCTAATAAAAACGAGCCCCCAGTGACCCGGGCTCGTCCCACCCCAGAGAGCAAGAGGTGACAGCTACTTTATCGCAATCAACAGTCCCGAGATTTCTCTAAGCTCTGGGCTCTCTCCATGCAAATTTGAAAAGCTCTTAATGTATGTTAAATAAATACCAGCTACTTGTCAGAGCTGTGTTTATTGAAGATTAATTTTATAACTGCTACATTTCTGATCGACTATTACTTGTAATTAGCCCCTATAAGTGTTTCGAAGTAATCAGATAATATTTGAATAGCTTAAACACACTAAGTAACCGTCTCCCTGCATCTGTCAGGAAATTTTGTTTGGACGGCTGAAAACGGGTTTACAGGTCGGTCCACGTGTCTGGCTGCTTTCACGGTGATTTGGTGGACGCCCAGCTGTTAAACTTGTGGGTGGGAAGGTTAAATATGTTTCATAATATAAGAGGATTATTTTAAATTTTCCCATGAATTCCGGGGAGTACGGGCAGGCGGCGAGCGTTCCTGGGTCTGCGTTCTCTCGGGGCTTGCCGGGGTTCTGCATTTCAGGGTGCATTCCTCGCGCTTAGCTTCAGCCACTGGCACCTGTGCCCGCTGCGTGATCCTGCATGTCCGGATGGGTCTGTGGCTCCGGGAGGAACATCAGGCTGCTTCCCCACCGGGACGTAGACACAGCCTGGGCGGTGGAGGCGGCGGCGCTGGGGCCTCGGCGCACAGGCCTGGGTGGGCCGGAGTGGTCCCCACGTCAGGGGCACCTGCCGAGCTTCCCTGCCTGGCGCCCCAGCCTGCCGGGCCACCCGTGTGTGCTTAAAACCCCACATGGCCAGGGCGGGTGCGTGTGAACCTGCTCAGGCCGGTAGGTCACCTGCAGGACACAAACTTGGGCAGGGGTCACCTCCCTCCTGCAGTCGCTCAGGCTGGCAAAGACAAGAGGGCCATCGCCAGCCTCGGATGGGCATGAAGCGGCCCAGCCATCCAGAGAGCAACTTACCGGATTCAGGAGAAATTAAACTGTGTGCTCTTTGCTGCCCGGTTGCTGGTTGTGTAGGTCTGTGCCCAAAAGAAAGCACTCGGTCACCAGGACAGCTGCCGCAGTGCCCTTGGTGACATGGGAAACCAGCCGGGAGGCCCTGCCCACAGGAGATGCCTCCTCCGGGGTCTCCCCTTCCATGCTGTCCCTGTCTGCAGTGGCGTTGGAGAATGCTGGGCGTGTCATCGTTCTGTGACAGAATCCCACACGTGTCCACACTCGCTGCAACAAGCTCTTGTGTAGGACAGAGACTGTGACCTCCTAGGAGCAAAGGGACCCTGAAGCTCCCCAGACATCAGGGCCGAGCATCCTGGCCGACCTGCCCTCCAGGGTTTTCTCCCCAACTCAGCCCGGCGTCTGGCCAGGCAGGCGGTTCCTGCCACACCCTCCCGCGTGCGGACAGAGCGAACAGGTGGCAGGCAAACATCCTCCCCAGCTGGGCCCGGCTGCTGCACTGCCGAGCGTGGGGAAACGTGGTGGTGTAACAGACCCCCACTTCCAGGTGCCGGGCGTGAGCACGCCTGACGTCAGTCTTTGTACCTGTTTGTTTATAAAATTCCTCCCCGGGAGAAAAAATTCAAAGGAAAACAAGCAGAGAGGGGGGAGTGACTCGCTGGTTGGAGGACGAGATCTCTGTGTGAGACGGAAGGAGGAGCAGCGTCACCCAGGCAGAGGGGACAGGCAGGGACAGGTGGGGACGGGCGGACGCTGGCCTGGGAGGGACCCCGCACGTCCAAGCCGTTGTAAGGAAATTCACTTTGATCCTAGAAGCACAGAGGTCCCTAGGCAGGACTCTGGCTTACTTAGCTTTAAGGCCATTGACTTCTTGGGGAAACCTCCAATGACAGCGCCTGCTGCCAGACTCCCCCTCTACCTGCTCTGGTCTTTTTGGTCTTGGGCACGTTCCTGACCACGGGGCATCTTCAGACGTCCCCAGGTGGTTTTCTCGTGCAGCAAAGTTGAGAGCCAATGGCCTCGAGAGCCGTGGTCCCAAACGCCTGCCCCAAAGCGTCATCCCGGTTACAGCGGCAGGTGCCACAGCAAGCTCCTGCCCGCTCCAGCCTCCTGCCTGGTAAGAGCTCGGCTCGTGGTGTTTAACCAGCAGGGTGGGGACGAGGCCAGTGGACGGCCCCACTGAGATGTGCCAGGACCCCACGTGAGCAAGAGGACCTTCCTACAGGAAGCCGAGCAGGGCCTCCAAGGGGACCTCAGAGCTCTGATTTGTTTGTTACGCACGCTGGAAAAGAAAGTCTGAAATCCTTGGCAGCATCTTCCTAGGGAGCAGCCAGGTGGCTGCCACTTCCAGCCCAGGCCAGTAGGCAAAGGGAGGTCTCCTCTGGGGCTGGAGCCCGTGCACCTGTGTCCGCGTGTCCGGCAGCGGCAGCACCTTCCAGCGAAGGGACAGGAGGGCTCAGGTGTGCCGAGCCCACCGAGAGCAGCAGGTGCCGGGCCCTCATCGTGGGTGACTTCATTTGTTCTGTCAAAGACCCAAGGGGGTATCCTCACTGCCACTGGGGAGATGGGGAGGGCGGGGTCCGTGGGCCAAGGAAACTCGCCCGAAGGCTCAAACCCAGGACGGAGACCAGGAGTCACTGCCTCCCACGCCTGCTGTCCTGCAGGAGGCCCCTGGCACCCGCCGTGTTCGGGCGTCACCCCCAGGTTAGGAAGAGCTCTGCCCGGTTAGAAACAGCCATGGGTGGGAAGCAATCCCACACCCATTTGAGAATTCGAGGACCTTCCAGACCCTCCTCCTGTAGAAACACACACGTGCACACACGTGTGAACACTCACACGCACACACCTGGCGCCATCAGAGACAAGGGACAGTCGTGTGGAGGGTCCTATGCCTGGCAGAGTCTGGACGCGGATCGGCCTGGACTGTGGGGAAACTGCCGCCTTGCCCTCGGGTGGCTGTTGAGTTCCGGGCAGGAAACAGGACAAAGCCGTAGTCCCAGCCGAGGCGTCAGGGACACACACGCTGGCACGCGTGTGCTGCACACATCTGTGTGCCCCGTCTCTCTGAGTGGGAAAAGCAGCGGCCACCTGGGGTGGTGTCCTGGAGTCTGCTCCTGTCCCCAGGGGCCGCGTGGCGGCCTCAGGATTCCCAAGGACGTGGTTAAGTGCCGTGTTGCTCCAGGTGCCACCCTCGTGCACGGCGCAGAGATTGGCTTCTCAAAACCACAAGGACACTGTCAAAAGAAGATCTTTTTTTAACTACCAAGG
Organism: Propithecus coquereli; assembly: GCF_000956105.1. Lineage (NCBI taxonomy): Eukaryota > Metazoa > Chordata > Mammalia > Primates > Indriidae > Propithecus > Propithecus coquereli. The sequence continues at coordinate 1,923,947 of NW_012150197.1, read as the reverse complement.
AGCCCTCTAATAATGGGTTGCTAAGAGACTGCTGAGGTGGATGATTTTGAAAACGTTTCGCTCCGTCCCTGTCGGAGGAGTTTCCAGGGCCGTGTAGCCCCCGACCCCCCAGTTGCACCGCTGTCAGGGAGGGTCCCGGGGGGGCTCTGGAGGGATCTGGTGAAATCTGTCCAGCCGGGGATAACCGCGCCGGGGAGAAAGTCAGCGGCGTGGGCAGAGCGGGTGCTGCTGAATCCACACCGCCGTGTTCTGGAGCCAGCCCCCCGTGGCCCAGCTCGATTCTTTGGGCCTTAGAACAGGCGGAGGTTGGATGAGCTGAGCGGGGACTTCACCCTCAGCTGCCAGTAACAGGATGTCCTGATACCCAACGTCTGAATGTGAGGCTACCGAAGTTAAACTTGTTGGATTCAGAAATCACCCTTCTCCATCCGCTCTGTCTCCTCCCAGCCGGGGAACCACAGCCCCCTGTCCCCGGTCCCTGTCTGAGGTGTGGCAGCTCCCACCATCCGGGAGGGAGGGGGGACTGGGCAGGCGTTTCGTGCTGCGATGACCTGCGTGAGGCCAGCCACATAGTGGTGACCAGGTAGCCCTCGGCAAAATAAACAGAAGGGGCAAGAGAAGCTGAAGAATGACAGCGGCTTCTCAGACCAAAAGGTGTGATGGAACTAACCGACGTGGAAAGTGTCTTGTGTAATAGGATGTCCTGCTAGCAGGGGGGATTGAAATACAGGACGGGAAGTGATGGGGAGTTTTGTCTATACTGGGACCCCACCAACTGCAGGACGGTCAGTACTGTCATCTCTTGTCATGTCAGAGAACATACACTCGGCAGTGGGCTGGTGGGCACAGCGGGATGTAGGCACGGTCCGATCCAGCACAGTGCTGGGCGGGCTGGGCACTGCCTTGGGGCAACCCGCCATGGAAGCAGCGAGCCCATTCTGGACACATCTCCAGCTACGACAATGGCCAGCAATTCAGCACTGCAAAGTCCCAAACAGAAGCGAGCTGGAGACAGACGAATGCACTCAGACACGCCCCTGCCGTGTGCAGGAAACACAGAAATCACCGTTAGCCGAGCATCAGGGCTGCAACCTGCTGGTCGGCTACAGCAGCGAGGGGACAGGTGCCAAGGCGAGGACGGAGACGCAAGGGCCCCCGCCCCGCCGGAGCTCTGGGTTCAAGACACTGTGTCTCCACGGGTCGCTCAGGAGTCCCCACTCCCAGAATCCGACTCTAATTCTGAGCCTAACAGACACAATCTTGTTTGCCTGGACCCGTTTCAAATGTGGCAATGCCAACTGCAAAAACAATACAGCTAAGTCTCCAGGCAAAGACACATTTATAATCTCTCTGCCCTGTCGTCAGGGAAAATAAAAGCCTCCATTTAGACCCCGTTTGAGTCTGCGGACACATTAGGGGTGAACTCGGATCCTAATGATGTGTGGGGCTTGTCTCCCGCCCGGGCTCGGCCCCTCCTAGACCCTGCTGCGTTTCGGAACGTGAAGGGCGTATGCACAAAATGCATTCCGAATGCGATTCGCAGCAGCAGAGCGATCCGCACTGCACCCCAGGCGGCGTCCCCACCGTCCCGCCCCTCGGGAGCGTTCAGCGGGCTGTGTGCCGCGCAGTGCGCGAGTCCTCACCGTCCTGGACCGCCTCCTCCGCGTGCCTGGGTCTGGCCAGGGCACCCGCTGGGGCGAGTCTGCCGCCCCCACCCCCGCCCTGCTGGAGACAGTGGATACGACTGACTTCCTGCTGCCGTTCAAATCCGCTGGGTTTTTAACTACGTGAGTTTATTTTAAAGCACATTTCATGTAACCGTTAATTAGCAACAGCCACGAAACCCATCGATGGGCATGAAGTGACCGGGACTCCCCAGAATAAATACAATGGCAGCAAAATAACGTCGTTGTCTAAAATGAACGTACGTCCACCCCCCACAGTGAAACATCCCCAGTCCCGCAGGCGGCACCTGGCGGGAAGGTGACAAGGTCGACAGTGGCCCGGGCTTGAGACCCTCAATTAATCTGCGTGTGATCTGACCCCACTGATGGGGATGGTTTTCTTTCTCCTCTTCCTGTTCAGACGTGTCTAGGAACAATGCATGCCGTCACCCACGTGGTCGTTCTGGGCTGGTCGGCGGCAGAATGATGGGCGTGGCGCTCAGGAATCAAACTAATCGTAAATGTTTTGCAAATTGCGGGTGACACCGGGAAGACAGCTTGCCTGTGATCTTCACGGCTTACAAATCTGAAACCAATTCCCAATTCCAGCAACCTGAAAACAAGTGACACCTCGTTAAAGATCAAAGTCCCAGTGTGCGCATGACTAGGGGCGATCATACCCACAGATATGTGACACCAGGACTAATTAGCGTTTGCACCGTGAGCACACAGAGGCGTGGCCAGATCCAGCCTGAGATCTGCCCGTCCCAGGGCAGCGGGAGGAAGACAGACGAGGACACCAACACTGGGACTGGTGTTCTAATGCCACCGGGAGTTTCGGGGGGAAGCAGCTGTTTTCTAACCGGGGGAGTGTCTGCCGTTGCTGATTAGCTGTTGGACAGAAGCAGAACCTTCAACACACGCAAATGTTACAACCGACAAGTACCTGACACAGGGCAGGTGTCACAGGGGAGGAAGGACAGTGAGGCAGGAGCGTGGCGGGGGCTGGGGTACGTCGTGGGCCACGGTGAGGAGCGCGATCGCCGTTCTCGATTGCGTGGGAGGCTCCTGGGCTTCGATCCGAGGAGGGAGAGGGTCTGGCTATACGTGAAGACCACTGCACCGCTGCTCTATCGCCACGATACTCCCGCAGGGTAACCACCCGCAGAGCCCTGGCGCCATCCGACAGCGGTGTTTGCTGCGCCCGCAGCCAGGGACCTGGAGCTGGGCGGACGCGGTTGGGCCTCGGCCGCCGGGGGCAGGTACCGAGCCCACACTGGTTCTCACGGCAGAGGCACAAGGCTGACAAGCCAGCCGTGACCCCAAAGGCTATAAAACACACACAATGTTGGAAATAATCCGGTCTCTGCAGCCAGGGGACGAGTAGCCGCGGTCAGGTCTGGCTGCCAGGGCAGGAGCGAGCGGGGCCACAGTCCCCCGTGTCTTCCCTGGACACCCAGGTGCCTCGGCCGTCGCCTCCCGCGTCTCAGCAGCTCAGCAGAGCCACTGCCCTTCGGCTGCTTCTCCAGGACGCAACCAGCACAGAGGGGGTCGTTGCCAGCAGTGTGGAGGCCGGGGCTGCAGGAGCCTGGAGGAGCTGCGTGGTCCTTGCTGCCGGTTACGCGCGTTTGCGGGGAGCTGGAAAGGCGTCCGCCGGGCGAACTGGGCTCTGCGTGCACAGAACCAGCCACTCTGTGCTGACGGCCTCTCCGCAGGCCCCACCGCGGCCTGTCAGGCAGCTGCTCTGGGAGAACAGCAGAAATCACATCTTCAAAAAGCACAAACATCCCACACTCTGAGGGAGGAAAAGATCCGATCTCTGCTGAGGGGGAGATCTAGGTGGAAGGGAGAAATTGCTGGAGAGGCTGGGACCACTCGGGCTTAAGAAAGGAGCTTCCCAGAGACGGGGTCTGAGCGCCGCCCTCGTCGGGCCGAGTTCAGCGCCCGTCTCGGCTGGCACAGACACGGCCCCGAGGGACAGCAGTGGTCAGCATTTGCCTGTAATAAGCACCAACTCCCGGCTGTCTGGAGCCAGGAAAACCAGTGGACACTTGGCCTTTGTGGCTGTGCTCCGGGGGCAGGAAGCCCGTGGCAGAGCCGTGGGTCAAGGTTGGAAACAGGGAGGCCAGCAGAGAAGGGGCATCCCACCGTCCAGCGTCCCGGGGCTGCCGGGAGCCTGGGCTCCCCCGCGCTGCGGCGGGAAAGCGGCACCCACAGTCCCGGGACTGAGCCCAGCCTCTGCCGCCTGGAGGTCACGCCCTTCACTGCCTGCTGTCAGGCCGTCTGTCCTTCAGACCTCAGCCTGGGCTGGCCTGGAGCCCTGAGTGGTTTCCCGCCCACCACACCTTGGTGTTTCCCATCGCCCCACCCCTGGGGGCGCACAGACAGCCCTGCCCTCTCCTTAGTGCTGCCGCTCCCAACGGTGGCCACCGCCGGACCATCACCCGGGTTTTCTGGAAGCGGAGTGGACTGAGATTTAGGTGCATGTTGCTGGGGGCAGGGACTACAAGGAGAATGAAAGTGGGGGACGAGGGAGCCACTAAGCAAGGACACTGTCTCAGCTCGAGAGCGGCCTTGCCCTGGTCCCGCCAGGAGCTGGGGAGCGCAGCTGGGCGCAGTGTGCCTGCCCCGTGGCCGGCGTGGCTCTCTGGGGCTCCCACGGGTTCTCCAGAATGGGGGGGGGCAGCTCTCCAGAGGGGGAGCAGCTGCGAGCTGTCAGCAGCCACCCCCAGCAGCTGGAGAGGGGTCACCACCCAGGGACGTGGGTCTGGGCCAGGCGCTCGTGGCATCAGCTTCTGCCTGTCTCTCTGATGCGTCCCCCGAGAGAATTTCTCCTACCCCACCCGCAGGATCCACACGTTCACTCGAACCATCCCAACATGGTCTCGAAGTTTGATGAACGCCTCCCTGCCCTCGGTGCGCGATTCAGTCGACGGCGGGTGGGTAGCAATCGCTCTTCTGTAGGAGACGCCCGTCGCCAGCCAAGACGGCTCCTCACCTTGCAGGGCGGGCGCATGCGGTTGGGACCCGGCTGTGCCTTTCCGTGATTCGCACCTGCGTAAACGCTCGCGGCCTCCCCACCCCCCTCGTCTGCCGTACCCCAAATATGTAAGGGGCGTTCACATCTCAGCAGCTGCTCTGCTCCCCAGATGGCGATGACCACACGGGGCTCCTTCCAGCAGGTCACCTGCACCCACAGGAACAGGTCAGGAAAAGTCACAGCTGCCTGGTGACAAACAGGACTAACGCGACGACCCCGAGGCCGGCTCTGCGGGGCGTGCCAGTCGCGATGCCAGTGGACCCTCGGAGCTGAGGCTCCGGCCCAGGGGTTCCCCACAAAGCCGCAGGCCACCTGTGACTCCCTCCTACTGCCTTCCTTGGTAAACAGAGAGTGAGCCTTAAATTATTCCTGCAGCAGATTTCAAACAGAATTTCTAACGTCCTTGGAAAACCCCTTTAGTCGAGAATTAGCAGAGTAAACAAGGCTGCAGGGGGGTGTTTAAAATGGTTTACGAGCTCCGCTGGCTCCTCTGAGACCCGGCTTCCTTCTGTGACCCGCTACCGAGCCTGCTCCTATCCCGCCACCCGAGCCACCCCCGGGACCCGAACGGCTCCTGGTCCCTCCAGGAGTTTTGGAGGCGCTTAGGTGGCCGGCACGCACTGGCGGGGGACGGCAGGATGAGGCGCGTCTCCACGAGAGCCCGGGAGCCTCTCTTCTCACCGAAGGGGGACCCAGGCCGGGTGGGGCTGTGACCACGGGGAGCAGCAGGGAGGCAGCAGCTGCCAGCCCCAGCCCCTCGGATTCTGAAGCCGGTGTGTGAGCGACGTCGCGAACTGCCAGGCTCAGGGCCGTCCAATCATGCGGCTCAGAGTCCACGTTGGACCTGCGAGAGCCGGGCGCCGTGGCCTCTTTCCGGGCCCAGACATTTGTTCTTTTTACCCAGTTTCCTCTCCCTGCACAGAGCTGTGACCCCTCCCAGGGGGCTTGTGCCCAGCCGCCCGGGACCCCACGGCCCCCTAGGCCCAGCCCCCCAGCACCACAGATGGTCTCGTCACTGAGGACCCGTCCCAGCCCCCACACCCCGCACAGGGGCTCCAGGGTGGCCTCCTCTCCCGGACCTGCGGAGGCGCTGGCCTGTCCTGCCCCTCCAGGGTCTCCCCGGCCCGGCACAAGACAGGGGCCCAGTGAGCGTCCAGGGCAAGGATGGCTCCAAGGCCACCACGTGCTGGGGACGCTGACCCAAGCTCCAGGCCCGACCAGGCCAGACACACACGCCCCGGGGCTGGACCCGTGTGTAGCGTGGGGAGGGCTCAGCCTCGAGTCCAGGCCCCACCTCGGGCCGCGTGACTCCGGCGACCTGCGCCCCCATCTGTGGAACGGGAACAGCAAAGGCCTGACACCCCTGAGGTCACCCCGGGGACACCTCCGGAACCCCACACCATCCCCCTCACTAAGCGAGGCACCAAGACCAGCAACTTGCCGCGGCCACACAGCTGGGACGTGGGGGCAGGATGGGGGCCAGGCCGCCCCAGCAATCCGAAAGGCCCCTGGGAACGTGCCCCCCACCGCCGGTTCTGGCGGAGCCGTCCTGGGAGCCTGGCCGCTGCTGCCCTCTGAGGGCGAACCCCTGCGTTCCCATCCTCTCGCACCCGTGTCTGCAGGCCCCCACATAACTTGCAGGAAGCTCGCTTGTGCTCCCACGGCGGGAGGGGCCTCTCAAAGTGACTTTTGTCCGGTCCAGCCTGGGCCCCCTGCCTGGCTTTGCAGCAGCCCAGGCCCCCTGCAGTGTGGAACAGGATGCCGGAAACCTGTGCCTCGGAGAACTGGGTCTCCCTCTCTGTGTTGAGACTTGCGGTTTGTGCCCCGAGTGTGCTGGGGAGGAGGGGTCAGAGCAGGGTGTGGGGGAGACGGACTTGCAGCCATGACCTACGAAGCTCCTGCTACCAAGACGCGCTGACCACAAGTCTGACATGTCCCGCCGAGAAGAGCACCAACGGGACGTCCCGGGGCTGCTGCCCTGGAGGGCACAGGGCTGCCCGCCGTCTGTCGTGTGCCTGATGCTCTGTGTCCACAAAGCGCCTGTCCGGGTTCAGCAGTGGCCCCCGTGGTGGTGGCTGGGAGGGCAGCTGGTTGCTGTTTTCTGGGACAAGTCCAGCTCCTGACCTGGACCTGACCCTTGGCCACATTTGTCCCGGGGACACTCTGAGAGACATCAGAAAATACCGCCTCAGTCCCGGATCTCTGAGGGAAACACCACATGAAATTAAAGTCCTTGGGGCTCAGGAGCCCTGTCCCCGAGTGGAAAACCTGCGCCGGGATCCAAGCCTCAGACCGGCTTAGAGATTGTGTTCTCAGGGCCCCGGAGGCCGTGGCCAGGGGAATTCCAGGCCAGAATTAAAATAAGCCACAGGAGCCCTGGCTTTCTGATGTTAAATCTTTGAGTCTGTTAATCTGAGATTATCAAATGCAAAACATGCCCCAGCCAGAAACGCAAAGCTCGCGCTGGCCGAGGTTGGAACCGGAACGGGTTATCCGTGCTCGGCGAGCCCAGCCGCCTGTGGTCCCTGACGCCCCTGTTCGCCGATTCGACCTCCACTCCTCTCGTTTGCAAAAGGAGGTTTAAGGAAGCAATTTCACTTGGCCTTGGCGCAGGGGAGCTCGAAGTTGCACAAAACCCCGGAGGCTCAGGCCCCTCCATTTCGGAAGCAAACTGGGGTCTCTCCGGGGCAGCTCCCGCCGGGACGTGGGGGGCACCTTGGCCGGCGTTGCTCCGACGCCCACAGAGGGCAGGTGGGAGGCCTGAGTCTGTGCCCGGGGTCCCTCCCGCAGGAGCCCTGGGAAGAGGGAGTCGGAACGAGGGGAGAAGAGAGATCATTCCCAAGAGGCGCTGCCACCTTCCTAACCTGAAAATCCACTTAGCGCTTTTGTTAGCTCTCACCATTATTTGCCTAATGACATTTTCCCTAATGTTCACAGGGCATAAAATATGTGGCAAGTTAGAGAGTTTTCTCAAATTATTCCCCGATTTTCTAAATAGAAAAGTAGCAATTCCGGTGGCAGAGTTCAGCTGAGATTCTTAGGAAAAAAGCAATGGAAATTTCTATTTTCCACTTCCTTAAACACCAAACTTATTTTCTTTTATCCTATGAGATGTTAATTCTTATAATAACTGAGACCATATGTTTGCTAACTGGAGTTATAAAAAGTAGCTACTATTACAGACAGAACCTCCCGCGGCTCCTGCAGCCTCGCCCGGGTGGCTCTTGAGACGGAACAGGACCGTCTGCCGCCGGGGAAAGCCAGGGACACCCAGAACGGTGGGTCCGGGAGGGTCCGATGGTGCCAGGAGCACTCAGGGAGGAGGGCGGTCGGGTCAATCTGCCAAGTCCTGCCAGACCCGCGGCCGCGCTCCGTCCCCTGCAACCCTGTCCCAAGCTCACCTCCCGGACCCTGCCACCCAGGGGGGCGTTCAGGGGTGATTTATGGGTTCCCAGCCCTTGTTCCCCCAAGTTGTTAATAGTTCAAAGTCACGGCAGCGGCTTATGCGGCAAGGTGCCAGAGGACACCAAGCAGCCGTGCGTTGAGGGGGTGTGGCCGCCCGCATCTGCAGAGCCACCGTCTCGGTAAAGCCAAACGTTCCCTCTCTGGGCAGGACACACTGATGCGTCCACACTTTGTCTTGTGTTTCACCAGCCACCCTCTGGGCTTTTCAGAACTGTTGATGCCTCTGTGCCCCACATCCTATTCCCAGGACAGCCCCTGGGAGAGCCTTAGACTGAGGAGGTTACTCTGCACCCCTGGAAGTTGCTGGTTCCCTGTGGCAGTGGGGCAGAGCCAGCAGGACCAGAGTTGTTAGGAAGGAAAGAGCTTAGTGTTAGGATCAAGCAGGGTGGGCTTCCTGGAGGAGGAGGAGGGCTTTGGAGTCAGGGTCAAGCTTGGAGGGAGAAGGAGACAAAACCACACATGTAAACCAAGAGCCGTAACAGAAGCAGTTCCACGGGTCGGACACCGTGCCGAGCACGTTTCACAAATTATACCCCCAACCCGCACAACGACCCCTACGGCTAGGACTCGCATTCTCCAAACGTTACTAGGGGGAGGTTGCCCAGAAAGGCTAAGCATCTTGCCCAGGTTGCACAGCATGTGGTGGAGGACCTTCTGAGAGACGGACAGAGGCAGAGAGGGCCAGAGCGTGTCCAAGTGCACACCGCCCACTCCGCTCTCAGATGCGTGGCGGCCGTGGCTCATTCTCCCGAGGGTTCCCAGCGCATTTGTAATCCGCGGCGCCTGGCTCTGATCTATCGCGTCCCCCAGATGCATCATCAGGATGATCACACGCGTTCACGAAGGCGGCCGGGCCGGAGCCCACACGCGCCGTCTGATGGCAGACGCCCCCACCCCCGCGGCACTGCTTTGCCGTGATTCAGTGCTTGTGTGCACCAGCTACAGGGAAGCATCACGTCTGATATCCTTGTGGGGTTTTTCCCTCTGCTGCTGATTGGTGTGATTTATAGGGAGGCCCTGCGCCCCCTGCCAGGCTGGGACGACTTGCGATACACGTGTAATTACAAGCCCTGCTTGCCGGCTTTGTGTGCCGCGAGCAGGAAAGACATTTTTAAAGGAGCTATTTTAGTTGTGCTGATAAAATGCATATTCATCAGGGGGCTCAGTTATTCAGCTGTTATTGTTCAGCGGGCCTGGTCCTCGGGGACCAGACCGTCAAGGGAGACGCGGCGGGGGGCACTGATTTGACTCTGTGACCTTGAGCCGTGTGCACACCTGCCCTTGGCAGGCCCTGGGCGCGCACCCTGGCAGTCGGAGGCGGTGGTCTCCCTCCTCCCGCAGACCCGCGGCTTCTCTCCGGGCACGTCGTACCCCTTCCTCCTCCCTCCGTCCCCTCTGCCACTCCTTGTTTCAGACTTGGGGGTCTCGCCTCCCCCCCACATCCTGTCCTCTCCAGCCCCCCAAACCTGCCTCGTCGGGGTCCCTGAGGCTGCCCTCCACCTTCCACGGCGACGGCCTCCTGCTGGATGCGCGGCAGCGCCCTTGCCCGGACCTGGAAGGCTCCGCCGCGTGGTCGTGGGGCGCGTGCCATGCCGGGCACTGCAGCTGTCCTCGGGGCCAGGCCAGTCACACGCAGAAGGGTGGTCTCGGCTGCCGCACATCGTGGGGGTGGATCTGGGGCCACCTGCCGCCACGAGGCCCTCACACCCAGATTCCAAAACGCCGGGGCCGCTCTGACACGGGTCACCAAGGCTCCTCCGCGGACGTTGGCCCATCGCCGTGTGCTCACGGCTCCTTCCGCCCCACAACAGGCCCGTGAGCAGGTCCCGATCACGCCCACCCAGCAGGGGTGAGCTGAGGCCCGGGGGCGAACGACAGCCACAGCGCCCAGGGTGGCAGCGCCGTGTCCACGCCAGCCTCTCCTGCGTCCTGGCGGTCCCACACTCTGGCCCGGCTGCGTCCCCCGCACCCGATGCTAACGCGCACTCCGCCAGCACAGCTCCCCCGGCCCGGGGGTCCAGCCCCCAAACCTGCCACTGACGGCCGGGACAGGGAGGCTGTGCCCCCACACCCAGGAGCCCCACCCATCTGGAGAAACATGCTGCACTGCGCACTCATCCTGAAAAGTCGCCTTTCTGTCCTGGGCCTGGCCTCAGTGCTGCGCCTGAGAGCGTCCTGCTCTAGGGTCTCCAGGGCAGCAGCTACTGTGGAGGAGACAGGGGAAGGAAGATGGGGTGCAGGCCCCCCAGGCCTCCCCAGCTCCCCACTCCCCGGTGTCCCGAGAGGCAGTGCTGTGAAAAGCTCCGACCCTGCAGGCAGACGAAGTTAGGGAGACGTGGCCTCGGTCCCTTCACCCCTATGACCCTGAGATGGGGGCCCACCCCTGTGTTTCCTGCGTGACCCTCTGAGTAGGTCTGCTTTTGACTTTTAACATGGTTTTCCTATTTGGAGAAAAGCAAGGATAATCCTGTAATTGTCCTTCAGTTCAATTGTGCAGACATTTCATGAGCACCTATGTGGCTCGGGCGCAGTGTACCCAAGAGAGTGGGGGGAGAGAAACATTAACAAACACAAATCAGGGATCGCACAGACGTGCAAGCGCACAGGTGGGGCCGGGGCTGGGCAGGGGCTCGGGTTCCTGGGCTCCAACCCCCAACTCGGAAACAGGTAAAGCCACCCCATCCGGAACAACTTGAGCCACAGGTGTTAACAGACCCAGAATCGGAGCCCGGGCTCCTGCCCCGTGCCCATCTGCCCTGCCTGGTGCTGTGGTCCAAACAGGCCTGAGCTGCATCCAGCCTGCAGCACTGCGGCCCCCAGGGGAGGAAGAAGCTGCAGAGGGTGCCCTTAGCGTCCGTGCCGCCCTTCGTGTGGGAGGGGACCCTCTGGCAAGGCTTTTCAAAATACCTGTTTCTTAATTTGTGTAATGCAGAGAGATAAAATAAGAAAAAACATCGTTTGTACCCCCCTCAGCTCACCACCGTTGACACTATGTTTTAAACAGAATACGTGAGTGTGCTTAGAAAATTCAAGAGCCCGGTGACAAAATGTGAAGTGAAAGCCCCTCCCTCCTCTCGCCACTTGCTTGTGACGGTCTCCGATTTCTGATGGGGACACACGGCTCACCGCGGAGAGGGGGAGGGGAAATCGCACGCGCACCCCACTCTCCACGGCGCCTGCCGCACCCTCGACACCACCGTTCCGGCATCCCTGGGGACGGGACAGCCCGAAGGTGTCCAGGCAGCAGCGGCCTGCGGGCTGGGCAGCAGGTGGGAGGTGGGCCGAGAATTCCAGCCCCCGCGGCAGCCCCAAGTCTCAGCACCCTGGGACCTAGGGCTGCGGCTCTTGCTTTGAGTCCTGCACCAAGACAGGAACAGCCCTTCACAGCCCCACCTGCGCCATCGAGTCCTCGTCTCCATTCAGAGGAGCCCCGTGGGGACCTCCAAGCACGGGAGCCTTCACTGTCTCAGAAGCAGTCCCCGTGGGTGACACACTGGCCCCGACTTACTCCTTGAGAGCCCTCTGCCAAAGCCAGGACGTGCTGGCCTTCCCCGCGTCCCCGAGGCCACTTTCCATGCACGGACCAGAGAGCCTGATCTACGGTGGCCTCAACGCAGTGTCCTTATTGCATGTTATGAGAAGGGAAGAGACAGTTAATGCTGGTTATGTTTTGTTAGCTCAGTGAAGCCATCCAGGACTCACTCCTTCATCTCCCTACTCCACCAGCTGTAGTCGTTGCTGTTGTCTTCATGGCTGCAAAAGAGCTGCCAATGCACCTGCCATCTAGTCCACTTTGAGGGGTGACAGTAGTAATGATCTCCCCATGCTTGCCGTCAGCAAAGCAAAAACATCTCCCATACCCCCACCCCAGACTTTCCTTATGCCTCATTGTTCAGAGATCGGTCACAAACACCCAAGCTGCAAGGAAGGCTGTGACAGGCAGGGGTTGCCGCAAGTCCAGCCACTGCAAGGGGAGGCGAGGAAAGAGAAGGGAGCTTGGGCTGGTCGTGGGGTCGGCCACACTCCTGTACACTCTCAAGCAAGGCAGGAGCCCCGGGCAGGTTCCCGGCATCCCGGTGTCGAGGTGTAGAGAATGTGCCACCCGGCAAGTGATGGATTTGAAAATTATTTTTGGCTCTGAGAGTAACTAGATACTTGTTTTTCCTTCTTTAGGAGGAAGGTGGGGCGTTGCACGTTTATTTTTAGACATCGTCTCATTAATAATTTACTTATTCGCAGTGACTGAGCCTTCACACCCAAAGGCCTGCGCTCTAACGTGCTGGTGACTTATGTGTTCGTTACTCGAGTGCCGCGTAAACAGCATCGTGATGCCCAGAAAAATTGCTCATGTAATAAAAACCTTTGTCATTTATTCATTTTAATACAATAACCGTCTTGTCTCGTGTTGTGAGTCCTATTATGATGACGGCAATAACGTGGGAGACAGTCGTTTTTATGGAGCAAAGTTATCACCATGTTTAGATTATCAGAATGTTTATTATGGTGCTAAAATGAGAACTGATAACGGGGAGAAAACAGCTGATACATCTGTGGTTCCCGGGTCTCCCAGGCAGAGGGCTGCAGCAAAGGTGTGATTCAGCAATCGGTCGCCTTCCATCACCAAAGTATTCAGTGGTGCCCCTTCTGTGCACAGCGCCACGTGGGGACGGAGAGGCCGGGGCACCAGGCATGGACACAGTGGCTTCATCTGAGGGCAGAGCGGATCGGTGGAGACGTCTCTGCGGAAGAACTAGAGGGCGTGTCCCCGAAACCCCACCTCTCCAGGGAGGGTTCCACGTAAGTGTTAATACTTCCGGGCTTCACCGAGTTTGCGGCAGGAAAAGTCCAGCTTTCGTCAAGCATGACCCAGCAAAGGCCACCGGGTCTGTCAAAATGTCCCGCTGCCTCATCCCCCCTCCTCCCTGCCTGACGAGGGCTGCCTGGCCCGGGGGCGCCCTCCTCCCCCATCTCAAAAGCAAAACCGCCAGAGCAGCAGGTGGAGCATCACACGAGACCTGCCCGGGTCAGCCCCTCCGGCTCCAGCGCAGCGTCAGCCAGGGATCTCCAGAGAAGCGGAGCCAGCGGGGTGCGCGCAGAGATTCGCTGAAGACGTCAGCTCGTGCAGTCGCGGAAGCTGGCAGGTCCCAAGATGTGCAGTTGTCGGGCTGGAGACCCAGGAAGGCCCGGCCCGCGGTTCGAGTCCGAGGGCCGTCTGCCAGAAAATTCCCTCCTGCTTGGGGAAAGCTGGCCTTGTTCCACTCAGGCCGTGGCCGACTGGATGGAGCCCACCCGCACTGTGGAGGACACTCTGCTTTACCCCAAGTTCACCTACTTAAATGTTAATCTCATCCAAAAGCAGCCTCCCAGAAATACCCGGAAAAATGTTTGACCACACATCCGGGCACCCCACGGCCCAGGCAAGCTGACACGTGAAATTTGCCGTCACGAGCAGGGATCAGAGTCCAGCCCCGGACACCTGCTGCAGGGGCCTGCCCAGGTCACTCGCTCCTGCCTCGTTCTGGAAGGCGGTCTCACGCTGATTGTGTCTCACCTGTCCGGCAGCACCTGGCGTCCACACACACACTCGATTTCTGTTGACGTTGAGCTCTGCAGTGTGCGGGGGAAATTGAATGTCACCATGGACTGGCTTAACAAAGGTATGGAGTCCAGAATGGAGGAGGTGAAAGTCCCTCCCGTTCTGGGCCGACAGCCCATGACGGGCATAATCTGCTCAATTCTGCATAAGTGAATCAATTCCCGATGGGCCGAGGGCGTTGGAAGGGGTTGGACTGGAGGGTGAGCGACAAGCCACTACAGGGGACACTGGAGGATGCGGAGGGAGACTCGGTGGCCGCTGGGCACCGCCACACCGTCTGACAGGCTGTCAGGAAGGAGGTGAGCAGAGGAGGAGGACCTGAAGGCCGGCCTGTCTGCAGGGCTGAGCAGGGCGGACTGTCCCGTGTGCACGCCCCATGGGAGGTCAGGCAGGGCCTGCCCGGACCACCCCACCCGCCCCCCGCAGCCCGGCGGTTCTCCCACGATCTGAGCTGGTCTTTCCTGCCTCCCTGCCCGAGGCCTGCATCCGTCATGGGCTGGGAACACCGAGGGGGACATGCCCAGCGGTTTCTCCGGACCCTGAGTTTAGACCCGAGACTCCAGCGTCTCAGCGGGAGCCGGGCTGGAACAGTGGTGGCTGGCGTGTGACTGAGCCGCCCAGGCAGCCGGCGCAGGCAAGGCTGACATCCTCCGGCAAGACCACCTCCCTCACGGGACCGGCCCCGAGAGCCCAGGCCCGGCTGCGCGTGAGAACACGGGGCAGGGAGGACCGCGGTGAGTGGGAGCACCTGCTGCCGTCAAGGGCGGCTGTCTCAGCTCCCGCCACTGCCGTGGTCCAGCGTGGCCACATGCCCCCTTTCAGGGGGAGCTGGACATTGCGATTCTCACGTGAAATCTGCCGATCTCAGCATGCCACCTGGACGCACGGTGACCCTGACAGTCCGCAGAACGGGCAGGGAAGCATGGCTGGGCCACTGTCCACGGACCACCGTTCTGCCTCTGCGGCAGGAGCAGAGCCCTGAGCTTCCTTTGGGGTGACCAGTCGGGGCGATCGCCTCTCAGCCAGCCTCTGAGGCCAAGGCTCGCGGTCCCTGCTCGGGCACCGTCTCGTGCCCATCTCTGGGTGGGCAGCTGTCACCAAGGCGCCCAGAATGGCTGTGCTGGGCTGAGGGGCCAGGCGGAGATGCCAGACGAACCGCGAGGACTCCCGCATCCCGGGGTCTGCTCGGACGTCACAGCTCTGCCCCCTGAGCAAGACGGGGGCAGACAGACGCCGGGGAGACGCAGCCGGACTCACAGCCGGTGTCTGCCCGGCGTCCTCCCTTCAGGTCGCTGGGAGCTGAGGCTTCCCCGCCTCGAGGGCTTCCTCTGTGTGCCGTGACCTCGGTCTCTCCTGCAAAGTCTTATTTTCTTCCTCCCCCTCCCAAAAGACGAGCGGAGTCTCCCCGCGTGCACAACTGGAGTGAGGCAGGACCGTCTGACTTAAAGCCGTGACAGCCACGTGAAGGTCACTCCCCAGGACACCGTCACTTGGTCTCCAAGTGACATAAAGCCGTCTTAAAGCTCTTCCCGCTTCAAGAACACGCACTTGCCGCGGAGACGGTCCAGCTCTTTTTCCCTAGATTTGCATTTTGTATCGTCAGAAAAGCTGGGATTTGGAGGCAGCAGAGACGTTTTAGAAATCGTTCAGTCCAAACCCCCGTGTCGCAGACAGGAAATTAAGTTAAGGGCCAGCAAGGCAAAGGGACTTACCTGGGCCACCCAGCGGGCGGTCAGCGAACGCACATCCTGGGCTGTGAGCCTCACGCATGGCTCCCCGCCGGGCCTCCAGGGACACTTGCCCAGGGCCTTCGACATCCGTACGGGGCCCGTATTGAGATCAGGAAGAGGAGTCACCACCCAGTCCTGTCGGCCGAATCCCGACCCGTGCACCCCGGGAACGCCCGCTGTGCGTCACCCTGCACCTGCCAGTGGCAACACTGTCACAAGGTGCCAAATGAAGGAAATTCTAATTTGCCACAGGAAGGGTGGACGTCCGTGACACCAGGCACAGCGTCCAGACCCTGTTGATAAACGCGGAGTCACGTTCTGCGAAAATCTTAAGATGCTCCGTTCTCTCCCCGTGAGAACTCGGGGCGTGCCCGTCCTTGGGGCTCAGTCGTTTCCTCGGCGTTGTCAGGTGGCAGGTTTGCCGCGTCGCGTATTCTCCTTCCCTCCGGCACACGCGCCCTCTCGCACCACGGCGATGGCGGTGCTGCCCGTGACGGTGGCGGCCAGCAGGATGGTGATGGAATGATGTCGGCGACACGGTGATGGTGGTGGTGATGCGCATGAGGGCGTGCGTGTGGATGAAGATGGTGATGATGATGGTGATGGTGGTGATGGTGGTATTAGTGATGATGATGGTGATGATAATAATAATGGTGATGATGATGATGGTGGTGATGATGATGATGGTGGTGATGGTGGGGATAAGCCGAAGCTGGAGCCACCTGAGACGTCCCCCGTCCCTCCCACTCCCCCTGGGGGGCTCTCCCCCAGTCAATCACTTGCACAGGAATCGTGGGCTCTGTTTGTAGGGACCTCAACCCAAGACACAGCGATCTAGAAGTCCAGGTGGGCCTCCCTGGGGAGGCGGCCAAGGTCCGTATCTGGGCACTGCAGCGACGCCAGCCTCTAGTCAGCTCTTGCCTGCTGAGCACTGTGCGAGGGGCTCAGGCGGCACCTGGGGCAGGTGGGGGCTTCTACGCACTGCCGTGGGAAACCGGGCTGTGCCAAGCGGAAAGGAATGTGCCAGAAGGACCCTGGGCCGCTCACAGCCTGGAAGGGAAGACTGGCCGGGCAGGTGCCCAGCACTGTGGGTCTCGACAGGGCAAGGGCTCTGCGGTGCGGGCCGGGAGTGGACGCCGCGTGCAGCGGTCCCCACGTCGGTGGTGAATCCACCGTAACCCCGCACCAGATATTGGGTAGGAACCTCTCTCAGTTAATTTGGGGCAACCCGAGGGGCCTTCTGAGGAGCAGTTAATCCACATTCCGCACCAGGCACGCTGCGAGGACACATTGCGCTGTCATCAGCAGTCCTGCGACTGGGAGGACTTTTCCATGACGTACAAAACTCAAAGTGTTCGCGAAGGTGTGTTTGACCCCATCAGCGTCCACGGCAAACGCCTTTTCACGTCACACTCCGGACTTGCCTGCTCCCCGCAAGAACCTAACTGAAAATAATCAAAGGCTGCATTTCCTCGTGCCTGAAAGTATTTCATAAAACGCAGGAGATACAAACGTCCCCAAGCCTCTTAGAGTAACGTTCAATCTTTGCACCATAGAAAAAAGAAAAAAAAAAAAAAAAAAAAAGAAAAAAAAAAAATAAAGTAACGTTCAAGAATCAAGGAAGAGTTGGGTGGGAGAAAGGAAGAACACTCGTCCGACCTCACGTCTGTCCCATTAATTTTACGAGAAAGATTGGCCGTCGTTCTGCCTTGCTGGTGACCCCGCACCACGGCACAGGGCTTTCGAATGAAACTTTGCAGCAGCTAAAAGTAGCTCAGGTAAGACAGGGTCAGAGTTTCGTAATCGCTTTCAAAAGGATTGAAAGCGAAGTTCTAGTGCAAGATCTTAGAGTCTCGATGACTCTAAGACGTGGGGCTTCAGCAGCCTCCTGCACACCCCAAAGTCACGTCTGTAGAACTGGCTGTCAGGAGTGGCGGCCACTGTCCCTGGAGACGCCGAGGCTGCCGGCTCCGTCTCCGCGGCTGTCCGGCGGGCACAGGCAGCTGCTCCGTCCCCTCTGCTCTTAGAGGTCGTGGGAAGGCAGCGTGACCACAGGAACGGGGCCTGGGCCCGCTGCCCTCGCCCCCGGGTTACGCGTGAGCCTTGGTCAGACCCCTTGGCCTCTATGGGCCTCACTCGCTCCAGCTGCAGAATGGGCGGGTGGGATGGTCGGGTGGGGCTGGCATTCTGGGGTTTTTCTTCACTAGTCCCTTAGGGAATTCCAGGGGTGAGGGGTGGAGATTCCTGGGTCGCTCCTCTCCGTGCCAGCTTCTGAGGGCCGAACAACGAGGCTTCTGAGGCCGCGCTGAGAGCGCGAAAGGCTGGAAACTGTGACCTGCCCAGAGGGGCCCAGGACAGACGCGAGCAGCGGCTGAGGACGGACCGTGGGCGACCGCCAGCCCCGCTGCAGCTGGGGCAGGGGCACACCCCACCGCGGGCCGGGACCTCCCCAACCCCCTGCAGAGCCTTCCTCCTCCTCCTCCTCCTCCTCCTCCTCCGGCCCGGCCCATGCACTCCCAGGCCTACCTGGCAGGCTGCTGGGGCTGGGGTGTGGCCGCTCCTCCCTTCTCTCCCCTCCCTTCCTCCTTCTCTTCTCCACTCACTTTCTTTCTCCACATACAGAGGCTCCCGACGACCTCCTCTCCGCCTCAGCCTGAGCCCCTTCCTGCTCACTCCCTCCTCCTCCTGGGCTGGGCCATGTCTGCTCCGGGAAGGCCCAGGACGGCCTGGGTTTCCTACAGCAACAGGCGGGGGCCGGGCCCTGCTACTCGTTGGCCTGCCCTGGGCGTGGTGTCCTCGCTTCGTCTGTTCCTCTGGTAGCTGCTGGGCACCGCTGCCGGGCCAGTCTGGGGACGGGCCATGTTGGGGGGGGGCCCGGAGAAGGGTACGGAGCATCCTCCATGCTCAGAAAAGGTGGGGAGGGTGGACAGGGAGCGTGGACAGGGAGGGCGGGGAGGGAGCGTCTGCGCAGGCAGAACAGACTCCGAAAACCTGAGGAAATCCCGGTTTCCCGTCTGCGTGGAATCGGGAGGTTCGAGCGGGAGAGCGACGAGAGGCCACGCAGAAGCCGTGGATGCATTTGGGGCATCACCCTCTTACCTCTGGGCTCCAGCGAGAGTCAGCTTTTAAAAGAAAATTGCGTCTCCTGGCAGCTGTGCTCACGGCCAAGTGTAAATCCACCTGCCTGCGTCCTGGCACCGTCGGGGCTGGGGGGACGGGCGCAGCGGCTGCTGTCACGATCCAGAGCTTTCTGCTCGGTGGAGAGACGGAAACCGCCACGGGCAACGCACTCCCAGCAGGGAATGGAAATGAGAGTTTGCAGTCTGCCTTCCTAGGAAAACCTCTAGGTTTAATATCGTACCAGGAGAAAGAGCTGCGACACTTCACTCGAGAACTACATCCTGGTGGAAGAACTTGATCCTTCGATTTCAAGAGCATCTTTTAAAATGCTAGGACAGGAGCCCAGGGAGGCGTTATTAATGGCGCAGCAGAACCCGTTAAATGCAGAACGGCCGGCGCTTTACAAGAGGCTGGTGCAGAAAAGAGAAGGGTTTGTTATATGCGGTGCGTCTGTGTGTGTTTGTGTATGTGTGCATGTGTGTGTGCAATGTGTGTGTGCGTGTTTGTGTGTGCAATGCATGTGTGTGCGTGTTTGTGTGTGCAATGTGTATGTGTGCGTGTCTGTGCAATGTGTGTGCGTGTTTGTGCAATGTGTGTGTGTGCGTGTCTGTGTGCAATGTGTGTGTGCATGTCTGTGTGCAGTGTGTGTGCGTGTTTGTGTTTGTGTGTGCGTGTTTGTATGTGCAATGCGTGTGTGTGTGCATGTCTGTGCAATGCATGTGTGTGTGCATGTCTGTGTGTGCAATGCATGTGTGTGTGCGTGTCTGTGTGTGCAGTGTGTGTGTGTGGACAAGACCAAGTAGATGCACCCGGAACCTGACTTCCTCGAACGCCCTCCTTGCCATGAGCCTGGGTCTCCCACAGACCCTGCTCTCCCTCCAGTCCTGACCCGGATGTGGGAGTCCCCCCACCCCCACCCCACCCCCTCGTACCCATAGACTGTAAATACATAAGGGGGAAGGGGTGGGTGCGGAGGGGTTGTGGGGGGGGCCTCGCTTCCCTCCTCCCCCTTCCCCTGGCCCCCATCCCTGGGGCCATTTGTTTAAAGAGAATAGTAAAAGAATTTTTTACAATCTACAATCACAGAGGAACAGGGCGTCACGTATGGGGAGAGCTCTGATTCGGTGGCAGGCGTGCCACGCGAGGGCGGGGCTGTGTCCCTGTGTCTGTCTGTCGGGGACCTGGCTCAGGGCGCTTTTCTTGGACTGAGTGAGGCAGTGCTGCCCTCTGCGGACGTGACAGGGACAAGCTGCAGCTGGGGGGTCCCCCTGCACCCCCCGTGCGGAGGGTCTGTTCGGGTGGGCTGGCTTCTCCCTCCCCTGGGGAGACATTTGCTCTTCTGGGACCCGGATGCTCTTCCTGGCTTCTTCCCTCACGTGCTTGGGGAACAGACCTCCAAGGTGTTTGCAGGTCAAAACCACACATGGCGACTCGTCTCCAGTTTCAAGTTCATTTGAAATCGGGCAGATACTCCTCCAAGGGGAGAGTCTGCCAGAATCCTTCATTTCGTCCGCCCTGTCTAAGGACAAGCACAGCCTTCCGAGCGGCGGTCCCCGGGTGTGCGCAATCGCTGGGCACCATAAGTTATTTTAATGCAGACATCACTTTAAACTAACCTTTTACCATCTGTTCCGTCCTTTAATAACAAATGCAAAAGAGCATAACTCTCCGTGGCGCTGTAAAGTGGGAAGCGCGGCACAGACGCCTGTCTGTGAGTTTTATTCACGGCCCTGCCGCCCGCGTCGGTGGTGTTTTTCTCATTTGCCAGACACAAATCAAGGGCAAAACTGCTCTCCCCTGATCTGGTGAATTCATTCGCACAGTATTTTTTCTTCACACGGCAAACTGTGGGAGAACTCAGAGCATTTGGGCGGCCGATGCCAAAGCCCCCGGACTCACACCCTGCGCGGCGTCCAGCGCCCGCCGGATTTCAGAAGCTGCTGCCGGAAGGCCCTGGGGAGCGCAGCAAATGTGGCCGATGGTCAAAATGTAATGAGATTTCTTTGCAAAAAAAAAAAAATCTCTTTAAATATGTGTGGTTTTTTTCAGCAGTTTCATAATTAAATTTCCCTATGAAAGATGGTGGCGCGGCCCACAGAACGTAGTCATCGCGCACAGTAAATCAGTGTCGTCCATCTTCGGCTGCTGGGAGCCCACGGCTGGCGCTCCCCTCCTGTCCCCAGCTCGGATGTTCCCTCGGCCCAGGGCACTCACAGAGCCCCCTCTTAGCTGAAGGTCAAAGCTTGCAAACCCACCGCCCCCCAGCCCTTGTGCTCGGGACAGGCCGAGCTGCCGGCTCATCACAGGAGCCCCTCCCTTCCTGGCTCTCGTGCTTGGGTGGTGACCTCGGCCCTTCTCCCAGCACCGAGGAACAAATCAGCAGAGGTGACAGGGAGGGCGGCTTCTCCCTTCTCGTCTGGACGTGGCCCCACAGACCCTATGGCCAGATCTTGATGAAAACTCTCCGTGGGAGGAGGAGAGGGTCTCCTCACCGTGGAGGGTCTCACTGTGGAGTGCCTCCGGGAAGAGCATCTGCCCCTGCGAGGCCTGGTCCGGGAGGACAGCACTGGCCTCCGGCAGTAGCAGCAGGGATGATTAAGACTCGGTTGGAGGCCGGGCGCGGTGAGTCACGCCTGTAATCCTAGCTCTCTGGGAGGCCGAGGAGGGCGGATTGTTTGAGCTCAGGAGTTCGAAACCAGCCTGAGCAAGAGTGAGACCCCGT
>NW_012150197.1:1901799-1902560 GCF_000956105.1 Propithecus coquereli | reverse complement strand
GTCCAGCGCCCGCCGGATTTCAGAAGCTGCTGCCGGAAGGCCCTGGGGAGCGCAGCAAATGTGGCCGATGGTCAAAATGTAATGAGATTTCTTTGTAAAAAAAAATCTCTTTAAATATGTGTGGTTTTTTTCCGCAGTTTCATAATTAAATTTCCCTATGAAAGATGGTGGCGCGGCCCACAGAACGTAGTCATTGCGCACAGTAAATCAGTGTCGTCCATCTTCGGCTGCTGGGAGCCCGCGGCTGGCGCTCCCCTCCTGTCCCCAGCTCAGATGTTCCCTCTGCCCAGGGCACTCACGGAGCCCCCTCTTAGCCGAAGGTCAAAGCTTGCAAACCCGGGACAGCTCGGGACAGGCCGAGCTGCCGGCTCATCACAGGAGCCCCTCCCTTCCTGGCTCTCGTGCTTGGGTGGTGACCTCGGCCCTTCTCCCAGCACCAAGGAACAAGTCAGCAGAGGTGACAGGGAGGGTGGCTTCTCCCCTCTCGTCTGGACGTGGCCCCACAGACCCCGTGGCCAGATCTTGATGAAAACTCTCCGTGGGAGGAGGAGAGGGTCTCACCGTGGAGTGCCTCCGGGAAGAGCGTCTGCCCCTGCCGGGCCTGGTCCGGGAGGACGGCACGTGCTGGCCTCCGGCAGTAGCAGCAGGGATGATTAAGACTCGGTTGGAGGCCGGGCGCGGTGGCTCACGCCTGTAATCCTAGCTCTCTGGGAGGCCGAGGAGGGCGGATTGTTTGAGCTCAGGAGTTCGAAACCAGCCTG
>NW_012150197.1:1897047-1901483 GCF_000956105.1 Propithecus coquereli | reverse complement strand
ATTGTTTGAGCTCAGGAGTTCGAAACCAGCCTGAGCAAGAGCGAGACCCCGTCTCTACTAAAATTAGAAAGAAATTAATTGGACAACTAAAAAAAATATATAGAAAAAATTAGCCGGGCATGGTGGCGCATGCCTGTAGTCCCAGCTACTCAGGAGGCTGAGGCAGGAGGATCGCTTGAGCCCAGGAGTCTGAGGTTGCTGTGAGCTAGGCTGACGCCACAGCACTCACTCTAGCCCGAGCAACAGAGTGAGACTCTATCTCAAAAAAAAAAAGACTCGGTTGGAGCTTCTGTGACAGCCACAGGCAGCCCAGAGCCCGGACTGGCATCGCCAACGGGGATCCAGTGGCTCCACCTGACATAAACAAAGCAAAGCTGGGCCATGTCTCCCCCCCGGACTCGCCCGCCACCTCCGGGGCACTCTCTGCGGCCTGTGTGCCAGGTGCCACTCGGGCAGGGCCGGGGAGAGACTCAGACCTGAGTGTGGGAGAGGAAGGAGGTGCCTGGGGCCCAGGACAAAGACGTTCCTCTCAGGCCTGTGAGCGTGCATGTGAGTGCACACCTGTGTGCCCACGAGTGCGTGTGCCCACACCAAGACATGCCTGCTTCCGCCCCAGAGGCCTGTGCCAGAGTCACGCTTAATTGCGTGGCGCCCACGTAGTGACAGCATCGTCGCCCTCACGGTGAGGTGACGACTTTCTCCTGCGGCAGCATCGCAGTCTTGGTGGCGGCTGTGCAGGCCCCACACGCGTGCACTTAGTAGGTCCCCTCCAGTGTCACCAGGACATGCTGGTTTAGGAAGGACGTCCTCTGTCGGCTGAATTTTCCGGAGTTGGCGTGTCCTGGGGGCGGCTTGCTTCCTCCGGGACGGTGAGACTGGAAGGGGAGCCCCTGCGAACACGAACGCCGTCTGTGCCTCCGCGGAGGCTCCCGTGATTGTCACTGCGCTACAGACGCAGGCCGCCTGGCACGCGGCTGCCCTTTTCTTTTCTTTTTAGTTTTGTCATTAATTTTTTTTTTTTTTTTTTTTTGAGACAGAGTCTCACTCTTTTGCCCGGGCTAGAGTGTCGTGGCATCATCTTAGCTCACAGCAACCTCAAACTCCTGGGCTCAAGCAATCCTCCTGCCTCAGCCTCCCGAGTAGCTGGGACTACAGGCATGCGCCACCATGCCCGGCTAATTTTTTCTACATATTTTTTTTAGCTGTCCAATTAATTTCTTTCTAATTTTAGTAGAGACGGGGTCTCGCTCTTGCTCAGGCTGGTTTTGAACTCCTGACCTCAAACAATCCGCCCTCCTCGGCCTCCCAGAGAGCTAGGATTACAGGAATGAGCCACCGCGCCCAGCCTATCATTAAATTTTAATCACATTGTTCCAATAAAAAGTCCTGGTCAATTTTACCTTGTGGAATACTTTTTGAGGTTTTCACTGTTGTCTACTTTTTTATCGAATGTTGTCATGGTACCATAAGCTTGAAGAAAAAAAAAAGTAGTATTTTCTGAGGGCTTTCTCAGAGTCGAATGCAATCTGTTAATTCCACCTCATCTGATGTCTTAATACCTTCTGACCTAGCGGCCTCCCTGCACCCCCAAGGGCACAAATGTGGGGGGGCCATGTTCCCACCAGCTTCCCCCTTTCATTACAAGATGTCTTTCTTCATCAAAGTGGAAGACACGAGTCTTATTTTCAGTGCTACTAGTGTCCTCTGTGTCCCAAAAACTTACATTTAACCTAATTATCAGGTCGAAAATAAAATGATATCTTTGCCTATCCTTCCCCCCGTCCCCCACCGTGTGAAACGCGGAATGTCACGCGTGTCTGTTCTCTTCCCATTTCTCCCCCAGTGATCCGTCTTCGCTAGCTTACTTTGGATCTAGGAACCCGATAACCGTTATTAAATTGTTTTCTAAACAGTAGCTTCTCCATGAAATATCTGCTAATGTTTGTATTTAGCTCTGAAACCGCAGTGACAACGTTCCGTGTTAAGTGAGTTTTGAGCACCGGGCGCTGTGCATTTCTGGTCACAGCCCCCCGTCCTTGAGACCCTGATGGCGAGTGACCTCGCAGGGGACAGAGTCGTGCCTTCCGGTGCCTCTGTCCGAGCAGCAGGAGGGCGGGTGTTTTCTTGATCTTTGTGCATCACACACGGGGGAGCGCGGCGAGGCGCAGACCTGGGGGTCAAAGCTCCGGGCGCTCGCCCTCTTTCCCTGCTTTGTCCCCGCCTAGGCTTGACGGCCCAGCGCCAGGCCATTTTAACCCCTCCCCCATTCTCCTCTAGCTGCGCCGTGGGTCCGTGCCAGGCATCCCTCCCTGTGGGCTGCGGGCCCCAGGCCTGCAGTGATGGCACTCAGTCAGACACTGGCCACTGGCCGTCCTCCTCGCAGTGGTCACGTGTGAGGAGCGCGAGGGATGAGACCGTGTCAGAGGCGCGGCCGCTCCCTGCCGCAGGTTGACCTCCTCCCGCTTTGCTCCTTCCAGATCCGGTCCGACAAAGACAACGACATCCCCATCCGGTACAGCATCACGGGCGTGGGCGCCGACCAGCCCCCCATGGAGGTCTTCAGCATCGACTCCATGTCCGGCCGGATGTATGTCACCCGGCCCATGGACCGCGAGGAGCGAGCCTCTTACCACGTGAGTGTCCACGGCCAGGGTGGGAAGGCGGGCGGCGGAACCAGGCAGCCCCAGCCCCGCCAGGCCCTGGCTGGTGCCCTCGGCAAGGTGCGTGCCTGCCTGGCCTCAGGATCCTTGGCTGCACAAGGAGGCCTCCAACTTTGGCCTGGAGCAGAACCTTCTGGAAGACTGGTGAAAGCCCAGTCACTGGTGCCACCCCCAGGGATTCTAGCTCAGTGGTCCCAGGGCAGGTCTGAAAATTTGCATTTCTAACGCATTCCCAGGGGGATGCCTGTCAGGCCTGGGGGCACACTGGGAGGACCACCAGTCTAGAAGGTCTCCGTCCCCAGGCCTCCTGCCTGGGCAGCCTCTGTGGGGTCACAGGCTGCTGCACACCGCAGGCGCCTCACGCTCCCGCATCCTCTCCCGTCCTGAAATATGCATCCTGCAGCCACGTCCTCCCCGGTCTCTCTGACAGCGGGAAGCGCCTCTGAGATGAGAGCTGCTCTGAGTCCATCTCACGGGCCGTGCACAGAAAAGGGAGACGGGCGAGAAGGGTGGAGGCTGGAGGTGTCAGCTCCGAGGGGCTGTCTGTCCATCTCCTCCCTGCCGCTCTGACCCTGCTGAGGGGAGGGGCCAGAGCCACGGTGGAAGCCGCTGAGTGCCCACGTCCCTGCACCCCGTGATTCACTGATGCGAGGGTCAGTCCCTGGGCTCTGCCCCTCACGTGCAGAGGACGGTTTGCACCAGCTGGAGGCGGCACAGACCAGAGCCAGACTGTGGGGATCAAACCAGCCTGCCCCTCCCCAGGTGTGAGCCCCGCCCCTCCCCAGGTGTGAGCCCCACCTCTCCCAGGTGTGAGCTCTCAGGCAAATCACTTATAGTCTCCTGGCCTGGGACCTCTCTCCTGCTAAGCTAATGGATCCTGGGTGGTGGCAGCTGCCTCGTCAGGTTGCCCGGCGCACTCGTGAGTGCGGCAGTGGAACAGAGCCCAGCACTGGCTGGGGCCATGTGTGCTGGTGGTGACTGTCATGATGTCTGAACCTCCAGCTCCGCGCTGGTAATTTGGGAACAAAGATGGGATTCTTAGTTTTCCACCCTGGTGCTGTCATATCAACTGATCTAACGTTACCTGGCTTCACCCATGGTGCTGAACAGACCGACTCCACTGCTTCTCATGTTTGCTGAGCGTTTGGGGTTCACTGTTTCCATCTCTCACTAGAAGGAGGCTCTGTGTGGTGGGGGTCATCAGGCTTGTCCACGCCGTGTCCCAGGTCCCAGGACAGAGCCTGGCCTCAGGTGCTCACTGGCCACCTACAGACAGGAGGGCATTGGTAGGAGGCGCCGGTTCCGGCGTTGGCCCCGGTGGCCTCCCTGAGGCACCGCCGGAAGCAGGAGGCTGGGCCAAGTGAGCCCTGCGGAGCTGCCTCGTCCCTTCATAGCCACAAAGGTTTTCTTCTCTCAGACTGGCTGTCCAAGCCCAAGTGGCCACAGCTCCACAGGGACTGTTCACATGGACTCGCAGATTCTACATGTCCACGTCCTGTGGTTTCGGCCCATGAGCAGAGACACGTGTGGAGTCAGTCAGGCTCACAGTGCCTGACATCCGCTCCCCAGCTCACTGGACTCAGACCTCCCACTTCACAGCAGCTGCCAAGAGAAACTTGGCCTACATTTCCAGACTCTTCCCCCTTGTCCACCTACTTGATCTCCTATCTATCCATCCATCCATCTGCCCATCCATCCATCCACCCAGCCACTCAACCATCCATCCATCCATCCACTTATCCATCCATCAGTCCATCTTCTTATCCATCCATCTAT
>NW_012150197.1:1884180-1896604 GCF_000956105.1 Propithecus coquereli | reverse complement strand
ATCCATCCATCCATCCACTTATCCATCCATCCACTTATCTACTGATCCATCCATCTGCCCATCATTCTGTCCACCGCTGCACCCACCCACTCACCCATCCATCCATCCAGAGAACATTCCTTGAGCATCCGTGTGCCTGGCCCTGTGTTAGGTGCTGGGCATGTAGAGGTGACTGGGGCAGACGTGGTCCCACTCTGGGGGACTTGCATAGTCATGGGATGAAGAGGCATCAAGTCCTTCTCAGCCCAGAGCCCCTAAGGAAGGCTGTGTCCCCCGATTCTTCAGCACCAGACAGGCTTTGAGGAGACCAGGTGCAGGCCCCAACATGATACCCCTGTCCCTGCCCAGGGGCACCATCTGAGGTGGGCACCTGGTGCCCTCCTGACTTTGCCTCTTGGATGGTGGGGCCAGGGCCAAGGAGAGGCGCTACAAAGGAAATACGTTGGCGCGTCAGCTGGACAAAAACAGATTTCCCTCGGGTGCTTGAGCATTACAGGAAAATCGCCGTGTCCTTTCTGAGCAAGGACGGTGACGTCGTTCACAGGGCTGAGAACCAGGGAGGACAATGAGTGGGAAGTCGGCATCTGTGGCGCGTGTGGCCCCGTCAGGGCTGTCAAGTTATTTTAGGCCCAGCTCAGGGACCCAGCACAGACAGCCCTCAAGCGGGCGGCAGCGGACACGCGGCAGGTCTGCCGCCGGCTTTGGAGGAGGCAGTTTCGGATCCCTTCCCCGGGGTTGGGGAGGCTCGCAAGGGCCTCGCCTCTGTCTGTGAAGTCCAGGTCACCCTCGAAAAAGGGGCGCGCGCCTTTCTTTTGGCCGTTCTCAGAGCACAGGCTTACAGCGACCTGCCCTGGCCAGATGGGATGTGCTGACCACCCTGCACCCCGGCCCTTCCCTCGCCCGCCCTCCTCTTCCCTCCGCCCCGACTTGTCTGTCAGTCCGTGTCCACCCTGCAGTGCACATGCATCCCTTCCGGAACACATTCTTTAGGGGCACTTGTGTCCTAAGCCTAGAGGATGCTCGGCCAGTGACCGGGGCCCACTGACGTTTACTGAAGGAAGGTGGGAGAGAAACCAGGTGTGGGCCTGGCCCCCCGGGTGAGCAGTGACCCCAGGTCTCTGCACAGTCCCCAGGGCAGCCCCTGCATCCCCACCGGGCTGGGGCTCCCCTCTCCCTTCCCGGCTCAGCCGGCCGCTGCGGAGCCTCACCCTTGTCATCGGAGCCCTCTGCCTCCCCTTGGGCCACGTGACAAGGCTGTTTGCTGATTTAAATTCACCTTTTCCAAGATTGGATTCGTTGTTAATTATCGTGGTCACTAAAAGGAAGCTCCCCCTTCCTTGACCCGAGGAGCCCCTCCCGCTCTTCTCCTGGAGGCCATGACTCAAGGCTGTGACCCGTGCTGTGACTTCCTGCCGGGACGTCCTCCCAGCTGTGAGCAGCTGGATGCCTCGGTCTCCACATCTGCTTCCACTGCTCCCGGCACTGCCCGGCCCGCCTTCCTGGTGCGGCTGCAGCCGGGGTCTTCTCGGGCTTCTTTCTCCTGCACCTTCAAGAATCCCTCTGCTAAAAGGCCATTGTTTCTCACAGGCAGACTCAACACCTCCAGGGCCTCCTGCCGCAGCCGTGCCTGCTGCTCCACCCGCCCACGGCACCTGCAGGGACCTGCCCCCACTCAGCCCCTCACCTGTCCCAGTGGCTGCAGGGCTTCCAGATCCCTGTGCAAAGCCGAATGCCCGAGCCCCGCACCCACACCTCATGGAGAATTTCGAGATGGTGAGAGCAGAGCGTTAGAACTAGCAGCGGCAGGTGGTTCAGGGCGCAGAGACAGCTGCTCCAGGGAGCTGGCGCCACCTACCCCCTCGGGGGACAGTTCCCAAGCTCCTCCTCTGATCTGGCACAGAAATTTTCAATGCACCAAGGTCTGAGACGTTGGCCGGGCCAGCAGCGGGACCCAGTCCCCCAGCCACGCCCTCCCGCTGCGCTTCACGGACACCTCTGTCCTCCGCCGTCAGGTTGGTTCTTTTGCCTCACATGGCTCCAAAGCCTCGCCCAGGACCAGCACCCAAAAAGGGCCAGCGTCTCTGACAGCAGACAGTTCTGCAGCAGCTGGGATCACAGGCTGGCACGTCCCCCACCAAGAGCACGTGCAGCCCACCCCAGCCCCACCCGGCCGGTGAAAGGACAGGCCCTGCCCACCTGCCCACACCGGGTTTGGGGTCGGGGCCTCTAGGGGGCTCCCACTGCCGGATGCTTCCACACACGTCCCCTCTGTTCCCACTTCAGCCCTGAGGTCTCGGGGTTTTACCCCACTTTGAAGGTGAGAAAACAGCCACACGGCGTCACCAGTGTTTATCGAGTGCTTCCTGGCGCCGGGTCTGGGAACAGGCTGCACTGTTGGTTTTACCACCCTCGTCTCCCATCTTCGAGGGGGCAATAGGGAGCCCGGTGTCCTGGGCACGCAGGGCCCTCCTCACCCCGGGCTCCAGCCTCCTCCTCCTCCCCCGCGGGGATGGCAGGTCACTGGGAAAAGGAGCCCCAACTGCAGGAGAGGCTGACCCACTTGCCGAAGTCCAGATCGAAGCCTCCTGTTCCATTTGTCCCTGAACTCTCTGTCCCCCGAGAACACGCTGCCCTTCCCCAGGGACAGGAGCCCCTCTGCAGACGTCGCTCTGCCCGCTAGACTCCAGCGTGACCCCCGGGTTCCACCCTCGTAACACACCCATCGGGGTCTTTGGGGGAAGCCGTGCCAGCCAGCGGGAATGTGCGGCTTCTCTGTGCTGTGCAATAAGTCGGCACCAAGTTAGTGCTCACAGCAGTGCACCAGCCCCGTCCTGAGCGCCCTGTTCCGTGGGTCCAGAGTCCAGGTGGGCTCGGCGTGTTTCTGCCCCGGTCTCACAAGGCCGGAAGCAAAGTGGCAGCCTGGGCACTTGCTGGACGCTCTCGGGAGAATTAGCTCGTCCAGGGTGGCAGACCCAGGTCCTCGCGGCCGCAGGACTGAGGCTCCATGTCTTTGCCAGTGGGGCCGCGCTCACCTCCTAAAGGGCACCCACATTCCTCGGCACGCGGCCCCTCCCCTGCCACCCAGCAAGGGTATGTAGGACACCCTGGCCTTTCTCTCCTGCGCCAGCAGAACAAGGCTCTGCTTG
The DNA here is from genome assembly GCF_000956105.1 of Propithecus coquereli. Lineage (NCBI taxonomy): Eukaryota > Metazoa > Chordata > Mammalia > Primates > Indriidae > Propithecus > Propithecus coquereli. The sequence continues at coordinate 1,893,458 of NW_012150197.1, read as the reverse complement.
TAAAGCTCTCGTGGGCGGATTGGACCCACCCGACAGCAGCCTGTCTTAGGGTCGCCCGCCATATGCCGTGACCCAGTCATGGGGGTGGAAGGACAGGGGCACATCACACACACATCTGGGGACTCTGTTTGGAGTCTTTCTTCCTCCCAGGTGCCCTGAATCCTGTTGCGTCCTCCACTCAGCTCCCTGCACTGACGAGGGGGCAAGAATGTGTCCCCAGCCCGAGAGTGTGACGATGAGCCAGGTCACTGTTTGCCTTGCAAGACAATGCTCTAGAAGATTCTGCTAAGGTTTCCATAAGTGAGACACTACTGAATCCCACCACGTAATGTCATCTAACTTTCCTGGGCCTCAGTTTCCCCATCTGTGACCCAGGGATCGAGGCCATGCCCACCCTGCAGATCCTGGCAAAACTGCGATGAGTCAACGCCCGTGGCATTCTCAGGGCTGCCCAGCCCCGAACAAACACTCCGTGACGCTGCCGACGAAGAGAATCCCCCAAAAGCACTCCGTACTCGCCCTTCACGGCCGGCATGGACTGTTCCCGGTCCTGGGTCCCGGGGGGAAGCCCCAGCGCACAGCTGAGGTGGTAGAAAGAGGCAGCCAGAGGGGACAGGGTTGCATTTCACAGTCGCCCCGCCCAGTGCAGGACCGAACCCACGTTACACCCCCCAATCTCACTCCCCACGCGGGGAACAGAGAAGTGTCCAACCCCAAGCATCACAGGAAATTCACTTTGCACGTGTCACTCAGATCCGAAGTCGCAGAAAGCTTGGAGGACTCTGGTGACATTCTTTTCCCCCACCGCCCGGGCAAGACTCCCCTCAAGCCCGTGGGGGGGGGCCCAGCCCGGGAGATGGGCGGGAGAAACCTTTTCCCCGAGACTTTCCGCAGAGCCAGCAAATGTCATTGAACTTTGGGGGGCGGGGCAGGGAGCGGGACAGCGGACACGGCGCCCCGGTGGCTGCGTTTCCTCGTTATCTGCACTTGGGCTGCTCCTGCCGCCAAAGATAGCGCCTGGAACCAGCGGTGTGGCTTTAGTTGGGAGATAGTAACTTTAATTTTAGCTCAGAATTACTTTTTTTCAAAACTCCCTCGACCTTTGACTGGGTGCGCGATTGCGCGGCTGCGTGTGACAGGATGAAGGATCACCTGGCGGCCGTGGGAGGCAGCGCGACAGAGCTGCACATCCGTCCTGGACGGAGGAGCGATGGGGGGTGGGCAGCCGGCTGTTGTCAGTCGCGACACTCACAGCCGACCATGCCTGTGCGTGGTCCCGTCCTCGTCACCGCCTGCAGTCACCCCCAGGAGTCGTCCTACTTTGTCTCCTTACTGCAGCGCAGGTCGCCTCCTCGGGGAAGCCCTCAAGACTGTCCCTAAACACACAATTAAAGTGTAAAATCCCTGCTCCTCGGAACCAAACCGGAACACTGGCGTCGGTGTCGGGCAGGCGGGGAAGGCGCGACTCGCCGGATCCCGGGGGTCTGGGGAGCAGCCGGGGCGGGCTCTCCTGCTGGGCGCCCTTGGCCTGGCGCTATCGTGCTGCAGAGCCTTTGAGCTGTCACGTGTCCAGCTTCGAGGGTGACATGCTTTTTGGCAGAGAGATGTGAGCTGGGGACACCGTGGTATGACGGTCACAGCTTTGGCAGGGAGAGACCTTGGGCAAACTCCTTCCGTGCCCCGAGTGTTGGTCCTTCACCCTGAAACCCCGGGGCCCCGGCGGCCCCACCCCAGCCCCCTCTCCTGCCAGCAGGGCCAGCTGCTGCGTGTTCTCTTCCACGTCCTGTCCTCGAGGTCTCTGCTGACGCCTGCCTGGCCTCCCCCACCCCACGGGCTGCAGCCACTCCACTGATGAGTCACTTCTCTTTCTTAGTGTCCACCGTCCTCTGGATGGACAGTAATCTAGGGTCCAGCCCAGGGCCTGACGCTCGGGTTTTACTGCGTCAGCGGGTGGGTGTGTGTGAGCAAGAGCAAACCCAAAACGTAGGGGCGAGTCTGGGCGGCCCCTCTGGAGCCTTCCGGCCAAGTTCAGGGAACCTTCCCTTTTTCCCTTGAAGACAGTTCCCTCCAAAGCCCTGCAGCCCCCTGCCCGGGCGGGGGCGGGAGGGGCTTCCTGGCCCACCTCCCCCAGGTCGTGCCCTCTCTGACCACCCATTCCCCCGTGCCAAGCCCGGGAACTAACGTGGCAGGGGCAGGTGGCCTGCACCTCATCCAGGTGAGCCCTGTTCCCACCCAAGCTCGGGCCTCTCTGGGCCCCACGGGTCTCCTCCCGGGTCTCCCCTGGGGTCAACCGCTCGGTAGCAGCAGTTTAAGCCCCCCCAACCCACTGGGCACAGATGGCTTTTCTGCGGCTGCTGGGGGTGGTCGTGAGCGCCCTTCTCGGGTGGCGCCTGTCCTGCTCCAGACGTTTTATAAGTGGCACAGGGACCGGTCCCAGCGGGCCCCAGAGGTCTGGGGTGGGCCGAGGCGGGGATGTCCCCAGGGTGGCGCCGGGCTCTGACACGCCTGTGCTGTCCCCCAGCTGCGCGCCCATGCGGTGGACATGAACGGGAACAAGGTGGAGAACCCCATCGACCTGTACATCTACGTCATCGACATGAACGACAACCGGCCCGAGTTCCTCAACCAGGTCTACAACGGCTCCGTGGACGAGGGCTCCAAGCCAGGTGAGCTGCGCTCGGGGAGTGCGCTGGCGGTCACTTCCTGGGGACCCCACGGGCTCTGCGCGGCGCAGGCAGGCAGGGCCTGGGGAGTGGGGCCCCGACAGCCGGGGAGGGCCACTCAGCCCCCACTACCAGGTGGCACTGTGGGGCTGTGTGTGAACACACAACACACAACACAGCAAGTGTTTACTGGGGGCCCCGTCCTCACAGCCCTCGGGGTCCAGGGGGGACAAAGGCAACATAATACATGTGAATGAAGCAGCTGCAGTGACAATGGGCTCCGAAGGAAACTCCTGGGCCGCTGTCCTCCAGGGACACCCCTCTCTGGGAGCTGAAGCGTAAGAAGGAACCGCACCCAGAGAGGGGCTGGGGTCGGCTCATGTCCCGCAAGGAGCCTGGGGGAGAAGAGAGCATGTGCCAAGGTCCTGGGGCGGGAGTCAGGTCAGAGAGATAAGGCCATTTGAGGCCTCAGGGGCTACACCTGGAGCTTGGTTCCAAGCACAGGAGGGAGCGAGAGAGGGCCAGCGCCCTGCCCAGGAGGCGAGCCCGCGTGGCCAGGGCTTTTGTTCCCCTCGGAGCTAACCCCAGAGCCAGTCCCCCCACAGACTCCAGTCTGGCACAAACGGTGGTGACCGCCTTACCGTGCGCCAACCACCCATGTTAGGGGAGGGCCGTGTCTTGTGACTGTGCATCCCATAGCCACCAGGAAACGGGTGCCCGCCCTCCCCTTCAACAGTGAGGAGGCTCCAGGCCTGAGAAGGGGCAGTGAGCTGCTGGGAGCCCTCTGGTGCGTGTGTGGGTGGGAGCCCAGGTGGGTGGGAGCGCGAGCTGGGGGAGCGCGTGGGGGGGGCCCGGGCGCGCACACCCCCAGCACGTGCTGCTGCAGCCCAGGCCCTGCAGGGGCCCCGGTGCTTGGTTTGGGAAGAGCAGCTCCCGCTGCACTGTCTCCCGCGAGGCGGTGGGGACGGGTCTCCTTGGGACAAGCCTTTGCCAACCTGGGTTGGGCAGGGTGAGATGAGGTCACTGAGGGGACAGCTGGGGCCACAAGACAGAGCCACAAAAACGCAGGTAGACTTGAAGTCCAGGCAGACAACAAACTTTCTAAGCACGTCCCCAGCACCATCTGGGACACGCCGACACGAAGAAGTATTCCTTGTTGATCTGCATGTCACGTGTGCTGGGTGTCCTGTCTTGTAGCCGCCACCAGCCCTGGCTCTCTGACCCCGCCCAGATGGGGAGGGTTCGGCCTTTGGGAGGCCGGTGGTGCTCAGCGAACTGGAGGCTGTTCCTGCGTTGAGGTCAGAGCGCAGGGAGCCCAGAGCCGGGGCCAGCCCGGGAGTGCCTCGTGCCCAGCGTTGGCCCCGCGGAGGGCTTGGCTGCGCCGGCTCTGGGACAGCAAGGCAAAGATCTGTCTTCGCTTCCCCTGGCCAGGAGGTGGCTGCCGTCATCGTCTCCAGGGGCTGCTGTTTCAACAAGGCGAAGTGTGTCTCCGATGAATTGTGTTTCAGCATCACGAGACACGGCGAGTCCCGCGGCACTGAGGGGACGGATGCGACATTATTTCTGCCAGAACCTTGGGCCGCGAGTCCCTGCAGTCCCTTGAGAGGCAGGCGGCGGGCGGGCAAATTGGCTGCGAGCACCCAACGGCGGGAGGGAGGCGGCCCAAGCCCGACCTGGCTGGCGAGGGTCGCGGTCGCGGGGGCCTGTCTTGCCCGCACGGGAGCAGCGGCCTCCCCCGCCGAGACCCAGGGCGCGACTTAAAGGCACCCGGGTTTTGCTGGCCTTTCTGTCACAAATCAAACCTCCCAAGTCCTATTTTCTAAAAAATCAACAGCGAAGGTCATCCCAACGTGCAGCTGGTTTTACTGGTTCGGATCAAGCGCCTCTCGGCCTGGTCCTTCCCTTCCCTCCTGAGCCTCCCAAGGACCATGCGGGGTTCAGTGTCAGCTGCACGAGCCGAGCCTGCGGGACGCACGTGGGCCCCTCACGCCTGTCCTGCGCTCCCCGTCGGGGCCAGGCGAGGCTGGCCGTCCTCTCACAGTTTCTTCTCTTCCGCCAGCGGGTCGCGGTAACAGAAGGTTCCACACGGTGCCTTTGCGGGATGAGGAAAAGCCACCACCAGAAATTAGTCGCTGTTCCCCAGAGGAGAGGCTAATGAAGGGTTTCAGACGCGTGTTCTAACAGGAAACAGACGGGGAGAGATTAAATATTGACTCAGCTGAGAACCTCTGAAGCTTTGGGGGTTCGTGGGGACATGAGCAGGCAGACTCAGGGCCCAGGATCCCGCGAGGACCTTCGGTCGCCCCACGTTCTGCCCCCAGCGCACCGACGGCTCTGCTGGGCTGGGGGAGCGTGGACGGGCTCAGGCGAGCACCCACCCTGCCGCCCCGTCAGCCCCCCAAGGTGAGCAGGCCGCAGAGAAAAAGGGAGAGTTCTGGCTCACGTAGCCGGAAAGCCAGAGACGACAGCAGCTTCGGGCGCAGCAACAGCCGCGGCTGAGGCGGTGTTTTCCCGAATCTCGCCCGCCGTGCGCGACTCCACTCTCCTCTGCGTTACCGGCTCCTCCGAGGTGGCCTCAGAAGCTGCTGCTAGGTGCCGGCTGCTGTTCTTCCCCACCTTACACGTGCAAAACAGAGGCAAGAGCAGAAGAGGAAGGACGGGCAGCTGCGAGCAGGCGAGGGCGCGATCTCCCAGGTGCGCAGGCCCTGAGCTCGCTTCCACCCACTCTGCGAAGCCGCCTGCCCTTCCCGCTCTGCGTGTCAGGAACGCGTTTGGCTGAAAGTCACAGAGTCCCAGCCACAGCAGTTGGAACCGGTAGAGGCTGGGGTGAGAGCCCAAAGCCTTCTGGGCTGCCTCCGCCTCCCGTTTCTCACCACATGGTCGCAAAGGGGCCGCTGCACCCCCAAGCGTCACGTACACCATCGCCATCAGGCCAGAAGAAGGAGCAGGGAGAAGGGCAGCGTGTAGCATGTGTCGTTTCCCCCAGGAGACGTCTGTGCGGATGTGCCTTTCTGTGCACGACGTGGGCCTCTGAGCTGGGTGCTGCGGAGGGTGCAGGACGGGAAAGCACGAGCCCCACTCTCAAGGAGCCCACAGTCCAGCTGAGCAGCCCAGAACGTATGTGCTCTGCACATGCCGACAAACACTGCACACCCGGGGGAGAAGCACACGTCCCAGGCCCCTGGGCCTTTGCACATGCTGTGTCCTCAGCCTAGAGCATCCTTCCCTGTCCTCAAGGGGCTGGCTCCTTCCCCTCCCTCAGCAAAGACTTCCCACCACTCTCCTGAGTCGGCCCCTCTGTGCCCTAGAACTCCCCCTTGGCACTCGGTGACACGTTTAGTCAGTTTGCTGCCTGGATCCACCACGGGGCTGCCAGCTTCCCCAGGCAGAGACCCGTCTGGGTGCCCAGCAAGGGTGGGCTTCAGTGAAGGCCCAGCCTCAGCCTGACCAGAGGGCGGCTCAGGAGCATCAAGGACCCCCCACCTGTGTCCCAGGATTAGTTCTGCGAGGCAGGCGGGGTCTGTGAGGACCTCCTGGGGCGTCCTGGACCGGCAGGTGGGGTCCACGCAGCTGCAGAGGGAGGCCGGGTGGTCGGCCCCAGGGCGGGAGGGTGGCGACAGCCCACCATGCGCTCATCCTGCCGAGCCCCCGAGTCACTCACTGCCTGTCACTGCCTGTGACTACCGCCCGTGACTGTCACCTGGAGCCTCCGATACAAACTCACGGGGCTCAGGACCTCGCCCCGGGGCGGCACCTGAATAACGGGACCGTCCTCCCCAAACCGGCCTCGGTCCACCTCCTTCCGTCACGCTCCGGCTGGAGCTCAGAGTTGCTCTTCCGTCCCCCCGGCCGGAGGCAGCCCAGGCCAGCCCCCCAGCACTTCTCGAGCTGCCCAGAGAGAGATACCTTCGTATTGATGCTTTCTTAACTAAGAAAGGCTCTCATTGGGATTCACTGCTCTCCCTAACCCCTTGTGACTGTGCGGGGGCCTGTATTATAAATTTTGAAATTAACGTCATTTTGAAATATTAAAGAGCAGAGAAAACTACATGCTGCAGATGAAGTCAAAGAAACCTTCATCTACACAGCGCAGTTTTTGCTTAAATAGATTATTCCATTAGTGGGCCCGTTTATTTATTTATTTTATTCTGCGCCGGGGGAAGTCCCCCCGAGATCAGTGCGCAGATGGCACCGGATACTTGGAAGTCATCTGAATATTAAGAATTTAAATCTTTAGGCTCAGTGATTTGAGCAGAAAGCCAATTATGGGGCTGAATTAGTTTTCAAATTAAACTGCAATTTCAGGCTTGTGAAATGAATCCTTTAAGGCGCACGGCAGCGTTCGTACACGAGTTCCGAGGGGGGCCGGGCCTGCCGTCCTCCGCGCCGCCCCTTTACCTGTCAGCGCGACTGCCGGAGGTGTCGGCGTCTTCCAGAGGAAGGGCCGGCGGCCCCTCTGCTGGAGCTGACTCGCGGCTTCGCTCGTGAGGACGAATTCGGGTCGTTCTACCGGGGAGAAAGATGGTTTCCTTCTTGTTCTCCAAGCCCACGGCGCGGGGCCTCGACGTTGCGCCCAGGTTAGTGCAGATGCCGTGAGCGCGCACATCGCTCAGCGCAGGGCACGAGCCAGGCTCGGCCGCCATACCCTTCCTCCTGACAGCTCAGTTCCCGCGGAGTCACAGCCACCGTGGTCTGGGGCGCCTGAGGGCGGCTGAGTGGTCGTCGGAGATGGCCTGGCCATGCGGACCCCTGCGGTAGACGCTCTGTCCGTGGAAGCCTGGCCGCGCCGGATGCCCCTGACATCCCCCAGAGACCCCAGCAGCTCCCAGAAGAGGAAGCCAAGGAAGGGATGGGACAAGGGCAGAACCTAGACGCAGGGTGCCGGACCCGGTTTGGACCCTGAGGACCGCGGACTGCCCGCCTGAGCGCTGGGCTCTGCAGCCACCCAAGGCCACGAGACCCGCGTGCTCGGCAGGAAGGTCCTGGCCTCGTGGGCTGGTTCGCCGGGCGCTGCCTCGGCGCGATCCCGCAGTGGGCAGAGTGGTACCGCCCCCAGAGTCTCCAAACGTGGCCCTAGTGACAACCAGGGTCTTTGCAGACACGTCGGTCGAGATGAGGCCAGTAGGCCGGGCCCGAAGTCCGACGACTGGTTTCCTCATGAGAAGAGGAGGCACACGCTCTCCGGGGAGCGGCCACGTGGAGGCAGAGGCTGGCATGACGTGGCCAAAAGCCACAGACGCCAAAGCTGCCAGCCAGCACCAGGGGCTGACGGAGCCCAGGGAGGGTCCCGGAGCCTCCAGAGGGTTCTCAGCCCTGCCCACATCTTGACGCTGGGCTTCCGGCCCCAGAGCAGCGGAAGGTACGTCTCCATTGCGTCCAACAGCCCCAGAGACAAGTACAGCGCCCTCCCGGGGCTCTCTGTCTTCCGGAACCTTCCAGATAACACCCCAAGCCTGCTGTTTCCTGGCCTGGCCTTGGCCAGGGTCGGGATCCGGCATCCGCAAGGGCCCCCGAGGCCCCAGACAGGTGTGGAGGCTTCTCCACTGCCCCCCACGTCCCCCCAAGTGGAAGACACGCTCCAGCAGCTTGGCGTCTCAGCAGTGTGAGGCCTGCGCCGCCTCCCGGCCTCCCCTTGCAGGCCCGCGGCTGTGACTTGGCACAGGGCCTGCAAACGCATCCAAACCAATGGAGGGTGCGGTCAGGTCGCCAGGCGTGTGTGTCCTACTTAGGGGCAGCTCCCAAAGCAGGGGCCAAAGGGGAGCGTCTGTCCTCTGGGTCCCGAGGGTCCCACCCAGCGATGAATTTGCCCACTTCCCACTCCACGGGCGATGAAGCTGGCCCACCGTACGCTCTGCAACTCGGAGGTCGTGGCGAACACAGAGCGGCTGGAAAGGCCACAAAACCCGTCGCTGGGGAGGATCCAGACACCGGGGCCGTCGGTGCGGCTCCTTTCCCAGGACGCGCTCGCTCAGCCCCAGAGCCAAGTCTCCAGTGTGGACGCCCCGAGGGCTGGTGCAGGGACCCAGCGCTTGTCCTGACAAGGAGCCAGGCTCCACCTTCAGTGGCCGACTGTCCCCTCTGGGGGCTGCGCTCCTGCCCATCACCCACCCAGGCCCTCTGCGCGGCGGAGCTTCCCGGGCTCAGGCCACACGTGTTCTCTTTTCTGCCTAAACCCACCCCTTCGTGGACTCAAGGCAGCCCCATGGCCTTTGACCCATCTGGGAGCAGGTGACCTCACCCCGACCCTGCCTCTGCCCTGCCAGCAGCTTCGTGGGTGCCCCCAGCCCTCACTGCACCCAGGAAGGCCATGAGCCGAGCAGGCGAGGGCTGGGCGGCCACCCGCCCCGGCCAGCGTTGCGTGTGTGAGGGACACAGTGGCCGTTGGCTGTGGCCCGCCCCCTAGAAGCCCCCTCGGCCCCCCGGAGCCCCCACCAGGCCGGGGTCCCCCCACCTGAGACCCAGGGCAGCAGGACAGGAGGCAGCAAGCGCATCCCCAGCAGGCGTGAGAGGAGAAAGGGACAGGCTGGGCCGAGGAGGGGGCTCAGCTGGGTGGTGCCCTCGTGCGCTGGGAGTGAACTGGGAGCCCGGGGACACTCGAGGTGTCAGGGATGGCCA
>NW_012150197.1:1859234-1883950 GCF_000956105.1 Propithecus coquereli | reverse complement strand
GGCTGGCTCCCTGGGCTGGTTAGTGTAGACGTGGGCTGGCTCCCTGGACTGGTTAGTGTAGACGTTGGCTGGCTCCCTGGGCTGGTTAGTGTAGACGTGGGCTGGCTCCCTGGACTGGTTAGTGTAGACGTTGGCTGGCTCCCTGGGCCGGTTGGTGTAGACGTGGGCTGGTTTCCTGGGCTGGTTGGTGTAGACATGGGCTGGTTTCCTGGGCTGGTTGGTGTAGACATGGGCTGGCTCCCTGGGCCGGTTAGTGTAGACGTGGGCTGGCTCCCTGGGCCGGTTAGTGTAGACGTGGGCTGGCTCCCTGGGCCGGTTAGTGTAGACGTGGGCTGGCTCCCTGGGCCGGTTGGTGTAGACGTGGGCTGGATCCCTGGGCTGGTTTCCTGGGCTGGTTAGTGTGGACATGGGCTGGTTAGTGTAGACGTGGGCTGGTTTCCTGGGCTGGTTGGTGTAGATGTGGGCTGGTTTCCTGGGCTGGTTGGTGTAGACATGGGCTGGCTCCCTGGGCCGGTTGGTGTAGACGTGGGCTGGATCCCTGGGCTGGTTAGTGTGGACATGGGCTGGTTAGTGTAGACATGGGTTGGTTTCCTGGGCTGGTTAGTGTAGACATGGGCTGGCTCCCAGGCTGGTTGGTGTAGACAACAGTTGGTGTTCTGGCTGGTTGCTACAGCTGTGAGTTACAGTTCTGTTTTTCACATGTGGTCTGGTCATTGTTCATTTTTATATGCAGTAACATCTGGCAAAATCAAAGCCCCCTGGTACAGCCCGATACTGTCACCAACAGGTGGGACAGCAGGTTTCTGTCCCCGAGGCCCTCTGCCTGCCCTCTAACCCCCACCCTCCCATCAGGGCTTGTCCGTCCGCTTTGTCACTGGTGTGCGCACAATGCCGAGGTGTGTCTGGCGCACAGTAGGTGTTCAGCATATGCTTGTGCGGGGCCCTCTTTTTGCTCCCGGGAACCGTCGGTGTGGACGGTCAGGGCTGCACGCTGCACAACCTTAGGGTGGATTCCTAGCGGTGGCTCTGCTGAGCAGACACTCCACGCGGCCGCCACACTGCCTGCGGGAAGCTGAGGCCGTCGGCTCTCTCGGGCGCCGTGGGGAGCACCAGTTTGTCGCATGTCATCGCCGTTAGGAACCATCACTATTTTAAAATATTTTTTGCTCATTTGGCATGTGGAAAATGTCTTCCTTCATTTCTTTGATCAATAATAAAGTTGGTTTTAAAAGAAGGAGCAGGAGCCAGGAGCCCGTCTGCGGTGGAGACTGCAGGTCCGGCCGTGGCGGGAGGCCTGCAGGGCGGGCGTCACGGGTGTTTCCTCTCCGCTTTGTACCGTTGGGATTGTCCGGGGAACAGGTGGCAGTTACTGTGAATGTGTTTTATCTTTGCAACCAGAAAGAATTATCACAAGTGTATCATTTGCTTTTAAAAAGCAGATTCCTGAGCTTAGCAAAAGAAGTCGGATGCTCAGACTTAGCACGTTTTGTAATTTGCCGGAAAGCAACGGGCAGCCCCACCGTCCACCCTTCCCCTGGAAAGGCAGGGGGGGGTTCTGGGGACAACGTCCGTCCTCGGGAGTGGAGAGAGAGATAGAAGCCATCGGGGAGACGACAGATGCGACACTCCAGGTGCAGGCATGCACACACACCCTGTCTCCAGAACATTCTCTGGGAGTGTGCAAGTTTGACTCTGAGCCCTAGATTTTAAAGCCCTGATAACCCTTCCTGAAACCTGATTTCCTGGTCTGCCAGTCAAGGCGCTGGGTTGGAAGCCAGGGACTTCTTGTCAAAGAACTTACGATAAAATTGAGCCCAGTTGTGATGGCGGCTTCCCCTTGCTCATTAGCCCCTGCCCCACCCACCCCTCGCCCTGGGGGCGGTGGCTGCAGGAAGCAGCAGTGCTGGGTGGTCTTGGGTTAACCAGCAGCTAGTGCAGTGAGGGCCCTGCAAGCGGCTCCTGGGAACAGGTCCCTCTCCACGGGGTGCAGCCTGCTGAGGTGGCCGAGCTCTGATGACGCCATGGCTCCGATGACGCCATGGCTCCGATGACGCCATGGCTCTGATGACGCCATGGCTCGGGCTGTCGGGGAACGTCCAGACCTTTCTCCGTGCGGAAGACACTCTACCTCTACAAGTGCAGGAAGCACACAGTGAAAACGGGGGTGTTGCTGCATCCATCAGATCTGAGGTTGGGATTGTTTTTGACCAAAAGCCAGCAGAGACTTGCAGCCCTGATCGATGTCGCTTAGAGCTCGGCGAACGAGCATGACCACAGAACGGACCAGTCCCTTGAGTCACAGTCGCGGCGTTGCCACGCCGGGGGACTGTGGGGTCTGGCCCCGGGCCACCGGCTCATCCCCCAGGAAGGGGTCCACCCACTCCAGGACCCTTCCCAGGGCAGGCATCCTGGGGACAGGGACACAGGGACACTGGGGGAAGGAAAGAATTTGGTCCAAGGGAATCTTAGAGCCATCGGCCGTGGGCAGGACCTTGGAGGAGTTGGAGGGGAGACAGCTGGCTGGCCCTGCCTCGGGGCCGGCATGCAACGGGGCAGGTGCACCTCGGTGCCACGCAGACGGCGCCGGGTGGACGCTCGGGGACCAGCTCCACAGCATGCAGGGGACATGGCGGGTGGAGAAAGAAGTGCCAACGCGTCGGCTCCCAAACCCACCACGGGCCGTGAAACGCCCGCTGTCGCAGACGGGGCTGTGTCCTGCTCCCCCGGCTGCCCTGCTGCCAGGCTGCCCTGGGGCACGTGGGGGCAGATGTGGCGTAGCAGAGCTATCCAGCCCCACGCGGTGTTTGGGGAAAATCCCAGGACGGTACAGAAAAACCGCCCCTCAAACCGAGAGGGGCCACGAGACCACAGAATGATGCGGACACAGCCCCTGGCGAGTGGGGCGAGTTTACCAGCGGTTACTTGCTAGCGCACCCGCCCCTGGGCGGATGGGGACCTCCTTCCTCGGGGGCTTCCTGCTAGCAAAGTCCGCACCCGCCACCCTGTGGTGTCGCTTTAAATCTCTCCCCGGTGAGTCCCGTGAAGTTTTACATTGTGTCCCACAGGGCAGGAGCATCGTCATAGCTGTCACGCACCTGTTATGTTAGTGATGTTATAATTCTCCACTGGCGGCGTTTCAGTGTCGCAGGTAGCTGAGGGCGCTACAGGACAGCAGCATGGCTCCGACCAGTGAGGCCGGTTCCAGCCGCTGTTTCAGGGCAGAAAGTGCCGAGACACCCAAAGCAGTGCTGGGCACTTTTCCCGGGCCCAGTGGTTATCTTGGTACCTGCCTTGTCTACCTGGTGACCACTTTGCTGAACACTGCAGCCAGCTCAGTGTGTCTGTCATGGGGTGAGACCCTGCATTTTTCCCTGTTGGGGGACAGGGACCCTCCGTGGGGAGGAGTCTTCGCTGTTCTGCTAATGTGACTTCTTGACTGGGCAGACGCCGGAAGGAGCAGGGGGGTCTCTGCGTCAGAGTGGATAGGTGGTCCCGGTGCCGTGAGCCCTGGGCTAACCCACCGTCCCTGCCCTCCCTCGCTGGTGGGGCCAAGGAGAGGAGACCTCCGAGGGTAAACCCTCGCCGCGCCCCACATGCTGTGCCAGCTCCCCATGTGCACGACGGGCCGCTGTGGGGGGCTCTGAGACATGACACTCTGCACGGAGGCCCCGGCAGTGTGGTGGGGAGGGCGGGGGCAGCGCGAGGAAGCAAGTCTGGGTGGTTAGAAGGACCCGACGTCCCCATCAGGCCAGAAGAGCCCGTCACTCCTGTGAAACCCAACTGGTCCCATGTTTGAGCGAACACAACAAACACGCGTGGTCCTTTCTCCCCCGTTCGTGAGGGTTTCTCTTCCTCCCACCTGCCCGCGTCCCCTCCGTCATCCCTGCCACCCTCGCGTCACGGGTGCGGGGCTCCCTTCTGCACCAGGCGGAGCGGAGCGGCCGGGGAAGCTGAGTGGCTTCTCCCTCGGGCTTTCTGAACCAGAAGGAGCCAGACTCTGTCACCACCAATCCCGACGACATCCCCAGCCCTGCCCCGGCTGCCGTGCTGTGTGGAGGCTCAGGTACACGGCCAAGCCCGGCCGGCATCGCAGCCCCGGCACAGAGGGAACCCTGCAGGTGTCCGTTTGTTTGTTTGCTTGCCTATCTGGTAAGCAGCTTGAAAATCCCACAAGGCAAAATTATGTTTGTTGTTCACAATTCATATTTTTAGGTGTCCCAGTGTGTTTGTGCTTTATGCAAACATCGTGTGTCCGTGTCGTGTGTTCATAGGAACTATGCATGTGTGCACCGTTCCTCACACCTTTCCGCACTCCTGAGCCGTCCTCTAGGCTCATTCTCCTTCTGCCTGAAAAATACCCTTAGTATTTATTTAGGGTGGGACTCCAGGTGACGAATTTTTATGTTTTGTCTAAATGTGTGTTTATTTCACTTTTATTTTAGAAAGATTTTGTTTTTCGCTGAATAAAGAATTTTAGGTTGTTCATTATTTCTTTTTATCCCATTGTTTTCCAGCTTCCATTATTCCGATGGAGAAGTCGGCTTTAAGTCTTACTACTGCTACCTTAAAAGCTTTATGCCCTTTTTTAAATCCCCAGTTGTTTAAAAATTTTTATCTTTGGCTTTGGCTTTTAGCAGCATCACTATGATGGGACTGCCTGTGGTTTTCTTGGACTTATCCTGCTTAGGGTTTGCGGTGCTCCTGGAATCTGGTTTAATATCCTTTGTTGGTTCTGGAAATTCTTCAGTCTTTGTCTCTTCAAACGTCGCTTCTGCCTTTTCTTTCTCGTTGGCCCTTTGGGACGTACGATGTGCACATTAAGGTCACGTGTGTCTTCGTGCACTACTCTGTATTGTTCTGGTGTGGATATTTTCTTTTAATGTATCTTCCAATTAGTTAATTCTCTCTCTAGCTGCATTTAATCTACTATTAAACTCATTTAAGTTCTTAATCTCAGTTTTTTTAAATAGAGTTTTCCCATTCTATTTTCTAAAATGATTTCTAGTTGTGCGACAAAATTTTCTGTTTTCACTTTTTAATTTCCTGGACATATTAAGCTAAGTTGGTTTTGTTTTTTAAATCTGCATCTGATTACTCCATTATCTGAATCTCCTTTGGGTCTGTTTAGTGTCTGCTGTTTCCCGTCAGATTTTGTCTTCTCGTGTGCTTAATTAAATGCCACATGTTGTATATGAAAAATTGCAGAAATAATTTGAGGCTATGTGTGGTGTTACCTGTCTCCATGGAGGATTTATCTTTGCTCCTGGCAGGGACAGTGATAATCTCAGATCACCGTAACACCTACACCTCCTTAATTAGAGCTGAGCTTCTGTCAGGCTGTTTCTTTCCAGATCGTCCTCACTGCTGGGGCGCTGCCCTTCGAGGTTTAACCCAAAGACTACGGGGTTTTCCACGGCCCCTCCTCTTTGGCAAACCCTGAGCTCGGTTTTTATTCCCATTCCCGTAAGTCCATGGAAAGTTCCATGCGGCTCTTCAGCCTGTCCACGGGCAGTTCTGGAATCAGCAAACGCCTTACAAAACGGACGGCCCCCGGTGCCGGGCTCTCCTTCCTGCCAGTCCCACAAATTCTTGCCTCTTGGTGGGTCTCTGGTGCCTGTAAAGAGATGTCTTTGGTTTATATTTTGTCCAGCTTTTCTGGTTTTCCTTGGGAGGAAGATTAGTTTAAAACAACATAGTCCACCATTTGCAAAAAACAGAACTTTCTGGATTTCTTTTAAATTCCGAGTACCTCCGGGGAAATTCTGTTGATAATTAAATTCATTAAAATTGGGCTTACACGCAACTCTTTGGGAACTTATCCATTTCGTGAAGTAAGGTCTAGTTGGAGATGTTTTTTATTAGGGCTCTTAAAAAACACAAGTTCCCAGTTTTTCCCTAGAAGACACTTAACAAAGATGTGTTGAGCGAGGGGACGAGTGTCTTGGTGGATGATCCCTAGGTGCGTCTTCTTGGTCTGATGACAGCCTGTTTTCTGCAAAGCCCAATAAACAAATGAGCCTGGGCGCTGCGCACACTCCCTCCCGTGCTGCCGACTGCCTCCGGTCTGTCAGTGTGCTCGGCTGAAAAACGTAAACTTGATCTCGTCACTGCCCTGATGAAAACGGGCTTCCCTGTGATCCTGCAATGAAGTCGGAACACTCAGCCCGTCTCGACCCACCCCTGCCCCCTCCCTTTGTGGCTCAGACCTGAGAGCCCTGCCCTGCCCCGGGGCCTTTGCCCCTCTGCCCCAGGCCTCCTCCTCCTCCCACCCACTCCCTTCGTCTCTCGGGCCCTTTCTGCTCCTGCAGGCCCCCGTCTCTGCCATCCCGCGTGTCCGTGTGCATGTCCGTGTGTGTGTGCTCTGTTCCCTGCAAAGCGCTTCTCAGGACGTCCTTCCTGTTGTTGCCCCTCGCTAGCACGCAGGGCCGGGGCCGGGCCTGTCTGCCTGTCCTCACCGCCGCGTCTGAGCACAGCATCATGGCACGGGCTTGGCGTAGCCATGGAGCGCGTGGCCCCCACAGTGGGGTACGACTCAGCCAGAAAAAGGAAGGAACCTTGAAGCCGTCAGGCTGGTGGAAAAGTCCAGACACAGACGGCCACAGGGTGTGGGGTTCCATTTCTGCGAAGTGTCGGAACTGGCAAACGCATCGAGACAGAGAGCAGATCGGTGGCTGGGGGAGGTGGGGGTGACTATTATGGGGACAGGTTTCTTTTTGGAAAGATGAAAATGTTCTGGAATTAGGTTCTGGTGACAATTGCACAACTTTGTAAATATGCTAAAAACCACTGAATTGAGCACTTTAAAAGGGCAAACCTCATGGTGTACGTGAGTTACACCTTAATCAAAAGTGTGCGTTTGTGGAGTGAGGAGTGGACGGGAGGGGCTGGGCCTGGCAGCGTCACCGCCCGTGGCGTGGACAGCCTGGTCCCGGCCACACGCCCCTCTGGAGACGAGCACGTGGGGCCTGTGCCCCCCAAACAAGTCCCGTCTCCCCTCCACACTTGCTCTCCTTTCCATTTGTGTAAGGCACCTCTGCTCTGAGAATTTTTTACTCAGTAGAAGCTGAAAGCTGCAGAAACTCCTGGTCACACACACCAAGAGCCACCTGCTTCCTGCCCAGGTGGGGGCCAGGGCGGGGTCTTCCCTGCAGGGCTGCAGCGGGAGGGGGATGGGGCAGGGCCTGTTCCCTCAGCCCGCCTGCGCCCGGTGCCTCGGGCCCCTCACAGACCCTCCCCCTGAGACGGAGGCCACCACCCCTCCGGCCCGCAGGCACCGCGCACAGATACTCACAGCAACCTCTCAGTGCCAGGATGCAGGCACAGCGTGAGGGACACCTGTCCCCATGGTGCCTGTAACCTCCCAGAAGAAACAGGCGGGAAACAGACACACACCTGTTTA
Organism: Propithecus coquereli; assembly: GCF_000956105.1. Taxonomy (NCBI): domain Eukaryota; kingdom Metazoa; phylum Chordata; class Mammalia; order Primates; family Indriidae; genus Propithecus; species Propithecus coquereli. Next base: position 1,876,551 of record NW_012150197.1, on the reverse strand, counting down.
AATGCAAGTGGGTGAGGCCGGAAAGGAGGAACATTCGAGGCCCCATGACTCAGTCCGGGGGTCCAGGAAGTAGTGTTGGGGCTGGGTGTTGGCCAGGTGGGGAAGTTTGAAGAATGTTCCAGACATGTAACAACTGTGCAAAGTCCCAGGGCTGGTGTAGCAAGAGCCCCTTACCTCATGCACACAGGGAGGAGCACCCTTGGGGCTCTCTGGGGCCCCCAAAACAGCAGCAACCCATCAGCCGGGTGAGGATCCCTCTGCGCGAGGAGGCAGCGCAGCCCGGGGTGTGCGCTTGGCGGCCGCAGCCTGTGTGGCGGCAGTTTCCGTCTGAGCTGCTCTCTCCTTTCCAGGCACCTACGTGATGACGGTCACCGCCAACGACGCTGACGACAGCACCACGGCCAACGGGATGGTGCGGTACCGGATCGTGACCCAGACGCCTCAGAGCCCGTCCCAGAACATGTTCACCATCAACAGTGAGACGGGAGACATCGTGACGGTGGCGGCTGGCCTGGACCGGGAGGTGAGGCGGGGGACGGGCCGCGCAGGGCCGGAGAGCCTGGGGGTTCTCCGTCCCGATGGTGCAGGGGGACGAGATCGGGAGCTGCCCGAGGTCTGTCCCCTGCGCAGGCTGGAGGGACAAGGACTCGGCAAAGCCGATTCTCAAGGGCTCACTGCCGGCTACCCTGGGAGATCACTGAGCTGGTACCACACGCGGTTTCCAGATGGGCCTGCTGGTGTGGGCCGCAGGGTGGGGCGCTCAGAAAAGCAGGGACGCCCTCGAGGTTCTCGGGGTCCCACCACAGCAGAGCTCCAGGTCCAAGGTGATCTGACGGCCCCTCTCAGGACCTGAACACTCACAGCTGCCTGGAAGCCGCTGCCTCTGAGCCTGGCGTCTTCACATTGGACCATCGTGCAAGCTGCTGCCACCCTTCTGTGATGGCGCGGGTGCCGAGGGAGCCCCAGCCCTGGCCACTCAGAAACCCCCACCTACGACCAGGTCCCAGGGAGGCCAGCTGGCTGCTGGACCACCTGCAAAATGTTCCAAGCAAGACTGCTTGTTTCAAAGCTCATGGATTAGAAGAATTGATATTGTTAAAATGTCCATATTGCTCAATTGATTTACAGATTCAATGCAATCCCCATCAAAATCCCAACATCATGTATCACGGATCTACAAGAAATAATCCTAAATTTCATATATAACCAGAAAGACCCTGAATAGCCAAAGAAATCCTAAGCAAAAACAACAAATCTGGAGGCATCACATTACCTGACTTCAGATCATACTACAAGGCTATATAGTAACCAAAACAGCATGGTATTTGTACAAAAATGGAGACCTAGACCAGTGGAATGGAATAGAGAACCCAGAAATGAAACCATGTAGCTACGACCAACTGATTTTTGACAAAACAGACCAAATCATACACTGGGGGAGGGACCCCCCATTCAATAAATGCTGGGAAAACCAGACAGCCACATGCAGAAGAATGAAAATGGACCCCTCTCTCTTGCCATATACAAAAATTAACTCAAGATGGATTAAAGACTTAAATGTAAGGCATGAAACTATAAAAACTCTAGAAGAAAATGTAGGAAAAACTCTTCTAGACATTGCCCTAGGCAAAGAATTTATAACTAAGACCCCAAAAGTAAATACAGCAACAAAAGAAAATAAGTAAATGGGACTTAATTAAACTAAAAAGTGTCTGCACAGCAAAGGAAATAATCAACAGAGTAAATAGACAACCTACAGAACGGGAGAAAATACTCACAAACCATACATCTGACAAAGGACTGATACCCAGAATCAACAAAGAACTCAAACAGATCAGTAAGAAAAAAACAAACAACCCCATCAAAAAGTGGGCAAAAGATACGACCAGACTTTTCTCAAAAGAAGACACACTAATGGCCAAAAACATGAAAAAGTGCTCAACATCACTGATCATCAGGGAAATGCAATTAAACCACAATGAGATGCCACCTTACCCCTGTTGGAGTCGCCAGTATTAAAAAGTAAAAAAACAACAGATGTTGGTGAGGTTGGGGTGGAAAGGGAACGTTTATCCACCACTGATGAGAATGTAAATTGGTACAACCGCTAAGAAAGCAGCATGGAGAGTCCACAAAGAACTAAAAGTAGACCCGCCATTCGACCCAGCAGTCCCACTACTGGGTATGTCCCCAGAGGAAAAGCCATTTTGTAAAAAAGACTCCTGCACTGAACCTTTGTTGCGGCACAATTCACAACTGCAAAGATGCGGAATCAACCCAAGTGCCCATCAGCTGATGAGTGGATAGCGAAAATGTGTGTGTGTGTACACATGTGCATGCGTGTGCACGTGTGTATGTGTGTGCATGTGTGTGCACATGGGCATGTGTGTGCATGTGCATGTGTGCATGCATGTGCGTGTGTGCGTGAGTGTGTGTGCGTGTGTGTGCGCCCGCATGCACCACACCATGGAGTACACTCAGCCATAAAAAGGAACGAAATAGTATCTTTTGCGGCAAACTGGAACTGGAGATCATTATCCTGAGTGAAGTATCTCGGGACCGGAAGAACAAACACTCATATGTGGGAGTAAACAAGGGACATACATGGTCCGAAGAGCAGCAGAGGACATTGGGCACCAAGAAGGGAGGATTCTGGGGGGTGAGGGAGAAAAAGCTACCCATCGAGTGCGATGTGCACTATTTTGGTGACACGTACACTGAATGCCCTGACTTTATCCATGTCACAAAAAACATTGCACCCCCTAAATTTTTTAAAATGCAATAAATAAATAAATAAAAGCCATTAGAGGTGGGTTTTCAGAGATTTATGAAGACCCCTCCCCGTCCCCAGCTCGGACCCTCCTTCCCGCTGCCACAGTTTTTGCCTTTGGCTCTGGGTGGAAGGAACGGAAGCTGCCAAGAGACGCAGGCGGCTCTGCTCGGGGTGCGAGCCCCTCCCTGACGCGCTGGATTCCGCGTGGGTTTGCGCTCTAGGCTCCGAGCTGCCCACTCGTCCCTCGCCAGCCTCCCAGGGGAAATCCGAGCAGTGGCTCGTGGTGACCGCTCTTGGAGCAGAAGCAGCGTGGCCCGACCACGGACACCCTGGCTGGCAACGTTCAGTGACACACAGCCAAACAACACCGGGTTTTAAGACCACGGCTCTGGGGCCTCCCCTTCTAGGCATCAGTGAACCAGCAGGGCGACCCCAAGCGACCCGACACCCCTGCCCGGCTGGGGCCCCATGGACCTTCGCTGGCCTGAGTCACTGCCCCCAGGGCCAGGTTCTGCCTCTGCCCGAGCCCCGGCGTGTCCCCTCCCCACCGGCCCGGCCCGCCTTGCCCTGGCCGGGCGTCTGCGCAGCCGGACTGAAGAAGGACGCGTAAGTACAGCGGCTGCTTTTTCTTTTTTCCCTTCTAAGCAGGATTCTCCCCTGCCCTTGTGCGACAAGCGTCTTTGGGGAGAAAGTGCCACGGTACTTCCTTTCAGCACCGGCCCCCATCTGACGGAGAGAGTCATCTCTAGGAGGGAAAATCCACAAACGTAATTGGCACGGTGTCTAATTAGGCAGAGCTATGTAAATTGAGCGTTTCTACATGATTAAAATGTCAGGAGAGACTTCGATAAGACACGAGCTGTTCGAGAGTCTCTCGTGTACCTCCTCGAAGAGGCTCCTCTTGCTAATCCCGGTCACCGTGCGTTCTTCCCTGATGAGAATATTTATGTCCTAATAAGAAGGTGCGCACGCCGCGCGAGTTCCTTTCTGGAGGCGCGAGTGACGTCCTCGCGCCCGCGCTGTCCTGATTGCTGTGCCACGTAATTAGCGCCGAGCCGCGTGGTTCCCGGACCCGCTTCCCATGGCTCCTGGATGAAGATGATTGCGTTACTGGAAACTCGGTCCATGGTGACAGTCACCTGGTCACCTCCACCGGCTTGAAACTTCTTCCCAAGCAAGGGTGGCCAGATTAACCCTCTCATGGTCCGGAAGGCTTTGGGGGAAGCAGAACCGACACCTCCCGGTATTTTTCCAAGACCCCCGCCCTGCACTGGCGGCGGATGAAAAGGTTTCCCGGAGAGCGATGACGCGCCGTGCCCCACTGCTGCAGAACGTCCCCATCACCGTCACCAGCCTTAAGTGACACAGTCACATTGTTTGAATTCGGACAGAGCACACTCGTTGGTGACAAGACTGATTACCTGCTCCCAGCGTTCAGAAAGTGCCACTCGGCAGGAGGCCAGCCCGGGTCTGCCGGGGAGGGTGGGGTCTGGGTGGGGGCGTGGCAGGGCTGTTCTCCCGGCTGGTTTCCGAATCATTTCCACGGAACCCTGTTTTGAAGACACCAAATATGGCTTTGTGGGCTCAGACGAAAAACCGCTGGCAATTGAGACAATCGGCCGCCACTCACCGCAGGCTGGATTGGACCCTGGAGGTCTCGCGGGTCCCTCCGCTCCCGCCCAGAAGAGAGAGGAGGTGAAGGAAGGTGGAGAGGAGGAAGTGACCCAGCCCGGGGGCTGCTGTCTGGGCCCCAACCCCGCTGCTGTGCCGCCTGCACGCGGCCCTGGTGGCGCCTGGAAGGTGCGGGCGCGTGGCAGCCCCCGGCCTGAGCCGGAGCCGTCACTCGCCTTCAAGGGCCCCTGCTTGGGAATCCACAGAGCCACGTTCCCAGCCACGTAAGCCCAGCTCACGAAGTCACAGCCACACCCTGCCCCAGCCGCCAAGGTGGAACTGGCCTCTTTTCTACAATAAGGCCTGTTGATTTCTTTTCTTAACACAAAGATGGCACATTTATAACAGAAAACACAAACACAAAGAAGAAAATAGCATCCTCCCATCCCAGTCATCACCTGCTCCCGTGGTCTATACGCTTCCTCCTGGACAAAGTGCTTTCCCGTCCCACAGTGTTCGGAGCGCACCCGCAGTGTGACATGATGTCGGAGCCGCGTGGGACACGCCCTCCTGCCCCCGCGTGTCCACACGCCCTGGCTCCTCCACCGCCGGCACCTGTCACAGCTTATTATTACAAGTTCCCCATCGCCCACGTGTGTTGTTCCGTCCCTGCTGCCCTCAGTGGCACTAAGTCAACCAGGACGTTGCAGCCACAAGTCCCCGAAGACCCAAAAGGCCGACACAGGACAGAAACCGCGTCGCTTTGGACAGGAAGCCCCAGGGCAGGCAGGTCCAGGCGCCCACCCGGTGCCCGTGCTGTGTAGTTAGCAGCAAAGACCTTGTTCTCGGCCTCCCCACCCCCAGGCAGAGGCCAAGGCGGGAGCTGCTGCCTCGGGCTGAGAAGCGTCGGCCTCTTCTCTGTTTCTGAGCAGTGGGAAGCAGACCTGGCTGCCAAGCGTCGGGGGTCCCTCCCGGAACCCAGAGTGCAGACACCTGGCAGGCTCTGGGTGGGGCAATGGGGCAGTAGGGCGGGGCCAGGGAGCCAGGGGTCCAGGTAGCCGAACTTCCCGCCCGCGGTGCGAGGAACAGGCATGGAAGTCTGGGGAGGATCCTCTGATGTGGGCGGGACCGTCCCACAGTGAGGCCTCCAGGGAAGCCAGATCCCAAGTGGGTGAGGGGTGGCTGTGGCTGGGCAGGGACATCTCTCAGCTCTGTGATCGCCTGGGGGCCACCCAGCAGGGGGACGTGCTGGGCCCCACCCTCCGAGCCCAGGGAGCCCCAGCCAGCAGCCCTCACCACGCAGGGACCTGCATCCGAAGCAGGAAGGGCTGAGTGCCTCCCCGCGGGGGCCGGGCGCTGGGTCGCAGGGGATGCCCCGAGACACACCTGGCCAGGTGGGCTGTGCCCACAGGTCTTGTCCACACCAGAGCAGCGGCACAGCCCGAAGGCCTGCGGGGTTTGAGGAAGGAGGCGCTCTGTGGTGAGGAGGGAAGGCTTCCTGGGGAGGGGCTCGGCCTGGGGGCTCTGGGCTGGGAGGGGCTTGGCGTAGGCCCCGTCTCCGCAGCCTGGGGTCCAGGGTGGAGGCTGTGCTGGGACCACCGCAGGACGCAGACCCCACCCGCCAGCTCGGTGAGCCACACCCGCGTGGACGGTGGGGTGCTGAGCCCCGTGGGCCCCGGCAAGATGGGGACGGGTCGACACCAGAGCTTTAGAGCCTGCGCCCAGAGGTGTCGTTCACATGCCACGAAATTCGCTCCTTTAACGTGTACAGTTCGGTGGTGTTTGGTACGTTCGCGAGGTTGTGCGACCCTGGCCTCTACCTCGTTCCGGGACCTCCTCGTCACCCCAAAAAGCTCACTCCCGTGTCTCCTCCATCCCCTTCCCCACCTCCCCCAGCCCCTGCGACCACGAATCCGCTTCCCTCCTCTCTGGGCTTGCCTGGACATTTCACATGAATTGTTCCGTGGGTGGCTGCCGTGTCTGGCTTCCGACACGGAGCGTGTTTGTGAGGCCCACCCACGCCGCGGCTGTGGCAGGGCTTCACTCCTCCCTGCGGCTGAGCGCGCTCAGCTGTGCGGTTGGGCCACGTTTTGTTTCGACCTCCGGCCGCCACGAGCAGCGCTGCTGAGAACACGGGCGGACGCGCCTGTGGGTATTTACGGAGCAGGAGCTGCCAGGCCACGCGGTAACTGCCTCACTCGCGTGCACCCGCCGCCCGTCTTCCACGGCGCCCGCGCTCCCCAGCCCCAGCACCTCATCCCAGGCCCCGATCACGCTCCTGCACGCTGAGAACCCCAGTGCCGCGCGACCCGAGGATGGGGGGACCCCATCTGCTCCTCCCAGAGCCCAAGGGGACAGAGGTTCCAGCAGTGACAGCCCAGAAAGCCCCTCGGGGCAGGGTGGCAGGCAGGGAGGGGGAGTGGGAACAGCGCTGACCGGACCGGGGCTGCAGAACCTCCCAGAGCAGTGGCAGTGCCTGCGCTGGCTCCGGCGTCATTTGTGGAGGAAGGGACACGAGGTCTGTGAGTCTGGGCCGAGGGGCTTTCAGCCTTAACTGACACCCATACTGGCCCCAGATCACCGCGAGGGCGCAGAGTGGCGGGGACGCATGCTTGCAGCCCAGCGGGTAGGACAGGCCTGCTCGCCCTGGGGTGGGAGGCAGCACCCGCGAGAACTCCGGGGTCTGCGCCGCAGGCCGGGCTTGGGCCCGGGGCGGCATCGCCGGGCATTCTGGCCGCCCAGGCTGGCACAGGCGGGCACGCTCTGCTCGGGAAGCTTTGATGCCTTTCTAGGGCAGGCCGGCGACTGCATTATTGATGGATGTTCTGCAAAATGCACATGCCGAGCTTCGGGGAGGTGGGTGAAAGCCCCAGGGACGGCCCGCTGCGCTTTCTTCCCTCCTCTCAAACTTGGAGATGGCCACAAGCGTTTTAATGAATTCACTGCGGTTCCGGCGCTGACGGTGTGGCCGGTGCCAGGGACATCTGCCCTGTGCTCTGCCCCCAGCGGGAGCGGGGAGGGCTCGGCTGGCCGGCAGGGGCCCTGCTCAGGACATTGCCAGGTGTCCAGCCCCACGCGTGCAGTACTGCCCGCTGCCCGCCAGCCACCGCCGAGGAGGGTTGACCCGGGGCATGGAGGTTGCATGATTCAGAGCTGAGCCCAGGGTTATCTGTCTTTCCCCTGAGGTCCAGGAGGCTGCTGGATTCTGGAGCACAGCACTCACCAGCCCCGGCCTCGAGGCAGTCCTCCGCCTTCCTAGGACTCAGTTTACCATTGGCAAAGTGGGGAGGGCACCACGCCCCGGACTCCTCGGGGCCGGTCAGAGGCCCCACTTGGTACAAGAACAGCGGCGCAGTCCATGAGGGCACCAGGAGGCCCAGAGCACCCTGGACACAGGCCCTGCCCTGCTGGTGACTTGGAGTCCCGTCGCCTGCCCAGAGCAAAGGACGAAATGGGCTTTAGGCAAAGAAACAAAATCCCGCCTGAGCCGTTTAAAATAACCACGTCCAAGCCTCCCGCCCAGCCCCACTAAGCACAGACCAGGCACATCTGCAGGATGTCTGTCTGTAGGGACGCCCGGTGGCCCTGACTGCATTCTGGAAGGGGCAGTGGCCCCAGTGACGGGGTCAGGGGCCTGCCTGCGTCCCAGAGACGCTGTTAATCCTGGGGCCCAGCCGGCCTGGCCTCGTATCAGAGGCCACGCCCCTGGGAAGGCCCCGGGTCTTCTGGGACCTGCGGACATCTCTTCCTGCTGCGTTGGCTTCCCGCCCCGCCTGGCCGGGAAGGGCCCTGCCCTGCCTCCCACATCCGAGCCTGGCCCGCCCTCTAGTGGCAATCGGCTGACAAACAGGCTCATGCAAGCACACAGCACATACATACAGGCGTACACACATGCATGTACATGCATACAAATGTGCAGGCATGTTCACATATGTGCACGTGTGCACACTCTTGTACACATACATGTGTGCACATGCATACAAACATGCACGTGAATGTGTATGCATACGAGTGTGCATGCACACGTGTACATGTTCATACATCCATACGCAGGCGTACACACGTGTGTACACGCACATGTGCACACATACGTGTCCCTGTGTTTCCAAAGTGTTTATTCTCAATGTATTCGGAGCACAGTACCCCGCAGTGGTTTCTGCATACCGGCTGTGACTCCATAACTGAAGAGATGAAGACTGGCAGAACAATGGCATGCCGCAGTCACATGACAAGACCCCGTTTCCCTAGGGGTTAGCGTTCCCCTTCCTGTCGCTCCGTTTAGACCCCTCCCTGTGGCCTCTGCCGTCCTCTTGTTCTCCAGTCTGGCCCTTCAGTTGGCCGCACTGCAGTGGGGACCCACGACAACACAGACGTGTCCACGCAGCACTGCCGAGCAGGGCAGCCAGGGTGCCCGAGGGCGTCCTGTGCAGGCCGGCAGGGGGCAGCCCTCCGAGGAGGAAGGGCCCACTCGCTTCCCTGCCCGGTTTTGGAAAGATGCTTAGCTCCCCCTGCAGCTTCAGTTTCCGAATCTGTCCTGGGAGGGAGAAGAAAATCAGATTTGTAAAGAATAAGAGAAACTCAGGTGAGAAACGGAGAAGTTTCCAACGTGAGGCTGCCTGCGCCTCTCGGGAAACCTGACTCCGCTTCCTCGGGGAGGGCAGGACTGACGTGACGCACATCTGGCAGAGTGGCCGGCAGCTCCCACGGCGCGGCCTGTGCACGCGGGCAGGGCACGCACGACATGAGCTCCGTGGGCCGGCATCCAGGGCCCCTTGCGGGGCGACTCGGGCACCTGGCATTGGGATTCACATTCCCAAGCCTGTCTGCCAGGGCTGGCGCCGTCCACAGCCTGTCTCTGCAGCGTCCTGGCCAGAGGCCGACCCTGACTCAGAGACCGGCGGCTCCTGCCCCTGCTGGGCCACCAAGAGCGAGGCCGGCCCCGCAGGTGCAGGGAGAGCGGCATGGAGGGAAGACGGCCAGGGAGGGGCTGGCTGCTGTCTGCTCTGGTGGCCAGGGAGGGACATTTCCTTTCTGTTGGGACCCTGAGGCAGAGGAACCTCAGGGACGGGACCCCTGCAAGGAGCAGCGTCATGACGCGCAAGGACGCAGGCCGGCGAATGTCCGAACACGCCCCCATCTGCGCCTGGCAGGCCGACCCCAACCATGTTGTCACCAAGGCCGCCAATCATTAGCCGCCGTCTTTGTGTGATGTCATCCTGCGTTCAGACAGTGACCCACGCGGCATCCTGGTTAATGTCGCTGTGGACGCCGCTGGTGCCATCTGCATTTCGTCTGTGACAAAGCCTGAGCGCAGGCCAGCATTGGGGACCCCAGCTGTCACCTCCCTCTGCCCCAGCCGACGGCGTGGCCCTGGAGCGGCAGTGTCACTGCCTGTCTCTCGCTGCACTCGGTGTCCCCGTCTGTGAAGTGGGGCAGGACCACGCGGCAGTCACGCTGGTCACTGGAACAGTGAGCGGGAACGCGTGGCTCACGTGGCCCAGCGGGGTTTTCACCGTTTCTCTCCAGTTTGCTTTCTCGCCTCCCCCCCCCTCCCCCGTCCCCAGCCCCGAACTGCAGCCTGCCCTGCCCGCAGCGGGTGCTGGGAAACCCCCAGCCTTGGCTGGGCTCATTTATTCATCTGTCACCAGCTGCCAGGCGGCCTGGGGCTGCTCTGGGGGGGAGGAAGGACAGATGGACGGACGGATGATGATGGATGGGTCATGGATGGGTCATGGATGGATGGAAAGGGAAAATGGTGGTGACCCATCTGCTGTGTATAATTCCTTACGGAGCCAATTTCTGGACCTTGAGCAGGTGTCACTGAGCCGCATGTCTGGGAACTGGTCTTTCCTTTAACCTCTTACAGGAGCAAGACTCAGGAGTGTCAGTCACTTGGAGAACGTCCCAGAAGGTCCCTTTTCACGCTGGTCCCCAGAATCCTTGCTCCACTAAGGGTGCCAGTGAGAGGCAGGCTGTGCTCCCAGCAGCTCTCTGAGACCAGAAGCGTGTGTCACCTGGGTCAGAAAGGGGTGTGGAAAAGCCACCTCTGCTGACTCGGGGACTTCAGCACGCTGGACCCCTGGCAAGGGCCGGGTGGGGCAGGGCTGAGACTCCCCGATGCCCAGTAAAACGCACTGGCTCCACCAGCCGTATTTGCCTTCTAGACCTCACACCCGCACGCTGACTGCTCCTCCGACGGCGACCTCACAAGAAACCTGCGGGCATCTCCGCACCTGCAGAGAGAGGGGAGAGGGATTGTCTTTTCTTCCCATTTGAATTTCTGACCCGCAGTTCCGCGGGACAAAGTAAACACACAAGAAATGAAGTCCCTCCGGATGGCCTCTCGCTTTGCAAATTTCCCCTCCGTGGTTTTCCAAACCCAGAGCAGCGCTGGCGCTCCCTGGGGCCTGCGTTCTCCTTTCTGTCTGATCACACGTGATCTGCGCCTGTCACAGGCAGGGCCGCCGAGACGAAGGCACAGTCAGACCCCTCCACGCCGCACCTGACACGGGCAAGGGCAGGAGAAGTTCTTCCGAGAGGCTGGGGGGTCGCTGCGCCGCGTACGGTCCCAGCACGCGGGAGAACAGCCTCCCCTGCCTTCTGGGGACTGATCTCGCCTCATAACCGCCCTGTCAATCAAAATCAGACCGACTCACGGTTCTTTCCCAACCCGTCTCCCTTCCAGAAGGTGCAGCAGTACACGGTCATCGTTCAGGCCACAGACATGGAGGGGAACCTGAACTACGGCCTGTCCAACACCGCCACGGCCATCATCACCGTGACGGACGTGAACGACAACCCCCCAGAGTTCACCACGAGCACGGTGAGTCCCTCGCCTCCGCACGGGGACGCATGGCCCGCGCCGGCCTCTCTGCAGCCGTCTGATGGGAGTGTGACAGGTCCATGGTACCAAAGGCCTGGGCAGCGGGGCACAGGGGTACGGCCGACTCTGCTCCCGGCGTCCGCAGCAGGAAGGGCCGGGGCTCAGCCCGGAGGGTCACCCGCTGTGGGGGAGCATTGTGCTCCAGGTCAGCCCAGCGCCGACCGACGGCTGGGGAGGCACTTTTGTGAGGTCTGGGGGGCCAGCGGTGTTTGGGCTGACGTCACAGCCCCTTCTGGAGGCGTGTGTGTGGCTGCGTGTGCGGCTGCGTGTGCAGGGGCCTGCCTGGGGGACGCCCCCATGGCCTTGGTGTCGGTGGTAGTCACAGTCACGACGGTGCCAGCCCATCTGTGCAGCCCCCCCATCAGGCACGGCCAGGGCTCTGGACCAGCCCTATCAGGGTCAGGACCAAGTGGTGGCCTATCTCCTGGGGAGAGCACGTCACTTGCCCAGAGCCACGTGGCCCGCGGGGGAGCACTGGGATTGGACCCCAGAAGCTCTGCCACCATCAGAGGGAGGAGACCCTCCTTCCACAACGCAGCGCTCCCGGTGGGCGGGTTGGTTTGCTGAAGGCATCACAGGGCCGCAGCCCCTCAAAGCCCGGCCACCCCAGCCCGGTGCCCCAGCCCTGGGCCCACTGGACCTGGCGGAGGCGGTGGGCCGTGGGTGCGCAGCGCCATCTCGTGGGCGGAAGGTAGATCGCGCAGAGGGAGCCGGCTCAGGCCCTGGCAGTGCGGCCGGGGAGAGCAGCCAGGCCAATGCAGACTGAGCCCTGGGACAGCAGCCCTCATGCGATTGGCCTGAGAGGGCGGCGTTCAGTGTCTCGCTGCAGCTTTGGCGTCTACTTTCTGTCCTCTAGACAGGGACGAGGGGGCAGGAGAGGCTCACGGCCAGCGCCCCAGGGAGTCTGGACGCAGGGAGCAGCAGCCACCCCGGGACCTGGGGGGACGCCAATGCCCAGGCCCCAGCCTCAGTGGGGCCTCACCCACAGCTGGCCGCAGACCCAGCTGTCCTTCCTCCCTGCCCCAGAGAGGGCCCCAGGGGGTGTGCCAAGCAGAGCCCGGTCCTGCCGCACCCTCTGTGACAACCACAGGGCCACGCGACTGCCGCCAAGGATGGCTCGTGCCAGGCCCACTGGTGCGTGACCTGGGCCAGCTCATCCCTCCTGGAGCGGCCTCGGGCAGCACCATCCATGCCACCACCTGTGCTGAGGAGCCAGGCCGGTCCCACACGCAGGCACGAACCCGCTCTCGGGCCCGGCGCAGGGTGTCACCTGGGGTGGTCCTGGGCGGCCCCGCGGTGCTCAGAACCATCCGCCGAGTCGGGGCCTCAGACGGCAGGGCAGGTGCTCAGGGACCAGAACGCAGCCTTGTCCCGGTGCCAGCCTGCTGGAGTCTGGCCGCTGGGGTGTGGCAGCAGAGTCCACTCTCCTGACCTCAGGGACCCCCCCCAGCTCCTCCAGGAAGCAGCCTCAGGACCTTGTGGTTGCCATGGAAACCAGGGCATAAGGGAGCCAGGCTGAGTCCAGCAGTGGGTCTGTCCCCAGCAGGAGGAAGGGATGTGAGGCGCCGTGGCGACCTGGGGGTCAGGGGTTCGGCCCAGCCCTCGTGGAGAACCATGCCAGCAGGTGCTCAGGAGGTATTTTGGGGGGCCCCAGAGCCCCCAGCCTGCCCCAAGCCTGGTCCACTCGTCTGTCTCCTCACCTGAGCTAGGGGTCGAGCCACCTAAGGCTGGGCTGACCTGGAGGGCAGGCGGTCTCACAGAGGCCCCACCCGCCTGCCGCCAAATGGGCAAATTCCACCTTTTGTGTCCAAAAGCGTTGGCTAAAGTCTAATTTACCAGGACCCAAAGCAGGCACCCCACGGACTCCAGGACCCAGGCTCCAGAGAGCTGTCGGCCCCCCGCTTTGGGCGAGATGGGGTCGCTCACTGCAGAGGGCGACTCACGGGCGTCCTGACGAGCTGCCCAGGAGCCTGCGTCGCCACCGGAGTCGGCACCACGACCCCCACCCACGCGGAGACACGGTGCTCCCACTGCCGCGCCTGCCTCAGCCCTCCACGCAGACAGCTGTTCCGGAGCATCCTGTGAACGGGCCACGCAGACACGTAACTGGCCCGTGTCCGACCATCTCAGCGTAAAGCCCCGGAGACTCATCCCCGTCACTGTGTCAGGACGGGTGGACCAGAGGCTTCCCTTTCGTGAACGGACTTTCACCACATCGCCCACTTCATTTGATCAGTTTCTCTTCTTTAAAACTTTGTATGAGCTTTTTTACTCTGTCACCCGGGTAGACTACAGTGGTGTCATCACAGCTCACTGCAGCCTCCAACTCCTGGGCTCAAGCCATCCTCCTGCCTCAGCCTCCCTAGTAGCTGGGACTACAGGCACGCGCCACCACACCCGGCTAATTTTTCCAATTTTAGTAGAGACGGGGTCTCGCTCTTGCTCAGGCTGGTCTCAAACTCATGAGCTCAAGCGATCCTCCTTCCTGGGCCTCCCAGAGTGCTGGGATTACAGGCGTGAGCCACCGCACCTGGCTTCATTTGAGTGTTTGATTAGGTACTTCATGCACGTGGTACGACCATTTAAAAGGTAGAGCGACTTGCCTTGAGGAAGGAACCTCCCTCTCGCCCCAGACCCAGCTCCCTGGTCCCCTTCTTTGAGATGAAATCCACCAGAAACAATTTTCATGCATTGCACAAACACGTGGGTAAGTGCTCACGTGCCCCCTGCCAAGGACAGGGGACACTGTTCTCTACTTGCTGCTTCTACTTCATACCCTGGGATCTTTCCATGCCCCTAGATTCTGAACTGCTTCAGAATTATTTTTAAGCTTATTTATAAATCATTGGGAATTACAGAAAAGTTGCAAGAACAGGAATAGTGAAAAGAATGGTCGTGTCCATTTACTCAGTGGGCTCTGTCATCTGACCGCCGGCGCAGTCGCCATGGATACGCGTGCCTGCCGTGCTCTGGACGGTTTGAGGATGAGCACACACATCCCGGCCCTTGTGTCCGAATGCTTCTGGTGTATTTCCCAAGAAGCGGGGCTTCCTCTTATGTAACCCAGTGGCCGTCAGACAAACCACCGTTGCACAAACCACGGTTGCAGCCCGTTTGTGCCACCAGAGGCAGGTGAGGCCCAGGGGGCTCGTTTCGGGCCTGCCTGAGGACGCAGAATGAGACAGAGTCGAACCCAGACCCGCTTCCCTGGGCCTCACCATCGTGCACAGTCCTGCCCTTCGAGACCCCAGCTGTGTCTTCCATCCCCTTCAGACAAGTCGGAGCTCCTTCCCTTCCCCAGCCCCCGTGTCCTCCGCACCCGCCGGCACCCGGCCTCCCCTCGCCCGCAGCTGCCCCCACCCCACAAGCTCCAGCAGGAGGACGCGTCTGCAGGCGCAGCCGCTGCCGCCTTGGGCTTCTGAACACTGTCCGAGCGGACGGCCTCTTGCAGGTGGTTCCCCGTCTGAACGTCATCTTCCCTCTGTCAGCCACACTGGAAACGCCCCAGCTGGGGCCCCCAGACATGCAGGGGCAGGTGGCAGAGAGGAAGCGCTGGGCGGAGGCAGGGGGAGGGCTCGCTCCGGCTCCAGGGCAGCAGGTGTTTCTGCCCCTCTCGGAGCTGGGTGGGCGGGGAGATGAGTCAGTCGAGGAGCCGACCCTGATCTGCACACGTCTCTGCGAGATGGCCCCCCGGAATTACACTGCACCCGGAGCAGAGACCCAAGAAGGTGACTTGAACCCCTTTCCAGGGGAGAATTCCGCCACCGTGCCCCGTGGGTGAAAGATGGAGACAGCCTGGCTCCCTGAGACGGGGGCAGGGAGGAGCAAGGGGAATCGTCCTACATCCCCCAAAACGGAGAATCCCATCATTCCACCGCCAGCTCTATCCCTCCTCTCTGGGGTCCCCTCCTGAGACTCTGGGAGTCATCGTGGTCAGAGTTCTCCCAGCAGCACCGCCAGCCCTCGGCACCGACCAGCACCGACCAGACCAGCCTTCAGCGCTGAGCTGCCTGTGTAGCCGCTGCCGTCCAGCGCGCCACCTGGGCTGCGCCTCCTGCGGTGGGCAGAGGACCCCGTGGCACTTACCAGAAAGAATCGTTCCTGGGCTTTTCAAACGGCCGAGCGCAGGCTTCATGTGCTGTCAGAGGTGGGCCGCTGTCCCTCCGAGGTCCCAGGTGGCCTCAGGCAGGCCCCAGGCCCTGGATCTCAGCGCAGGGGGACAGAGGGAGGGCATCTTTGGAAGAGTAAGAGGATGAAGTCTGGGTTCTGCCCAGCTGGCGTCCACGGCCCTCCCCGTCTAACGCAGGCCAGCGGGGATTCAGCAGCCGCCTCACTGGTCAGCCCTGCAGGGCAGTGGGCCACGGGCAGGCGACAGGAGGGCTGGTCCCCGGCAGGGAGAGTGACTTCCCAGGTGACTGGGTTTCGTGGTCATGGGGGGTGTCTGTGAACACCCAGGATCAGGCTGACCTGTGGAGTGTCCACGGGAGACGGGCGCAGGCAAGGACGCCAGGACAGCTCCACCGCGGGGTGGGCGGGCAGGGGCCAGCACGCAGAGGCCGGCCACACCGCCACGGTCACCGCGAGCTATTTTTACCAAGCCCGATCAAGAACAATCCGCAGAAGCCAGAGGTGCAGGAGTCTGCAGAGTGCGATGCCCGGTCAAAGCACAGGTCAAAAGCTGCTTTCCCACCTCCTGCTCCGAGCTGTGCTGCACGGCCTTGACGACGGAAGTCTCTGAAGACGGCACGAGTGGTGCCCAGGTCCCCACCCAGGGGCTTCGAGCTGGGGGCTGAGCAGACGGTTTCCGCTTTAATGGGCCCGAGTCCCGTCGCATCTCGGCCTTCAGCAGGGAAGGGGCTTGCGGCGCTGTCGCCAAAAACTGCTAGAAAACCAGGATGAAGCGATTAAGGGACGGCTTGTTGCAGTTTAAAAGTCGTACGTGATGAGACATGTTTTGTTTTTACAGCGTATTTTTACTGACCTATCCCCCACCCCGAGGGGAGCATGAATAAAAACAGGTTACATGCTTTTTAAGAGGGAGACTCGGCGGTCCCCCCCAGGGTCCCCTGCGGGCAGGACGAGAGGATGCCCGGCATTTAGGACGCGCCTGGCTCTCAGCTTGCTCAGCCCACGTGGCTGTGGCCACAGTCACGAGCAGACCACCCACCCGGGGGGCTAAAAGTGGCCTTGCCAGGGGCGGGGGTCAACTGAATGCCGCAGCGCGGGGTCTGCGGCCCGGGCTTTTGAGGTTCTTCTTGAAGCGTCCGCCCCAAGAAGCCCAGGGCCAACGTGTGCGGCGTCGTCCTGGGAGTGACCTGCCCGGCTGGGCGAAGGGGCAGCCCCGGCCCCTTCCCGAGGACTGGCCGGGCCGGCCCAGGGCGGCTCCTGTCCGTGGATGCGCAGCCCACTCACCAGCCCACGCACTCACGTGGGAGGTGGGGGGTGCCATCAGGGGTCCCGGGACCTCTCCTGAGGCTGCACCACCCGCTGTGTGGCTGTGGGCAAGACCCTTCCCTCTCTGGGCCTCGGCTTCCCACCACTTAAGGCCCTGCGTTCTCAGACGCCGCAGCTCCATCCCTCAGCTGTGTGGCTGCAGGTGAGTCACTCAACCCCTCTGGTTCCCATTCCTTGACTACGAAGTGGTAGCCGCGGGAACCCTGCATCACGGGTCGCTGGAGGGGCCACAGCTAAGAGCCCAGCATGCCAGAGCCGGCGGCTGGCCGGGCGCGAGTGCTGGGCTGCTCCTCCCCGAAGACGGGGCCACCAGGGTCCGGCGCAGGCACCTTGGAGGTCCTGGGTCCTGCTGGACGTGTGTGGGCGGCTCTGTCGCTCGCCGGTCCTGTGAGAGGACACTGAGCAGGTTTTCCCTGCACGCTGGCTGTTCTCGCCCAAATCCCGCTCCGCTCTGAGCCTCGTCTACAGCGAACGAAGGACGCTGCAGATCTCTGCCTCGGAGCTGGGACTTTGCCGCCAGGCCCGGGGAGGAAGGTAAAATCCGCCTGCCTCCGGGTGGGTGCACATGTGGACTCTGGATTACAGTCTAGCCGAGA
>NW_012150197.1:1855006-1858530 GCF_000956105.1 Propithecus coquereli | reverse complement strand
GGACAGCCGCCATCCGTGTGGCCCCATGTTCGCCGTCAGCCGCGGCCCACTCACTGCAGACACTCGCGCGACGTGGCTCTCGGCAGCCGGGGAGCTGCGTGGTCGCGTCTCCCCGCCCCGGCTCTGTGACGCTGCAGCGAACCCGGGCGCTCTGGGCCCCTCTGCTCCGCCGTGGAGGACGCGCCTGCGGCAGACGCACTCTGCTTGCTGCCAGCTCCCCGGCCCCCTCTCCCTTTCCCACCTCACCACGCTGCCTTCTTGCGGCTCCTAGTGCCGTGGGACGCGCCCTGGCCACCGGCAGGCCACGCGAGTCTGCCGTGGGAAGGCTGGCTTCCTCATCTAAGGGACGGATGCGCCTCGCTGCCGGTCAGAGGTGACGGGCCACAGGAGGCCGGGAAGGACACAGCCCCAGGACCCTCGCGCCGAGCCACCTGCTGCCTGCGTCCTGAGACACGCCCTGGGTTCCGCAGTCAGTGCACGTCTCTGTCGGCTGCACGCAAGGGCTCCTCCCTGACCCTCGGCTAGGGCCACGCCGCGCACACCCTGGCAGCCTCGTTTGAACTTAATCACCTCTGAAAGGTCCTGTCTCCAAACGCAGCCACATTCTGAGCTATTGGGGGTGGGGCTCCAACGTATGGTGGTGGGGGACACAGCTCGGCCACACAGTCCCCCGTGCCAGGACGCTGCACTGTCCCTCCCGGGGACACTCCCAGCAGGAAGGGGTCCGGTGCTCCACGGCAGACGTGCGCACGGCCCTATTCCTGACGCCCGGACCGGAGGAGGCCACGTGGCCACAGCACACGCACACCACGGAGCACGCTCGGGGACCACAGCTGTGCAGCACGCGGAGGACTCTTGGGGCCACGGGTGAGGGGAAGAACGCAAGGCAGAAGGTTCCATCTGCGCAAAGGGCGGCCCAGGTAAACCCGTCCGTCCGTGGCGCTAGAAGTCAGCGGTGGCTGCCCCAGTGTCCCCACTGACCACACAGTGAGGCCCAACAGCAACAGAAGTTCATCCGCCCACGGTTTGGGGGCCGGAGTCTGCAGTCCACGGCGTCCCTCCCCCGGTGACTGCGCAGGGATCCGGCCTCTTGCGGCTTCTGCGGCTGCTCCGCGCTCCTGGGCTTGTGGCCGCCTCGCCCCGACCTCCACCTCGGTCTCCACCCGGCCTCTCCTCCGAGCGTCTGTGACCTTATCCTCCGTCTTGTCCAGTCCCCTGGGGCCTCCCTCTTACCAAGACGCATGCGACGGCATTTGGGCCCACCAGGGTAGTCCAGAAGAACCTCCCGTCTCAAAATCCGTAACTTAATCACGTCTTTTTCCACATAAGGTGACATTTATAGTTCTAGGGGGAGAGAGATGGCCTGTCTCTGGGGCCACCATTCAGCCAGCACAGGTGGAAACTGGGGCCAGGAAGGGGCCTGGCGCGGGGGCTGGGAAGGAAATAAACGTCTCTTGTTCTAGCTGCTCCGCGGGTGGCAGGTCCGAGCCGTGGTGGCCGAGCCGGTGGCCCCCACCCAGCCGCATCCAGCGGTGCTGGTGCCACACACCCCCCCCAGGCGGCCGTCTGCTCTGATCCTGATCCGGGGGCTGGTTTCCACGAGGAGTTCAGTTTGTGGAAATTCCTTGAGCTGTACACACGACATGCCCTTTTCTGCACGTATTTTACACTTAAAACGGGTTTGTGACATTCTCTCTCCTCCCCTTCTGCAGTTTGCTGGGGAGGTCCCCGAAAACCGGGTAGAGACAGTGGTGGCAAACCTCACCGTGATGGACCGAGACCAGCCCCACTCGCCAAACTGGAACGCCGTCTACCGCATCATCAGCGGGGACCCCTCCGGGCACTTCAGTGTTCGCACGGACCCCGTCACCAACGAGGGCATGGTCACCGTGGTGAAGGTGGGTCCCCTTTTTGTGCCTTGCCAGGCAGCCTGAGTTCTGCCACCTGCACGTACACTGGGACCCTGAACAAAACGACACTGGGCATAAAGTGCGTACCACCCGATGTCCACGGGCAGGGACTGTGCCCAGCCTGCTGGAGGCGGAGACAACCCTCCAAGGGCTTGGCAGACCCCCACGCCCTCCCTGATGTCTCGGTGTCCCCCTTGATCTGGTAATAGGTGAATTTTGTTAATGGAATTCCCAGCGCTAAACCAGCCTTGCATTCCTGAGATAAATCCAGCTGAGCCATGGAGGAGCATCTTGCAGTACATTGCAGGATTTGTTTTGCTGATATCTGAAGATTTTTCACGTCCTTTTCTGAGCGATTTAGGCCTATGGTTTTCCTCTTCCAGAGCGTCCTCCTCTGGGTTTTTGTATCAAGGTTACAGACTAGTCTCAAGAGGTGCTGGGGAGGGCACCCTCCTCGTCTCTGAGACAAGTTGGGTGACATTGTAATTACCTGTCCCTGGAATGTCTGCCTGGACTTTGCTTTCAAGCCACTGGGCAGGGAAGGTCTTGTTTTTGGTTTTGCTTGCGCTTCTCCTTGTTTTCTAGTGGGATAGATTTATAACTACTGGTTCCATTTCTTTAATGGTTTGGGTCAGATATGCTTTTCTAGAAAATTATCCACTTAATTTTCAAATTTACTTATATAAGCCTATCTTTATAGTAGCAGTGATTCAGTCCTCCAACCTAAGTCTCTTTCTACACTTGCAATTCATATTCCCCTGGAAGGGCAGATTGTGGGTGATACAATAAAACTTATCAGTCATTTACAACTTAATATAAAGCAATTTAACAGTTATTATTCCCAAAGCAATTTTTAATAGGACTAAGAATAAAAGAACAAGAAAGCATCAGGTATTTTTAGAAAATAAAAGGGTAACAGAAAGGTGAGCTTAAAGCTGGATAGGATATGTCAAAGTGTAAGAAAAAGCAAGTTTAATTTTGAGTTGTATCATTTACAAACTGCATCAGCTGCCAGTAGCAGAGACTCAGCCACAGAAGTTTAAATATTTGTGGACTTTATTCTCTCAAGTAAGAGGAATCCTGAGGTGGGCAGTTAGGGCCAATATGACAGCTCCACAATCGGCAGAAACCCTGGCTCCACCTTTCTGCCATGCAAAGCTTCCATCCTCTCGTACGCCTCATGGCCCAAAAGCACTGCTAATGCACCAGCCAGCATGAGAATTTTATAGGCAGTAGGAAATCAAAGAGAGGGAAGGACAACTTGCCCCTTCTTTATTAAGAGACCCTCCCAGAACATCTGCTCACATCTTACCAGCAGAGTTGAGTCACATGGTCATTTTTAGCCAGAAGAGAGGCTGGGTAACATAGTTTGTCCACTGGGCACACTTTCTAACCTTCTGCTACTAGAGGAGAAGGAGCTGGATGTTAGGAGATCACCAGCTCCTCGGCCACACGGACGAAAATGGATTTTCTACAGGACTCTGTTTATTTTCTCAGCCTCCCAAAATAATCTTTTTCCCTTTGCCAATAATCCAATATTATAAGGAAGATGCCGAAGACCAGGTCTGCTGAAAAATCTTGATAAATCCCTTGTTTTTACTTTTTTTTTTTTTT
>NW_012150197.1:1768329-1854675 GCF_000956105.1 Propithecus coquereli | reverse complement strand
GGCCTCCCAGAGTGCTAGGATTACAGGCGTGAGCCACCTCGCCTGGCTCCTTGTTTTTACTTTATTTATTTATTTTTGAGACAGAGTCTCCATCCATCACCCGGCTAGAGTGCCGTGGCGTCAGCCTAGCTCACAGCAACCTCACACTCTTGGCCTCAAGCGATCCTCCTGCCTCAGCCTCCCAGAGTGCTGGGATCACAGGCGTGCGCCACCACTCCCAGCCCTTCGTTATTTTTACTTTCTTTATGAAAATTCTTAAACATACAGAAAAGCAGAAATAATAGTAAAATGAACCCTCACATACTCATCACCTAGATTTAATAATTAACATTTTGCTACATTTACTAAATCACTTTTGAAGTGTTTGAAAGTAAATTAGTGTGTCGTGACATTTCCACCCTGATACTTCATGAGCTTCCTTCTTCACACGGGGCCACGGGTTCACCCAGAGCGAGTTCTTAGAGCAAAGGCAAGATGGGTGTTTAATTCCTCCCCCCGTCATGAACTTTCTGAGCGAGGTTCAGCACGACAGCACCCGGTGGCGGAAATGAGATCTGTGTGCGCGCAGACCGCGAGCCAGGCTTCTCCTGCCCGAGTGAAGCTGTGACAAAAGCCTTTCTCTTGCTCTAGGGGCACATTTGACCTTGAGTTACTTCCTAGTCCCTGCAAGGCCACAAAGGTGGTTGTTCGCTGTTACTAGGCAACAGCCGCTCCTGGGAGGGGTCCCCAACGGGGGCAGGACCAAGCAGGGTGGAGCCGCAGGGGGCCTTCCCCAGAGAGCAGGGGGAGGCTGCCACGGCCCTCCCAGCCCCTCCCAGGCTCTGCGACCCCACAGCTCGGACTCCATGTCCCTGGAGTGGCGGGGCCAGGAGCCGGCCCTCCGTTTGCACAACAAACCAGTGTCAGGTGGGGAGGGCCGGACCACAGGGGCAGCACAGAGACTCAGGGACGGGACTCTCTGCATCTTGATGGAGGTGGTGGGTGGGTGACACTGGTTACAGTCATTAGAGTGACTCTTACTCTGAGTAAATTGAGAATAAATGACAGAACTTGCGGAGCTGAGCGCACAGACTCACAGCCATGCTGTCCCACAGTCACGGGTCACTGTGTCCTGGGCAGAACTCAGCGTCGGAGCCACACTGTCCCTCTTTTCCTTCATTCTTGTCTTTATTCCATTTCGTCCTTTTGTCTAAAGTTTCGATTTGGAGTCTGTTTAAGGCACGTGTCCAGCCTGGGGACACTTCGCCCTAGAAAGGACCCCGCCTGGTCCTCGCCTTCACTGGGCGACGCCGTCCTCTCCGGCGCTCTCTTTCAGGGGCCTGGCGGTGGCACGGGAGGTGGCAGGGCCGTGCAGGGCCCACTGGGCCGCACAGCACCTCGAGGGCGCTGGTCTGAGCTGCTCACCCCGGTCGTCCGTCTGCGCCTCGGTGTCCTTGTGCAGAGAGGGGTGCTGGGGCCTGAGCCCAAGGTCTGTCGCTGATGTTCAAGTAGGTGCCGGGTACAAACCATTGGCACAGGTCGGACACACAGTAGGGACTCGGCCGACAGTGGGAGCTGCTGTCGGCGTCACTGTCATCATCATCATCCTCGCTGTCATCGTCACTGTTGTCGCGGGCCGGGGAGGGGCTGCTGGTCCCTCGCCCTGGCTGGTCCCCCAATGCAGGAAGGTACTTGAGTTCCACGCAGGGTCGCTGCGCCCGCAGAAGCATCGGGCGCCGCGCCGCGTCCACACCCTGCAGGCCCGCCCGGGTCAGGCCGCCGCCCTCCGGGGTGCGCAGCCTGCAGAGGACACGCGGGAAGGAAGTTCTGAGATGTTCTTACGTCGGGCGTCCCGGGAGCTGCCCGCCCAGCGATGCACGCAGCCTGCCCCCTCCTGCTGCAGCGTCACCTGGCTGCCGTCTCCAGCCCTCGCGCAGGAGCGGGTAGGCCGGGCTGGCTCCGCGCTGCCTCCCGCCCCACCCAGAGCCTCCTGGCGCAGGCACGGGCTCCCCGGCCCTGCCCGCCGGTGCTGTCACTCAATGTTTATCTTCCTTCTTTTTATACTCAAACACCTTCGTTAGCAGCAGCAGCAGCAGCGGAGAAGTCAAGGGTCTGACCGGCCAGACGTGTGATCGCTAACGCTCACGGACACCGAATGCCGAGACCGTGGGAGCCCCGGAGACGGGGCTGGTTTGGGCCGGTTCCACCTCCGGCGCCCACGCATCCCCCAGGCCAGGGCCGGCTGCGGGAGCCTCCCCGCCAGCCACCACGGGTTTCTCGGGAAAACCGGTTCCGCAAGCGCGTGAGTTCCTGTCTAAGCGGAAATTAGTTTCGCCTTTTACCGAAGATCTCGCGGCGTGCCTAGAAGTGAGAGAATCCGGCGTGTTCCGCGGAACCCTCACGTGAGTCTCACGTAACTGGCGTGCCCTTGCGTCGCCTCAGCACGTTTTTGCTGGAGTGTGTTTTTCAAATTCCCAGACCTCACGATCCTCCGCTCCCGCACGTCGGGACACGTCACCCTCAAAAATGCGTTTTGCTTATAGCAGCACGCGGCCACCGCGCCTGCAGAGCCGACCGCGTCCCCTTCAAACCATCCAGTACGAGGTGGTAGTCAGTTTCCCTCAGTTTCCTCAAACTGTCTCCTGGCGATGCGGTCATCCAAATGCGATCCACGCCGGGTCCCCACATTGCAGCTGGCTGAGACGTCTCTTGAATCTCGTATAATAAATCTAGAACATTCCACCCACCTGTGGCCCGTTACAGACAGGGAGCCAGTCGACCCGTGCAAGTTCCCACATCCCAGATGTATCAGCTTGCTTCCTCCCAGGGCCGTGTGTCTTGTCACTCAGTCTCCCGAGTTTCTTGTCACCGGGGATTTAGGAGTGAAGGGTCAGTCCCTGGGGAGGAGCCTTGTGGCCAGAGCTCGGTTCCTGGCGGGGAGCCCACGGCGTCTGCTTGTCCACTCACAGCCTAAGCCTGGCCGGGGGGCAGGTGGTGACAGCCCCACCCCTGTATCGCGGAGTTGACGTCCCCCCGTCGGTAAGCGGGGGCGCCTCACGGGCCGGGTCTGCGCCCTTCCGCCACCAGCCGCCTGTGCCTGTGGCTTCCTTGCGTGGTGGCCCGACCAGACGCCGCGTTCGCTTTGGGATTTCTTCCTTGCTCCGGGGTCAGCCTTCCCGAGTGAGGAACGGTGTTCAGAGACCAACATCCGGCCCGAGAGGTGCTCAGCGCTGCTGAGCCACCGCTGCTGCCAGGAAGCAGGGCCGGGCTTCTGCTCCCCCTGTCATCACGCAAAGGATGGATTTAATCCAGGCAACGTCAGAGCGATCTGACTTCACTGATTTTACACTGCGTCTCATTTCTCTCACACTGAAAATCTTGGCTCCTAACAATGTTAACATAATTGCTTATTGACTTTATCCTACGATATACATTCAAAGTTTAAAAATAACGAATCCACAGTCACTATCAACAGCAAGAAGACCAAAAGAGTTTCAGATTTCCTTGCAATTATCACTTGAGAATAAATCCCAGCAAGGACGTACCACCTGTGCCCCATCACGTGGAGTCATCATTGTCGCGGGAGTCACGCCACCAGTTTACATACAGGTACTAGGTCATTAAATACGAAACGTCCGATTTCAAATCAAAAGTGCCATTTGTTATATCTCGAAGAAGAAGCAGTACAATTAATCCAAGTATGCGCCTAAGCTATCGACACAGTTTCGCCATCTTAACAGCAGCTCGTTCATGCCAGCAGCAAAGAAGCCTGGAGAGCGAGTGGAGATGAAATCGTGAAAGGCATTTTCCACAGCTTGTTGGGAATTGAATATTCTTCCTTGCAAAAAGTGGTCCAAAGCCTGCAGGAAGTGGCAGTCAGTTGGTGCAAGGTCTGGTGAATACGGTGGATGACAGAGAGTTTCCAAGTCCAGCCTCTGTAGTTTGAGCAGCGTTGTTTGTGTGACATGTGGTCAAGCATTGTCATGAAAGAGGATTGTCCTGTCTCTATTACCCATCTCGGCTGCTTAATCACAAGCATCCTCATCATTTTATCAAATTGGTTGCAGTGGACATCACTATAATCCATTGCCCGGGTTTCATGAAGCCGTAGTGGGCGATACCCGCACTGGACCACCACACGGACACCATTCGCTTTTTTAGATGAATATTCGGTTTTTGTCTGTGTTTCAGCACTTCCTCTTTATCCAGCCATTGTGCCGAACACTTGTGATTGTCAAAAAGAATCCATTTCTCATCACACATCGCAATACGGCATAGAAACGGTTTGCCTTTATGTCGCAACAGCAAAGAAAGGAAACTTCTAGACAATTTCTCTTCTGACCCTCGTTTAATTCACGCGGAACCCATCCATCCAGCTTCTTTACCTTGCCCATTTGTTTCGAATGGTCCAATACTGTTCGAACAGTAACATCAAACCTTGCTGCTGATTCACGCATAGGTTGAGATGGATTCGCTTCCACTACAGCTTTCAGCTCATCGTTATCCACCTTGGTCTCAGGTCGCCCACGTGGCTCATTTTCAAGATTAAAATCACCACAGCGGAGCTTCTCAAACCATCGACGTACTGTGTGTTCATTATCCACACCCTTCCTAAACACTTCGTTGATATTTCGAGCTCTCTGCGCTGCGTTGGTTCCATGACAGAACTCGTATTCAAAAATAACACAACTTTTGACTTACGATTTCACAAAAATTGCTCTAAAAAAATTTGAAAGGTAATCACAAGCCACAATGTGTGTCTGAAAGAACGAGGATGTGCCTTCACAATAAACAGGAAACAAGAAGTGCCAGAGTGAAATGTCAGCGATGTCAACTGTCTAACTTAGATCTTAAGGACATAGGAAATCTCATGCTTAATGACCTACCAGCGTCATTCAATAGTTCCTAATCGTTTGCATTTTTGGCGATTGCTTTATATATATAATGTCACTTGTCCTACCTAAAATGTGAGCGTGTAAGGTAACGTATGACTCCAAAATCCAAGCTGCGTGACTAGACGCATGCGGCAAACTCACGCTCCCGGGGTACCCTTCACCCCATTCCTTCCCTCTGATTACGGACGCCCATTTCCATTAGTTTTCCGTGTGTGCTTGCAGTGTTTCTTGCTGCAAATATGATCACCTACGTGTACAAAGCCATACTCTTCTCCCTCTTGCTCACCGACAGACCCTGGAGCCGTCCCCAGGACCGTTCTCACTCCCGTTCACGGCGCAGACGTCGCCACTGCGCGACGCGGGGCAGGCCTCCGGCCAGCTGGTACCACGGACGTGGGGCTGTTTCCAGTACGCAGCCTCTGCGATAATACCACGACGCGTGACCTCGCGCACGTAACCTGGATGTGTCTACGCAGAATATTTAACGCAGTTGCAGCCTGTTGTGCTGCTTTTCCAGTGAGGCTGTTGCGAGCTTTGCCGTCGGACAGGTCTCAGCGCGCCCGGCTGTTTCTGTGTAACTCCCCTCCCTCCCCAGCGCGTAGGAAAGCTCGAGCGCAGCTTTTCTGATAAAACACCACCGACTGCGGAACCGCGCCAGTGTTCATGGGTCAGGGGCCCGGCACACGGAAAGGACGTAACGAGGCGCCCGAGCCTGGTGCGTGGTGTCTGGGGGCCGCGGTGACCAACTGCAGAACAGCAGAACCGCGCTCCCCGCGGCTGCGGAGGCCGGAGGTCTGAGGCCAGGTGTGGGCAGGCCGTGCCCCCCGGGAGGCTCCAGGGCGCATCCCCGCCTCTCCCCGCTTCCGGCGGTTGCTGGCCATCTTTGGGGTCTGCGTCTTGGAGCTGCTTCCCGCCACCCCACCCCCGTCTTCTCACAGCCCCTGCATCATGTGTCTCAAACGTCCCGGTCTCTCCCTTGCCAGGGCCTCTGTCTCGTGTCTCCGTCCATCTCAAGACCCTTAACTTACCCCTGCGAAGGCTATTTCCACACAAGGGCCCGTTCACAGGTTCCAGGGGGTCATGTCTTCCGGGGGCCACCATTCAGCCCACTGCACCTGGTGAGGCACCCCAGACAAGCAGGGAGGGGATGGGGTCCCAGGGCCGGAAGAGGAGCCACCAACAGGGGCTGTAGCACCCAGGGACCCGGCCGCTGCCTCACCATGGCATGGGGCAGGGGACCGAGCATCCTCTCCCCCAGCCCCGCTCTCCCCCTGTGGGCCAAACCCAGCTCAGGGCAGCCGGGCACTGGGACCCCTTGGGGCAGAGAAGAGCCGGCACTAGCTCGGCGTGGGGAGGGGACGACCCGCCCAGGTTCCCGCCACGGGCTGCCCCGGGCCACCCCACGCCGCCTGCCTCTCGTTCCAGGCCGTGGACTACGAGCTGAACAGAGCCTTCATGCTGACGGTGATGGTGTCCAACCAGGCACCCCTGGCCAGCGGGATCCAGATGTCCTTCCAGTCCACAGCAGGCGTGACCATCTCAGTCATGGACGTCAACGAGGCCCCCTACTTCCCCGCGAACCACAAGCTGATCCGCCTGGAGGAGGGTGTGCCCACGGGCACCGTGCTGACCACGTTTTCAGCCGTGGACCCCGACCGGTTCATGCAACAAGCCGTGAGGTGGGTCCGCAGGGCACAGCCCCCCGCACCCTACCCTTGGGCCCTCTGGAAGTGGCTTCCGACCCTCAGGCCCCCGCTTTCCATGCGTAAGAGTCCCGAAATGCCCAGTGAACCCCACAACCCAGAAACCCCAGCCGGTCGGTGGGGCGTCCTGACCCGAGGTGTCCTTCCAAGCAGGGAGCAGCAGCAGCCCCGATCCGGGGAGAGCCTGGTGCCAGGAATCCCCATCAGGGTTTGCAGGGGGAGGAGTGGGAAGTGGGTAGACATCGAGGCGGGTTCTGACCCTGCTGCACTCTCACTAGCTGTGCAACTTTGGCAAGTCACTTACCCTCTCTGTTCCTCAGTGTCCCCATCTATGAAATGGACACGATGAGCACAACTGTCCGTGGGGCACACAGCAGGTTGGGATGCCCACCCCAGCCAGAGCTCAGTGGCCACTGGCTGCTGCCGGGGCCTGTCCCGCTGGGGCCGGTGCAGGGTGGAGGGAGCCCCGAGGAGGGCACGGCTCCAGGCTCTCCAAGGCGCAGAAACACTGGCCTGTGCCGGGACGTGCGGCTGGCAGGTGACCCTAGGGGCAGCTGCTCGCCCAGCCCCCGGCCCCCTCACGTCCTCTCCCCGCAGATACTCAAAGCTGTCGGACCCGGCGAACTGGCTGCACATCAACGCCACCAACGGCCAGATCACCACGGCGGCAGTCCTCGACCGCGAGTCCCTCTACGTCAGAAACAACGTCTACGAGGCCACCTTCCTGGCGGCTGACAACGGTGCGCCCAGCTCCGGGGAGGCAGCTGTCGTGGCTGTCCCGTGTCTGGTTCCGTGGGCGAGGAAGGGCACTGGCCAGGGAGGGCTGGGGGCGGACGAGGCAGCGTCTGCACAGACGCTGGGAGTCAGGGGTCCTTGTCCCTCGCTGTCCCCAGGCGGTGCCCCCCACTCATCCACACTCCAGTTCCGCCTGACCACCGTCACCCACTCACTCGTCCCCGTTCTGTGGTTCCTGCTGTCACTCACTCGCTCGTGGGTGCCAGGGCAGTCAGGCACGGTGGCCGACGGCCTCGCCTAACTCTGTGACCTGAACAGCTGGGCTCCCCCCGAAACCGAGGCCTTAGACCCAGACCCGCGGTTTTCAGCGTCTTCAGCCGGCAGCACTTGCCGAGGACCAGAGAAGGCAGGGCAGGCCCCCCCCGCCGCGCAGCAGCCCCGTCCCCGGGCAGCCCCTAGGATGTCGCCTCTGCGGTGACCACCCACGACGCCTGCACCCTCGGTCTCAGCAGGGGCAGGGACCGAGGCCCTGGGAGCCCGAGAAGGCAGGGGAGGCCCCAGGGCAGGTGACAGTGGAGGACCCCAGGAGCCCAGGTGGGAGGCTGAGCACAGGCGGGGCAGAGGCAGCGGGAAGAAGGTTCTGGAGCACTCGGGGCTTTCTGAGGGATGTGGGTAGTGTCTTGAGGAGCAAGGTGCTGGCAGAGTGGGTGGGAGTGAAGATTCTGGAACCAGAGGTCAGTCCAGCACCTCCAAGAGTCAAAGGAGTCTGTGTCACCCCAGCACTGAGGTAGGATCTGGCACAGTGAGCGCTGGGCCAGTATTTGCCAGACTGCTGTTCCCGGAGCACTGGCTTGTGCCCAAGGCCTGCCTTTGCATGGCTGACATCCTGTGTGTGTCAGCTGGTTCAGTTGCATAATAATGACAATAATTTCAACAAGATTAAGGCTTATTTTCCCTCACATATAAGAAGGCTGGAGGCAGGTGGCCTGGGTCAGATCTGAGAACCTGGCTCACTCCCCCATGCTTGGCGTGGTCCAGAATGGCTGCTGGTGCTCCAGCCATCACATCCACCTTCTGAAAAACAAAAGGAGGAGTAAGGAGGGTACAGGCACACCCCTGCCCTTCTGAGGACTTCCAGGAAGCACCACACAGGCCAGAACTTATGCTGCCTCTTCCAGCTAAGAGGGAGCTGGGAACGTAGGTGCTTCTAGGTGGATAGCACTGATCCCAGATAAAATGTGGGGTTGCAGTTCTCTCATTAAAAGAAAGCAGAAAATAGATAATGGGGACGACTTAGCTGTCTCTACCCTGGGAAGACAGGTGAGAAACCAGTAAACCAGACAATTTCAGGTTGAGGAAAGTTCTGGAAGAAAACAAAACAGGAAGATGGGAGAGGGACCAGGGCCTCCCCTTGGTGATGAGGAGCCAACCTTGGGACCAAGACCTGTGAGTCAGAAGGAACAAGCCAGGGGAAGGTAGAGCAGGAGTGTCCCAGAATCAGGAAACAGCACATACAAAGGTCCCGGGGCAGGGCACACCTGGGAGGGTCGAGAACAGCTGCTCAGCTTAAGCTTCACAAGCAAGAGCAGCCGTTGCAAAAAAGCTCTTCCTGGAGCAGGTGAAAGTGGGACATGGTGACCACCCTGGGGTCCTGAAGCCTGGGCCGCATAGCTGCCTGTGAGCACCGGGCCCTGGTGGGGAGCATCTGTCCCTGCAGCAGGGGGAGCCCCGAGGTTAGAGGAGAACGTGGTCGTAAACGGACCTGCATCTGTGCCAGTGGAGCCGTGGGAAGCTCGGGGAGGACACTTGTGGGCCCGGCCTGGTGGCAGGGCCGGAGCGGGAGCTCGCGGGTTAGTAGGACCTGTCCACGCCTGTCCCGATCACGTGCCGTGACATCCGCTGCTTCTCAGAGCAGTTGTCGAAGGCCGCGCCAGGCTGCGTCGCCCTAAATATGTTTGATCGTCTTCTGGAAGATTCGAGAGACATCCTGTAGGATCGTTCTTCACACGCTCGCCTGCCTCGGCCCGAAGCGCGCGTCTTGAAGTCAGGGGAAGGGGCAGGAGTTGCCCCCGGAAGGCAGAGCCCTGGTCAGAACATTGCCGCCGCCGCCACCTCCTCCAGCGTCTCTCTGTCCCAATTCTGGTGGCCCGGCCGGCGTCCTCCAGCCCCACTGGCCTGGGCCGAAGCAGGCGTTGGGCACATGGGGGATTCGGGGACACGGTGGCCCCCTGAGGGGCACTGGGGCTCAGCCAGGCGCCTCTCTTGATACCGAGGCCCTGGTGGACCACCTGCCGGGCCCGGGCTGCCCTCGTCCTGAGAGCCCCGTCCGTCTTCCTCGCCCACAGTTCCCAGGGCGGTTCCTCCTCCCGTTAAGCGGCCCAGGGAGCCTGCGGTGGGGCCAGGCGGATGCGGGACGGAGGAAGGGCAGGTTCTGCCCCAGGAGGCCCCCGGCGGGGGAGAGGTGCTTGTGTGCAGAGCCCACGCGCCAGCGTCCTCAGAGCCCCTCTGGACCCCCCCACAGGGTGGGGCCCCCAGTGTGAGGCCGTGACACCGCCGCACGTCGCTGCACCGTCAGGAGGGGTGTGTCCTGCGGGACGGGCCTCCCACCGTGTGCGCGCAGTGGTCTGTGTGGTCGCGTGCGCTGTTTGTCTGCTGACTCGTCGGCTGCAGCCAGGTGGCCGCCTCTGGCCTGCGGGGTCTCAGTGCGGGGGGCTCCGGCTGGGCCGTGGGCGTGTGGGCGGCCGCGCCCTGCATCTACCTGTGGGACTGTGGGCGTGTCCCCGTGTCTGTCCCCAAGCGGTCACCCGCGTCCCTCCCGCAGGGATCCCCCCGGCCAGCGGCACGGGCACCCTCCAGATCTATCTCATCGACATCAATGACAACGCCCCCGAGCTGCTGCCCAAGGAAGCGCAGATCTGCGAGCGGCCCAACCTCAACGCCATCAACATCACCGCGGCCGACGCCGACGTGGACCCCAACATCGGCCCCTACGTCTTCGAGCTGCCCTTCGTCCCGGCCGCCGTGCGCAAGAACTGGACCATCACCCGCTTGAACGGTGAGCGCGCCTCGGGCCCACGCCACGGTGGCCAGCCGCGGGCCCGACCGCGTCTGCAGTGCCGAGTGAGTGCCAGAGTGGGGTGGCCTCCGCCAGGACTGTCTGGGCTTTGCCCTCCCGGCGGCCGCCCCACAAGTCTTCAGTTGTCCCCGGCTCACGCCTTCCCCGGGAGGCCACGAGTCATCCCCAGTTTCTCGCGGTTTTAACGAGCTCAGCGTGAGTGTCCTCGCGGCTGTGGCTGCGAATGTCCCGGTGCAGAGCCGGCTTCCCCCTGACGGGCCCTGACCGACCTGTCTCCAGACGCGGGTCTGTCGTGCACACGGGCACCGGAGTTCTGACGTTCGGTGGCAAGCGGAAACACCTTCTAGAAACATCATACCAACACCTCCTTCCACCAGCGGGGCCTGTCTCCTCAGACCCTCACCAACGCTGAACACTACCATTTTAAACAGCATTTTGCCAATTTTGTGGCCAAAATCATTTTTTCCATCTGCATCCCTTGGCACCAGTGGAAACTATTTTATGTATCGGCCGTTTTGTCCCTGCTGTAAACTGCCCGCTCCCGTCTTTGCCTGTTTTTCTTTGGGAGGATTTTTTCTAATTGATTTGGTAAAACTCTTTACATATTCAGGAAATTACTTCTTCATCCCACGTGCAATTGCTCTTTTCTGGCATCCACAGCATCTCTTAGCTGAATGGCGTGGCCTGCCGTGTGCGCAGGCGTGCGTGCGTGTCGGCCAAGCAGATATTCTGGATTCTCGTGACAGCAGCCTGGGCCTTTCCTTTGCAAGTCTCGCTTGGAGAGGAGGCTGAACTTCACTGTCGCTTTGCACCAGGTGACTACGCCCAGCTCAGCCTGCGCATCTTGTACCTGGAGGCCGGGATGTACGACGTCCCCATCATCGTCACAGACTCCGGGAACCCGCCCCTGACCAACACGTCCATCATCAAGGTCAAAGTGTGCCCGTGTGACGACAACGGCGACTGCACCACCATCGGCGCAGTGGCAGCGGCTGGGCTGGGCACCGGCGCCATCGTGGCCATCCTCATCTGCATCCTCATCCTGCTCAGTGAGTGGGGGCAGGCGTGGGGGCAGGGCGGGGGTGCCAGTCTCCGTCCCAGGGAGGCCGGGCGCAGGCAGGGCCGGGCGGGCCCCACAGCCCACATCTCTCGGCCTCATCTCATCCGCCGGGACCCCGCCGAGCGGGTCGCGTGTAACGGGAGATGGGGCCTCCCTCACCCTCAGTCAGGTGGGGCCGGCCTGGGAGCGGCTGGCGGGGCCTCCCGAGGCCTGGCCCGTTTCCAGCCTCGCGGGGGCTGGCAGGGGCTCCGGGGCAGAGGTGGGGCCACATCCTCAGAGAGGTCCCTGCGGTGAGGACGTGCCAGGGCCAGCGCTGAGAGCACCATGGGGAAAGGGCGTGGGACCAGCCAGGGGGAACCTGGGCCACTGCTGGAGGGCAGCGGGTCGGGCCAGGGACCAGGGTCAGCGAGCAGAAACACCAGCAGGCGTGGCTTCTGCCACGGCGTGAGCACCTCGGCCCCAGCAGGGCGCACTGGGGGCGTTGGGTGGCCCCTCCTCGCCCCTCCTCAGCCCCGTTCATCGTGTCTCCTGCGCACACACCCGAGTGCCGCCATGAGCTCGGAGCCGGCCTCGCTGGCCGCCGCTCGACCTTGCAGCGTTTGTCCAGCTGAGACCAGGCTCTAGGTTCTCGCTCAGCGGCTCCTCCCTCCTGGTCTGCAGGTCCCTCTCTCACAATCTGGGCCACACCAGGGAGGGTCCCCGGCCACACCTTGGGCCTTCACATGCGCAGGAGAGGCTGCCGGTCACTCCCCGAGTGGGATGCCTGTCACGGCACCCAGGCTCGCTCCAGAGGCCTGTTCTCCGGCCTGGGCCACCCCGACGCGGGCTCACGCCCTGCCTGGCACTTCTGGGCCGAGGGCTGCGCCTCTGCGGAGTGGGGAGGATGGACGGAGTGACGCATGCCGGCGTTTACAGGGCGCGGGCAGCGTCACCCTCCTGAACCCATGCGGAGCCGCGGCGCAGAGCACAGACGGTCCAAGGGCCCTTCCTGGGAGCAGAGGCACCCCGGAAAGAGCATCTGGGGGAGCGGGCCGGGCACAGACCACAAGGCAGGGAGGGGCCGACTCGGGGTGGGGAGGAGACCCCTCCATCCACCAGTGAGGGGTGAGGGGCGCGGCCTCTCTTCACTTTCCGCCTGAACGTCTGAGCCTGCGCCCGGGTCCTTTGGATTTGGGGAAAAGCCCCCGGTCTGCTGCCCACTCGCCCTTCGGTGCTGGGCAGGGCTGCCCCCCTGTCCCCTACAGCCTGCCCGGACCCCTCCCCAGGGCCCCTTCGGGAGCAGGACCCCTAGGGCCGCTCACAAAGCCCTCGCTGTCACCTCCTCCGCCAAGCCCTCTCCTCCCACTAGGGAAGGCGTGACTGTCAGAAGGACTTCCGGATGGGCCCCTCAGCCCCCACCCACAGCAGCAAGGTCTGCGCTGAGCCAGCCTCCTCCTCCTGTGGGGTGTGGGAGGGAAATAAGTAGATAAATATCTCAAATACTGTCCCAGTGCCCAGGCAGCGGGTAGGAGAGAGGGCGTGAGCCCGGCCAGCTCTGCCTCAGAAACTGCACACACAGACGTATTCCTAGGCACACACGTGTGCACCACACAGCACACACGCACTATGCACACGTACAAATGCATGCCCACGTTCCCACCCACACCTGTATGCGAGTGAGCATACACCCACACATGAAGTACATATGAAGACACAGACATGCACACAGATCTGTGCAGATGTATGTGCACATATACACACGTGAACACAAAGGCACATGCCATACACACAGATCCATGCAGTCACACACAGGGACACATGCGTGCACACGTGTGCATGTGCAGATGCTCACGCACATGCACGGATACACGTTTACACAGACATGAATGGAACATGCATACGTGCATGTGAATGTGCACACGGGCACGGGCATGCACGTTTTCATACACGCACAGGCACACATGGCCATCCTTATAGGCATACTTTGCATGCCCGCACATACATGCCCACACGGACACAGGCGTGCACACGCACACACGCACGCCCTGCCTAAGGTGCGGCCCCTCCCCCAGCCATGGTCCTGCTGTTCGTCGTGTGGATGAAGCGGCGGGAGAAGGAGCGCCACACCAAGCAGCTGCTCATCGACCCCGAGGACGACGTGCGCGACAACATCCTCAAGTACGACGAGGAAGGCGGCGGAGAGGAGGACCAGGTGAGACGGGGCGGCCCAGGCCTCCCCGCATGTGTCCGGCTCTCAGCCAACAGTAGACATTCGGCCTTTTTCACGGCGTGAAGGCGTCACGCGTTCATTGCAGGACATGCAGAGTCGGACGCGGGAGGGCGGCTTCCCAGACCTCGTCCCCCGCCCAGGTCACGTTGCCAGCCGGGCTGGGCTGTGCCTTCCGCGAGGGGCCCGCGACGCCCCGTGTCGCCTTCACCCTCCCTGCAGCCACGCCCAGCCCAGTGCCGCCCTGCGCCCGCGAGCGGGGCTCGGGTGGGCCGGGGACAGGGACGCCCACTGGCCCATGTGCTGGAGGCTGCCAAGTGCCAGGGACAGGCACCGGCGCCCAGGAGGGTGGACCTGGAGTCACCTGGTTGGCTGCCGGGGGACTCGGGGCAGGTCCTTAACCCGCTGCGTCCCGGCCCACAAGGGGCACACGAGGAAGGGGCGCGAGGGGAGGGCAGCCCTCTCGTCTGAGCACTCGGGGCGCACGTTGTCACCGAGCAGCCTGGCAGGGGGTCACCTGGAGCGCCAGGC
Organism: Propithecus coquereli; assembly: GCF_000956105.1. Lineage (NCBI taxonomy): Eukaryota > Metazoa > Chordata > Mammalia > Primates > Indriidae > Propithecus > Propithecus coquereli. Next base: position 1,840,490 of record NW_012150197.1, on the reverse strand, counting down.
CACCGAGGGCAGCCGGCAAAGACCACAGCTGCGGGAAAGTGGCAAGGACGCGGCATCGGGGGAGGGGCAGAGTGGTGACGCAACGGGACGGCAGGTGCCCCAGGGCCCAGGGCACGGAACAGGACAGGGCACAGCATTTGCCGCCTGTCCCTGCACCCCCACCCCCTGCCCAGCCTCCCCCTGACTGCGCTTGGCCCCCCAGGACTATGACCTCAGCCAGCTGCAGCAGCCGGAAGCCATGGAGCACGTGCTGAGCAAGGCGCCCGGGGTGCGGCGAGTGGACGAGCGGCCGGTGGGCGCCGAGCCCCAGTACCCAGCCAGGCCCGTGGTGCCCCACCCGGGCGACATCGGCGACTTCATCAGCGAGGTGGGTGCTGGGCCGGGGGAGGGCCCGAGCAGGGTGTCCCTTCCAGAGATAAAACCCCTCTCACACACACACACACACACACACAGCAGCGGCGCACGGGGGTGAGGAGGCAGATCGGACCAGGCTCAGGGCTGGCCCTGCCATGCCAGCCGTGAGGCCCTGGGCGATTTCCTGCCTCCGCATCCTCCTCTGTCCCAGGACTGAGAGTCCCGCCCCCAGGCAGGGCGGGGACTAACACCCGGCTGGGCTACAGCAGGTGCTTCCTGAGACTCGGGGCAGCTGCCCAGGTGCTTGCGTAGGAACAGCTTTCGGGAGCAGAAGCAGTGGAGGTGACAGCGGTGCAGGACTTGGGTACAGGGTGCCCCTCGCGCCCTGTTTGCAGACCTGACCCACTGCCGTCAGCACGTGCCCCGCCCCCGCTGGTCTCCACTCACCCCCGTGCCAGGCAGGCGCAGCCCGAGGAGGCCTGGTCTCCAGCAGGCCTGGGCCAACGCCCCTCCCACCCTGTGCAGCCGGACACAGCAGGTGGGAGCCAGTCCAAAGGTGACCTCCCTCCGGAGCTGCCACCTGAGCACGGCCCAGCCTGACACTGGGGCTTGGAGGCAAGTTGGCGCCAAAGACCCGATGAGCAGCCTCTGAGCTCCCATCTGCCCGAGTCTGCAACAGCTGCTGGCGCAGCCAGGGCGGCCTTCAGCTCCGTCCAGGGTGCCCACCTCCTGTGTCGGCTCCGTCCAGGACGCCGCCTCCTGTGCTGCTGCCATCACCCTTCCCGGGGGGAGCACTTGGAGGAACAGCCCGAAGCAGGACAGACGTCTCCCCGGGAGCCGCCTCCGCGCAGCTGCTCCCTCCCCTCTGTCCCCACTGGTCCCCGTCGGCCAGCGGGGGACCCCATGCTTTCGCCAGCTGCTCCCAAATACCCGCAGCGCTGACAGCTGGGCCCGGGTCAGAACCTAACTTTAAAAGAATCCGTTTAAGTGACAATAACCCCGGGATCGACTCAGCAGAGACTCACAGAGATGTCTCAGAGCACTCCCCAAAGCACGACGCCGGCCGGGCCACAGATGCCATCCCTACGACCACCCGAAAGTGGATGCTGCCCCAGCAACACTGTCTGTGATGTGATAAAGGTCTAAAACCCCCAAAGTATGTCCTGCGATCTATAATTAAAAGCCCATTTTTAAATAACTCTTAGAGGAAATTAAAAATGAAAACCAGCAAGCATTCAGCCCCGAGCGAAGCTCAGGGCACGCTGCCCGGGCGGGCTGGCCAGGTGGCACCGGCGGAAAGCATCGGCCTGAAACACATCGGTAGGGAATGGGCAGCAGGAATTAAAGGCGCTGAACTTTCAACTCAAGCAGCTAGAAAAAAAGACAGCAAGATAAACCCAAAGAAAAATGTCCCCGAGAGGAAAGAAATTCACGATGGCAGCGATCTACGGAGGAGAAGGTTCGGAGCGGCCCCGGCCACCTGGAAGCGGGTTGTGCGGTTCAGACCCAGACCTCCCTGCGCCCAAAACGTCGCGTGACGTGAAGCTGCGACCCTTCCCCATCTCTCTAGAAAGACGAGGGATCTTGAATCCTGCTATGAAACGTCTTGTCCCTTCTCTCTTTAGCCCCAGAATCTGCGAGCAGTTGGTTTTTAGCAAAAGCATCGATATTTAACCGCGCGGGGTATTAGCTAGCTGAGCCCTTCCCTCCGCGCTGGCTTCGCCTGGGTGGTGTCAGGGACAGCCTGGGGGTTAGAGCCCAGCGCTGCAGACCGCGGCTGACCCTGCCTCGCGGCTGAGGCCACAGCGGGGGCACAGGGGCGCAGGGAGGTGGGCCCAGCCCCGGGTCCTTTACGACGTCCAGTTTGGCGTCCGTACCCACAGGCGGGAGCCTTGCCTCGCCCACTGGAGTTTGCTTTCGGTTTGAATTCACTTCCGATCGCAGTCTGCAGTCTGGGTTCCCCCAGAAGCAGACCCAGAGGAGGATTTGGGGGCTGATCTCGGGGAGCACAGGTGGGTGGGGGTCAGGCAGGGGAGAGAGGGAGCCAGTGAGGTGCCCCATCCAGCCGCGACCACCGTCGGCACCCGGGGCTCCCTCCCGCGGGGGACTCCGAGAGCCGGCACAAAACATGCAGCGTGGAGTCGCCCGCCGTGGGGCCGGAGACCCGGGCGCGCACCCACCACTCCCACGGTCTCGGGGAGAGCTGCTCCCAGGGGCACCCGCAGCCACTGCAGACGGAGCAAGCACTGGCGGTGGAGGTCACACCGCGGGCTGAAGGAGGGGGTGGCCCCTGCCACGTTGCCAAATGCTGTTCCTGGGGCGTCTCACCTTACTTCCGGGTCCTGACTGCCGGCCGCCCCCCAGCCCCACGCCCCTCCCGCTGCTGGCGCCCGAGTTTGTTCCCCCAACACCTGCCAGCCTCGGTTTTCATAAATGCCCTTCCCTGCTCCGTCCTCTGACAGCCCTTCCGTGAAACGCAGAGAGCGTTTCTTGAGCACCTACTGTGTGCCTGGCCCTATAACCCGGTCTCCCTGCCCCAGCTCCCACCGGCCGCCCCGGGCCCCTGGGTGGAGACGGCGCAGCCTCGCCCTAACCCGCGTCTCCCTGACCCCAGGGGCTCCGAGCCGCCGACAACGACCCCACGGCGCCGCCCTACGACTCGCTGCTGGTCTTCGACTACGAAGGCAGCGGCTCCACCGCGGGCTCCGTCAGCTCCCTGAACTCGTCCAGCTCCGGGGACCAAGACTACGATTACCTCAACGACTGGGGGCCCCGGTTCAAGAAGCTGGCGGACATGTACGGAGGCGGCGACGAGGATTAGCCGCCCGCACGTCTTCGGACCGAAAGGAGAGCCGCGCTCGGACGCCGAGGAGCAGGACTGCGCAGAGGCAGCGGTGCGCGACTCTCCCGCGACTGTCATTAGTGGTGTGTCCGGGGCCCCCGCCCTCCCCAGCACTGAGCTGTCCAGCATGAACACTCACCCCAGGCGCACGTGCGCCCGCGCTGCCCACCTCGGTGGCCGGCCTGTCCCTGCAGGAGAGCGAGAGGCACCCTGTCTTAACTTGAATTTCTTAGAGCAGAAGCACTGTTTTTAAAAAAAAAAAAAATGAAAGTGCCTTTGGGTACACGTGTCAGATTCCCTCAAACTCAGGAGTGACCAAGAGCAGACAGGCAGGTTCCCCTCCGCCCGGCCCGGCCCACCCAGCGCCCACCGCATCGATTAGGGAACGGGGGAGAATGTGTCTTTCTTTCTTTTCTTTTTTTAATTGGTCTTTTCTTAAGAAAAAGAAAGTGGGTGACTCATTTGAACAAACAAGTTTGGGGTCCAAATCCCAGCATCCTTTGCTGTGCACAGTCAGGGTGCCCTGGGCCCCCGGGGGTCCCCAGGCCAGCCGGGGCCGGGCTCAGCCTTCGGCTCCCGCAGCGGAAAGGTCCCCTGGGGCTGGCCAAGCCCTGATGGCCCAAGGCAGGACCGCGGATTTGGCCGTCACCCCATTTGTGGCTCCTCCCCCATTCCCAGATGCTGTGAACAGCTGGGGCGGACGGGGTCCAGGACCATCCTGTACCTTCCCATCTCTGCCCTCGGCCACCCCCAGACCCCCTAGCCAGCCACGGCCCCCATCAGGGCCATCGGCCACCCCGAATGCCAGCCAGGAGAGTGTGTTGTCTCAAGAAGTCACAGCTCAGACCTGCACCCCTCGTGACTGGACTCCAGGGGACCCCATCAAAGGCCCCAAGAACATGCATCAGTCCGAACCCCTGTCCACTTTCCACACCTCTGGCCACCCCTGGGGCCATGCAGTTGTCGGGGACGCTGACTTCTTCCCAGCTGGAGACAACAGCCAGGCTCTCGGTCCTGCAGGGCGTCTGGCAGCCCTGTCCCCCACCGCACCCCACGTGGACCTGTGCTCCTGCCCACGGCCCCCAGTCTGCTCCAGAGGGCTGGGGAGAGACCCCCCACCCGTCCCAGAGCCGCCTCTGGGCTCCACCCACCAGAAACTGTCCACTCCTTTCCTGCGGACCCGTCGGCCGCGAGCAGCCCCCGGGGACGGGGGTGCCGTTGACCCTCAGAGCTGGCCTTGCTCTTTCCGTGGGTGTTTGACTCTCAAGCCAGACTGGGGAGGACAGCAAAAGGGGCTGTGTCCAGGGACCCCCTGGAGCAGCTCCGGCCGCCTCTGCACACAGCACGGTGCGTCTCTTTCCAGGACGCCGTTTCTGGGCGGGAAGCAGCCTCTCCCCCCTCACGGGGGAGTCCTGCGTGTGGTCAGCTCTCTGGCTCTCCCAGGCTGGAGATAGCACACTCCCCAGGGAAGGGGGTGAGGGTCCCAGAGCCACCCTTGGGGAGAGGAGTTCCCAGCATGGACAAAGGACAAGGAGGACCACAGGAGCAAGACCCACAGCTGCTGCTCGGGGTCAGGGTGAGCCCCGGCGGGCTGGGGCAGTTGCGGGTACCTGCGGAGGCAGCATGTTCTCCACCAGGGGTCTCGGGTCCGCTGCCTTCCTCAGCCTCTGGCCTTTCCCATTGCCAAGGTCACCCCTTTTCCATACTGCTTCAGCCCGAGTGCACACGCGTGTGCCACTCTTGTGGCATGTCCCATTGGACGTCAGGGTCCCTCCCCAAACCAAACTCATCACCCACTCCGTGCCCCCTCCGCGGGTCGAGCTGGGTCACAAGCTCCTTCTCTGGCCGTTCCAACCCCGCCGAGGCCGCCTGGGTGGGGGGCACCGCGTCGTGCGCCAGATGCCCCTCGTGCAGACAGGCCAGGCGCGGGGTCCCCAGAGGCCGAGGGGTGACGTGGGGACCAGCTCCCCCGCTAAGCTGTGCTATGCAAACGAGCATGTCCTGAGCTCTGGGCGTGGCCGTCACAGCCAGGGAGGACTGTGGGGCCGGAGGAGGGGAGCTGGAATTTTCTGTGTGTGTTGTTTTGGAAAGTTCTTCCTTCAGTCCGAGTTCTGAGCCTGAGGAGTGTGTAGCTTGTCCTCGGTATGACTGTGACTCTCGTCTCTGAAATCCTGAGGCCGCCTTGGGCTCCCAGGAGACCCCGATCGCGCTGGCTCCCAGGAGAGCCGGGTGCCGTGTCCGTACCTGCCTCCCTGCGGCCCCCCTCTCCCGACGCCTGTCACTGCCAAGCCCCTTGCACTTTGCCTAAATCACGCGGGCTGGAGCTGCGGCACCAGCTGGAGGGACATCCATGGGCTTCCCAGGCCCATCCCTGCTGCCCGACAGCTGGACCGCTTCCCCTCCCCCACCCCAGCCAGCCCCGGGGGGGCCGGAGAAAGATGGGGTTCCCCCGCCCTCCCAGATCCTCTCTGAACTCAGTTAGCTAAGCGTACACGTCTCCTCTGTAGCTTGTAGACACGGCGGACCAGGGGACCCGCAGCTCAGAGCGCAAGGGCGTGGTTTGTTTCTTTAGGGAATTCCTGTTCCGCGCTGGCAGAACGGCGCCGCAGGCTGGGGTGGCAGGAACAGCAGGCGGCCCCCAGCCCGGGGCCACGGCACCTGTGGGGGCCTGGGCACCCCAACTCCTGGCCTGGCGGGTTTCTCTTTCTCGTGTCTTTCAGCGCATCCAAAACTCTAGGCCTCCCGCCACCACAGTGTCAGAGTCATGGCAGTTGTCAGGCCCTCAGAGATGCCTCAGTTTCCCTAGCGAGAGCACCAGCCGACACACGCGGTCCATGGAGGTGACAACTCTGTTCTCTCCAAGGTAGAAAGCCGGGGGAGGGGAGTTTCCGTTTCTGCCGATGCTGAAAGGAACAGCACCGAAAAGGTCAGAGCAAGCTCCCGCCCGCAGAGCGACGCGGTGTACATAGTAGGTTCTGCGCCATGCGACCCGTCCGGGATCCACCTCTGTGTACAATTGGAACGCGTTTTACGTCTCCTTTCTCTCCGTTTTCCATTCTGATTTTTTTTTTTTTGCATGTTTCTTTTTGAAAATGGACAAAATGTGTAGAGCCCGCATGACCGTGGTTGTTTTGGGGAAAGAAACTGGCGTACGATGTATTCACACTGCAACTCTGAGCTTTGCGCAGTTAGACAAACGCTCCGACTTTTTTTGTAACCGTCAACAGCACAACTATTTTGTATTGTTGTTTGTATCATTTTGTACCAAAAAAACAAAAAAGGAAAAAAAAGGGCGGCGAGTCGATGTTTTAGATGTGTTTTCAGTGCCAGGCAATCTCGGTTCCGGGCTGAGCACCGGCTCTGCGGGGTGGCGGTGTCACGGGAGCTGGGCGGCGGCACATGGCTCCGAGCAGTGAATAAAGTCCCCTTTGAAGTAGTGGCCTCGGCCTGCCTTCGATTCTTTCACGCACTCAAGACGCTGACGGGTTTGGGGACAGCAGGGGACGGCAGGCAACGGACACGGGGAGGCTGGTGTCGTGGCGGGATCCCTCCACCCGCCAACGCTCCTCGAGCTCCTGCCCTGCGGCAGCCTCTGCTCCGGGCTCTGGGGAGACAGCCGCGAACTAGCGCCCCTGCCCTCACGTGGGAGGCCCCACGCCGCGTGTCCACACAGTTAAGTTTGCACAGGTCACGCATCGAGCTCACGCACTGCTAAGCAAGAGCTGCGCCCCGCCTGCCTTGCACATGCAGCTCCGCGACACGCGGAAGGCCCGGCCCAAACGCAGAATCCACGGACTCCTCGGAGTCTGGAGCCGAGATGTGGCTGCAGGGAAGGGGCCCAGCCCACAGCCTTCGCCCCTCCCCTCCCAACCCTGCTCTGTCCACCCCTGCGAGGCCCCTGTGTGCGTGCGGGTTCCCCAGCCCGCATGTCCCAGCATCACCTCACCCCCCCACACATCCCTGGGCCCTTAGCGCGGGCGGCCGCGTGGGAACGCGCCTGCAGAAGAGGCCTGTGCCAGCCAGGAGGGGCCCGAGGCTCTCTGTGAGCAGCTGCAGGGTCCTGGTTCCCAGAGAGTGGTCTGAGGGGCCAACAGGTGGCCTCCGGCCCTGTGGACTCCTCCCTCTGTGGTGGGGGACACCACGAAACAAGGGCTGAAGTGCGGGTGCACACACATGCGCACGCACGCATGCACACGCATGCACACGCGCACATGCGCACACACGCACACATGCACGCACACACATACATTCACACATGCACATGCACACACACGCACACACATGCACATTCACACATGCACATGCACACACGCATGCACGCACATGCACACACACGCATACACGCACGTGCATGCACACGCACACATGCACACGCACGCACATGCACATGCACACGCACGCACGCACATGGGCCTCTGGCTGCAGGCGTTTCTCAGTGAAAACCCTCCCCGGCCACGGCAGACTCAGCAGGTAACACCCAGACCAGAGCACCCCCACACCAGCTGGCTGGGTGCCCGGTGGTCTCTCCCTGCCAGGCAGGCCCGTCCCCCCACCCTCCAGCTTCCCCGGCCTCCCGCAGAGGCTCTCCCTGCAGCGAGGGTCCTCCTCACCCTTCCCTCCCTCCCCTCTTCCCACCTTCCTCTTTCCTGCCACGGCCTGGTCCTGGGCAGGGGATGTGACAAGGCCTGGGCCAGGCCTCCTGGGCACCAGGGGCTGGTCTCACATCACCTTGGAGACCCCCAGGGTGGGCACAGGCCTGAGCAGCCTTGTTTCCCGCCCACTGGGGCTCAGGCAGCTGAAGTGACCTGGTCAGTCTGCCAGCATGAGGCCCAGTGTCACTGCTCAGCTGAGACTGTCACCACTGGTCCCCAGAGGGCAGTTCAGGGGACACGTCCAAGCCTCCTCCTCCTCTTAGGGGAGGGGACATGCACTCCAGGGACTTCCCCAGGACGATGCCCTGGGGACGGCGATTCCACACACGGAAATTGGTGGGCGCTCCAGGCTCGGGGTGCTCAGAAAGCACCAAGCCTAACCCCCAGGCCCTACTCCAAAGGGCCACTACGGTCACCCCACTTTACAGATGAGGACACTGAGGCAGGAGTTGAACTCAGGCCTCCCAGTGGCCCTGGGTAGCCTTCCATGGACACAGAGACAGCAGGGTGACCCGGAGCAGTGGGCACCGACGGCCCAGGTGTCCCCAAGGGCCACACACAGAGAGCTGGCTGGACACGCAGGCTCAGCAGCTCCACACTGCAGGGCATGAGGTCAGGCCCCGCCCAGCCCCACTCCACAGGCCCACGGGGCCCTGCCCCAGCAGCGGAGACCACCCTGGAGACCCTCCACCCCCTCCCTTCTAAATGTAAGAGCAGTGCTGGGCAGAGGGACCCTGCAAACACCCAGGTTGGGAAAGGGGCTCCGGACAGGTCAGCAAATGGGGAAGGGTCTGGCGGGTGGAGACCTGGGCAGATGGAAGCTTCCAGCGACCTCGAGCCAGGGCTGGAGGAACAGAGGGCTGGGGCCTGGGTGACGGGACCCAGGTGGGGGACGCCACCTGGAGACCCCATTGCCCGGGCGAGAAGGGACCTCCCACCGGCAGCCCAGCTCGGGAGCAGGGGCCTTGCATCTGCCTGGGGACAGCCTCGCTCTTCTCACCAACGGCACAGGGCCTTCTGATCTTTCGCATCACGGAGCCGGGCCTGAGGGCACAGGAGGCCCCTCACTGCGCCACAGCGCCGGGCGGGAGGGGCCGAGCTGCGGCCCAGCTGGAACACTGGGCGCAGGCGCTGGAACCAGCCGCCCACACGGGCAGGCGCAGGGCCCGGTGGTTGGAGACCTGACCGCAGCCAGAGCCCTGGAGCGCCTCTCGGGCAAGGCCACCGCCTCCACACGTGGCCGCTGGTCTGACCTCCGGGGAATCCAAAGCCCAGAACCAGGCCATGGGGGCAAGGCCCCTGCTCTGCCCAGCCAAAGAGGCCCCACAAAGCTGGGCCAGGTAGCCGGGGTGCTGGGCCGGCCTGTTGTCAGGACACCAAGACGCGGCTGTGTGACCCTGGCCAGGCAGCTTGCCCTCTCTGAGCAGGTTTCCCTCCATCACGGCTTGTAAGAGCGGGCTGAGGCGTTTAGCCGGGACCTTCCAACAGGCAGGCCAGTGCGTCCTTAGAGCCCCAGAGTGATTTTGTGAAATAACTGAATATTCGGTTTTCTAAAAGAGCTTTTTACTTCTCAGCGTGACTCCTGGAAAATTTGAAATCGCACCTGTGGTTGCATGTGTGGCTCATTTCTATCTCCAGGGACGGCTCTGCTCTGCAGAGCAGCCCTCGCCATGTGTTCCTGACCAAAGCGGTTTTCTCCCAGACTTCTGTCTTCTTAACATTGCCCGAATGTCCCCTCCAAAATTCATGCTGAAACTTAGTCCCCAAAGTGGCATGATGGGGAGGTGGGGCCTTCAGGAGGTGACTGGGTTCTGGGGGCTCTGCCCTCATGCACGGATTAATCCACTCCTGGATTAGGGGGTTAATGGGCTGACGGATTATTTGGTTTTCGTGGGAGGGGACCTGGTGTCTGGAGGAGAAGAGGAGGAGGGACCTGAACCAGCCCTGGCACACTCAGCCCCCGGCCGCGTGACGCCCTGGGCCACCTCGGAACTTTGCAGAGTCCCCACCAACAGGAAGGCCCTCGCCAGGTGTGGCCCCCCCTTGGGCTTCTCAGCCTCTATGACTGTAAGAAATAAATTCCTTTTCTTTATAGATTCCCCAGTTTCAGGTATTGTGTTATAAGCAACAGCAAATGCACTAATTAATGAAAGTGTCCTTTGCTGAGCAGAAATATTTTGTTTCAATGAGATCTAGTTGATTTACTTTTTTCCTTTTATGGTTCAACTTTTTGGTCCTAGGAAGTCTTTGCCTACCTCAAGGTCACAAAGATATCCTCCCACATTTTCTTCTAGAAGATTTATAGTTTATGGTTTTAGCTTTTACATTTAAGTCTATGATCCATCTCGAATCAATACTTGGGTTCGGTGGGGGCTAAAGTCCAGACTCATTACATCGTTGTTCCAGCATCATTCATTGAAAAGACTTTGAGAAGTTAATTTTTTGAAAATAGAATCAAGGCCAGGTGCAGTGGCTCACACCTGTGATCCCAGCACTTTGGGAGGCCAAGGCAGGAAGATCACCTGAGCCCAGTAATTTGAGAGCAGCCTGGGCAACAGAGCAAGATCCTGTCTTTAAAAAAAACAGAAAAATTAGCCAAGCATGGTGGCGCATGCCTGTAGTCCCAGCTACCCAGGAGGCTGAGGCAGGAGAATCACTTGAGCCCAGGAGTTCAAGGCTATAGTGAGCTATGATAACACCACTGTATACTCCAGCCTGGGCAACAGAGCAAGACTCTGTCTCTTAAAAAAAAAAAAAAAAAAAAAATATATATATATATATATATATATGTGTGTGTGTTTTATGTGTGTGTGTGTGTATATATATGTTTATATGTATAAAATCATGTGAGGAGTTTGCCAAACATAATCTCACATCCCAGTTCTGCTCCGTGCATCCTTTGGGGCCCAGAAACCTGGGCAGGCGGCCTCTGCTCCCACCTTGGGAAGGGGGAACCCTGGAGCCACCTGTATCCCCCTGGCTCTGCCTTGAAAGCAGAGATGCCCAAATATGCCTCTGTCCCTGGGGGGCAGGAGAGGACGCAGGGTGCCAGGACACTGGAGGAGGCTCAGAGCCGCGCCGTGTCCCCGGGGGGTGGGGGGGGAGAGGATTCGGGGCGCTCAGCACCTGGCCTCACACAGCAGCGGCACCCAGCAGAGAAGGTTTTCACTTCCGTGTCCTCTGAGAAGAGAGCGCTGGAAGGTGCTCTCGGATCTCCTAACCACGGGGCACAAGCCGAACTACAACCTAAAAACCAACCGTTTTCACCACATTTTTTTTCGACATGACCACATTTATTGAAGTATAACATACTTGCAGAAGAGCAGATGGATCCTGAGTAAATTTTCATACCGGGAATCCACACAGGGAACCAGCACCCAGACCAGGAGCCCCTCCCACCAAAGCGCCCGTCCTGGCTTCGCCGAGTCCCGCCCCTCTGGGCGCCGTCTGCGCAGTGCACCCTCTTGCGGACTGTGGCTGTAGTCCGCGCGTTCTGCTGCCGTCTGCTCCATCATGGGGGGGCCCCGCTGTCACCCACAACCCTGGGGGTGAGTCAGAGCCGCAGGCGGAGACCAGGGAAAGCCTACGGCTCTAGGGCTGGAGTAACCGCACTCGAGCCCAGAAAGGCTGAGTCTGAGCGCAGGAGAGACGGAAGCAGGTAAGAGCCAGACACGCAGACGGATGGTGGGTGGAACAGAGCACCTGTGACATACTCTGACCCATGCCTGCGCGACCACAGGACACCAAGCCATTACTGACACTGACCAGCCGGGGCAGCCGGCCCGCGTCCACACTAACCAGCTGTCTGAGGTTGTCTGTGCTGCTACAACCTCACACACAGCTCTGGGTGACTTGCAAGCAACAGTCCTTTATTCCTCAGGGGTCTTGAGGCTGGGAAGGGGGTGGTCCAGGTCACGGCGCTGCCAGGGTGCAGAGGGTCCCTCCTGTTCCACAGACGGTGCGTCCAGGTGTCCTCACCAGGTGAAGGCTCAGGACACGAAGGGTCTTGCCAGTCCCTCGGCCCCTGTGGGGCTGCCAGTCCGAGTGGCTCGGCTGTCCCCTCGCGACGGGCCACTGCTCCCGCAAGGGAGGCTCCGCAGAGCGCTCGCCCGTCTCGGGCGTTGTCCTCTCTGGCGGGTGCGGCAGGGGCCCGGTCAAAGGGCTGCAGGCTGCACAGGGCAAGGAAGAACGCCTCGCATTTGGGTGTGAGCTTGGCCTGGTTCGCAGGTCTCTGCCGTGTGTGCTGGACCTTCAGAGTCCCCCCCAGTGTCCCCAGGAAATGCCCACTGTCCTGGGCCAGACCTTGGAGGCCCTCAGAGGTCAGCACGTGCCTAATGGGCTGGGACTCTGGGTACAGGCCTCTGCTCCCAACGCCTGCCTGGCTTGGAAGATGGAGACCCAACAGCCCGGCCAGCCCCTGTGGGGGCCGCTCACTCGCCGCGAGTGGCTGCAGGCGGGCATCCCACTGCCCCGGCTGTCCCGACACGCCGGCCACCCAGCCGAGGCTCCCTCCCCGTGCACCCCATGCGCCGGGACCTCGCCATGGCACGTGGCTCCGAGGTGGGTCTGCCGTGAGCACTGCCCACGGGGGGACACTCTCACACCTCTCCGGCTGGCCTGGGGGCCCCTCGAGGGTGAGGAGCGGAGCTGGGCCCAGATGTACGTCCTTCACGGGACACCCAGGCCTGAGCCTTCCCTGAAGGAGGCCTGGCAGGTGCCTGTCCCAGCAAGACCAACCTGTGGCGCTTGCATAGGAGCCCAAGCAAAGCCGGAGTTTGTGGGCTGACCGGCCTCAGCCGAGGAGGAGGCACGCTGCTCCCCTCTGCTCATCTCCCCCAGGCCAGTGAGCCCAGATTCACCTCCCGCCGTTCACAGCCCCCCAGGCTGTGAACCCAGACATGAGCAGGTCCCACCACACCACGCTTTGGGGTCCCTGGAAGTGCTCCAACTGGCCTGGTCATGTGACCCAACCTGCCTTGACCACTGGCCTGAGTTCTCCCTGGAGGGGCTCCAGCAGGGGCTCACACCTCCTTGTCACGGAGGCACAGAGTGGCGCCCCTGCTAACGGTGCTGGCTGGTGGGCAGAGGCCACGCTGAACAGCCTCCAAGACCCCCGCTGGTCAGCGGCACAGTCAGACCTGAGTCCCCAGCCACTGCCCCACCCTGCAGCCCCGCCACCCCAGGAGATGGGTCAGGGCAGATGGAGCGGGCTGGGCACCCCGTGGGCAACACCTCCCCCTCCCCCAACCCTAGGCAGAGCTGGTTCTTCCGACTCCCTCCCCCCAGCCCCTCCCCAGCCTTTTCTCGCACAAATTTGCATCCACAATGACTTGCATAACAAAAAATCACTGGTACGGTTAATTACCACGGGTACAGTTGATAATTACAGGCACAATTACCCACTTGCTAATTTTGAGGGTGCAGAGCAGCTAATTACATCCACGATTAGGCAACTGCTGGGGCCTGGGCTGGGGCACAGGCCTTGTAATCAGACTCCCAGGGCGAGGCCCGGGTGGGGGGCGGAGGGCTCAGGTGACCTGCTAAGGACCCCGCCAGCTCCAGGGTAGGGGCCTTTTGGCCTAGAGGCAAGGGCCTGGACGGAAATCGCTGTCCTGCCCGTGCCCTGGGAGGATCATCCAGAGTGGTCGGCTCACAAGCCTGCACCCCGCAGAGCCCCGGGACACTAGCTGCTCAGCCAGGGGTCCACAGACCCACCTGCAGGGCAGGCCGCAAAGGCTCGGTCCAGCCAGCTTCGGGGACTCTGCACCTCGCTCATTCACACTCACATGCATGCGCACACGTGTACAAACAGGCACGGCAGAGTGCGCACTCGCGCACGCGTGTACACACACACACACACACACACACACACACACACACACGCTGCCCTCTCTGCTCCCATAGGCTGCAGGGCACTATCCAAGGTGCTGACTTCCCAACTGCCGGGGGTGGGGGTGCCCCTCGCGGCGGAACCCAGCACGGGGAGGCGCTGATCAGCCGGGGACAGCTGGGAGGGCCAGGCAGGGAAGGTAATGGCACCTGGAAAGCCCCTCAAAGCCCCGTCTGCTGTGTCTGCCACCTGTGCCCGTGACCAGCCGCCCAAAGGCCTATCCCTCGGCGTCCTGAGGACTCAGGGTCGGCTCTGTCTCAAGGTGGCCTGGTCAGATGCACTGAAACGCCAGCCCGGGGCAGGGCGGGGCTCCCTCGGTGAGTGCAGGGGGTCAACGCTGCAAACCACAGGCCGGCCCAGCCTCCGACATGACCTGACCAGCACAGTTCACCTTAAAATGTTGAATTAACTGTTGCATTTGTTTCCTGGGGACGCTGTGACAAACTGCCACAAACTGGGTGGCTGCAAACAGCAGAGATTTATTTGCTCAGTTCTGGAGGTCAGAAGGCTGAGGTCAGCGTCCCTGGGCTGAAATCAAGGTGTCACCAGGGCTAACCTCTCCTGAGGGGCAAATTTTGGATCACTGCCCCGGGTAAGATGGGCTTCCAGATTGCACCTGTAGCGCCCTTGGTTTCTTCGAGGTTTTAGGGGTTTTTTTTCCCCCCTTAACTGAATTCACTAGGAATTTGTTTCTCCACGTGGGACGAGAAGTCCAGCTCTGCTGCCTTCCGGATGATAGAACGTTATCTCGGTGCCATTTATTAAATCACCCTTTTATTCTAAACGAAAATACCACCTTGGTCACGCATTGAACCCTCAGACACCGGGGGATCCTCTCTGGAGTCCCTGCTCTGTCCCGCTGTCTGTCCCGTGCCAACGCTACGCTGATTTGCTTACAGGGGCTTTGTAGTACGTTGCTTTGTCTGAGGGGACAAGCTCTCCCTCCCGACTCTTCTTGGGCACCTTCCTTGGCCAAGCTGCCCCGGAGCTGGGATGGCCAGAGGAGGGGCCCCGCCCACCTGGGGCTGCTGGTGCCGGGAAGGCTCCTGGGCTCCCACAGCGTTTGGGTACCCTTGGGTGTCCCAGGTGCAGGGACGCGCTATCCAGGGACGTAGGCAGGTTCGCGTCCCCCACCGCGCTCCCCCAGGGCCCCGCACACCGGCAGCCCCCACGATTCAGCTCAGGGACGCGGCTGCTCGGGGCTCCAAACGCCGGGACACCGGACACCCGGCGGCGGCGCCCCGCCTGTGCCCGCGCCCCACCTGCGATCCCGCGTCACCCACCTGCGCCCCCGGCCCCGCCCCGCCCCTCTCGGCTCCCCCAGGCCACGCTCTCGGCCCCCTCGTGCCCCGCTCGGCCCGCGCCGCCCCCACACCGCCCCCTGGCGGCCGCGGCCGAGTCGCGCGGAGACTCACGGCCTCCGCCCCTAGGCCCCGCCCTCTTCGGCTCCGCCCCTGTTCCCCGCCCCGCCCTCCTTGGCTCCGCCCCTCCGCTCCGCCCTCATAGGCCCCGCCCCACCCCTCGGCTCCGCCCCTCCACTCCGCCCTCATTGGCCCCGCCCTCCTCGGCTCCGCACGCCCCGAGCGGGGTGAGCATTCCGGGGTTGAACTCCGGCCACCCTGGGGCAGGGAGGTGCTGCCAGCGTCCCCATTTCAGAGACGGGGAAACGGAGGCTCAGAGGGGCAAGAGCCGTCTGCATCTGCCCTCACTTGGCGCTGGGGACACAGAGGACCTGGGGACAGAGGGGGCCCTGAGAGAGGGTGGGGCCCTTCTTCTGGCGCCCTAATGAGGGGCGCGCCCCAGTCCTGTACTGTGGCCCCACCCAGCCACCCTCGGGGCACCTCCTGGGGTCCTCAGCGGGGCAGAACCTCCCCGCAGCTCCCTCCCGGCGTCCCCCGACATCCCTCTCCGCCCAGCTGGGGCCACCCATTGCTCCTGCTGAACCTACCCCAGGAAGAGAAGGGGGGACTCGGCAGGGTTCTCTGTCCAGGGCGTGGTTTGCAATGTCGGGACTCCCCCTGCGTCCCCACACTCCTGGGAGCCCGTTCTGGGCAGGGCTGGATCTGCCACAGACCTGGCTGAATGGATGAGTGAAACTCTCATGGCCATCTGCCCCAACACCACCAGAAAAGACACAGCGCTGGGCCTTCAGGCACAGCTGGATCTAGGTGCTCCAGGCATGCCATCGAGACTTCCTTCACTCTTTGCCTCTGTGTTGGTCAGTCTCAGCCACACTCTCCCCATGCAGTGGCCAACATGACCATAGGTGACCAAGCTGATGTTCTACCAGCCCCAAACATGCAGAGTTCCTTTCTGTGGAGTTTTTGCAAAATGTCCAGGTGAGGCAGTATTGACCTGGCTGGGGTAGCAGCCATACCTCAGCCTGTGTCGGTGACCCCGACAGGCCAGGCCACAAGACCCCCACCAGTCCACCCCCAGAGGGGGGTGAGGACCACCCCCCCATCCCAGCAGGGAGGTGGAGCCAGCGTGGCCCAGTGTGCCAGCGCCAGGGAGACTCAGGTGTTGCTACCTCGGTCATCACCAGGCTTTGCTCCTGGAGACGTTCATAGCTCCGGTCTAGCCGAGAAGTGAAGACTGGTGTGACCCAGACGGCTGCTGGTGGGTGGGGTGGGCAGTCAAGGGGGAGGCAGAGGGCTTCCTGGAGCTGGTGGCATCTGAGGGCTCCCAGCGGCAGAGAACTGCAGAGGCCGGGCCACATCTGGGGGCTCCGGCAAACGACCAGCCTACTTCCCTGCCTGCTTCCTGCTCCTCCACCTCCCAGGGGGCGGGGCCCGAGCAATGCCTGCTGTGCCACCTCCACCCCCAGACCTCCCTCCCCTCCGGCCGCCCACCCCTCCCAGCGTCAGCAGGCAGTGGGCTGTCCCTGGAGCAGGGGCAAGAGCCGTCACCCCTTCCTCACTGCCCCACCCACCTGCCCCTTCTGCCGCTTCCTCTTGGCCTTATCCCACCCCACGTGGGACACGTTGCTATCCTCACACTGGATCACAGCTTTTTAAATTTTATTCCTGTTTACCTGCAGCCTTATCGAGACGCAGCTGATGTACGGCAAACCGCACACAGTTCTAGTGTGCAGTGTGAGAAGTCTTGACATTTTACACCCCCGTGAAACCATCACCGTGGTGGAGATAACACACTTTCCATCACCCGCAAAGCTTCCGCCTGCCCTGTGGCAAGTCTGTCCCTGCAGTCCCCAGCACAGCTGACCCCTCATCTTCAGGTCTGGAAGCAGCCGGCAGGCGCCGCGCGAACCCACGGTTCACTCCTCACCGCGTAGCATTTCCCTGTGTGCGTACGCGAGCGGCCTCTTTCTGGTTTCAGCTATCACAGAGGAACCTGCCGCGAACGCGCTCATAGAGCTTCGCCTGGACGTTTGCTTCTCCAGGAGTGGACACGAGAGACGCACGTTTCTGCAAAGGGCAGAACGTTTCACGTCCATGAACCTCCCAGAGCCCTGCAGCCTCCCAGCACCTGCCCGGTCCGTCTTCTCACCGGGGCCACCCTCACGGGTGTCACTGGCGTCTCACTGCTTTGAATTTCCAAAGGAGCCGTGAAAAGTGGCTCCCAGCAGCCCCTTCTCAGATGTGCCCAGCAAGGGAAGCCTCATCTTTCCTTCTGCTGCGACCCGAGCGCTCTCCCTGCAGCCTCCTTCCGCCCCGGCCTCGCCACACCCTCTCGGCCTTTCCAGGAACTGGTCACTCACGCCCCAGGCCCACCTGAGGAGCACAGCCAGCTGGGCTCCCCGGGGGCTGGCCCCCAACTGCGCCTGGCCCACACCCTCCAGCCCCTGGAAAGGCAGCCTGCAGGAGAGGTGCTCGTGGCACTTTTTGGAAAAAATAGCTACCACATGCCCGCCCTTCTCAAAAGTGTGAAATCCTGGCAGGGACCTGAAGCCTGATGAAGCAGCCTGACAAGCAACGAGATGCGTTTGTAGGAGGAGCCGTGGTCCGTCCTGAGGGTCTGTCCCCACTGTTCTCCCTGGGAAGGTTTGGGGAGGCTGTCTAGGGGCTGGTCTAACTGCATAACCACCACCGCGAGATCAGGCACTGGTTGAGCACTTGCTGTATGCAATAAGGACACAGGAGGATGTGTCGAGCTGCTCGAGCAGATGCCCCGCCCGGGGGAGGGGTGTCCCGAAGGCAGGGCTGGAGGAGCAGCTCAGTGAGACTTGTCTTTTTTAGATAAAGTTACGTTTGGAGGGCAGGGCACAGTGGCGCACGCCTGTAGTCCCAGCACTTTGGGAGGCTGAGGCAGGAGGATGGCTTGAGCCCAGGAGTTGGAGGCTGCAGTGAGCTAGGCTAATGCCACTGCACTCTACCCGGATGACGGAGCGAGACTATGTCTCAAAAAAACAAAAAAAAATGACATTTGGAGATCACCGTCTCACAAAGGGAAACGTGCCAGCAGCTCGGTGCCTGGGGAGTCACCAGGTTTGTGATAACAGCACTGATGGTGACAGGCTCCCACGCATCGCCCCCGTCTCACCTGGAGCAGGTCACTGAGGTGCGGGCAGGCCACCTGCGGGGCGATGCTCAGCTCCGCGGCCCTCCCGCGCTGCACTAGGCGCACCGTATGTGCATGCGTCAGGATGCTCATGTCTTACCCGTCAGCGAGGCTTTTGTGTTCGTGCCACACAGACCACACAGCACCTTCCCGGCACCGAGAGGCCGCGTGCCCCTTCCAGACGACCCCACCACCGTGGACAGCACCACCTGCGCCTGGACCCCCGTCCAACGGGATCGGAGGGCGCAGGCGCCTGTGTCCGGCATCCCTCCCTCGGCATCACCAAGGCCAACTACACTGCGGAGCATCAGTGACGGCTCCTTTCGTCCCCCAGTGGCACGGCCCTGAGCAGACGCCCCGGTACCCACCTGCTCACC
The DNA here is from genome assembly GCF_000956105.1 of Propithecus coquereli. Lineage (NCBI taxonomy): Eukaryota > Metazoa > Chordata > Mammalia > Primates > Indriidae > Propithecus > Propithecus coquereli. The sequence goes on along the minus strand of NW_012150197.1, from coordinate 1,821,854 downwards.
GGACATCACTGCCAGGTCCATCGATGGATAAAGCCACTGCGGACATTCTGGTGTCTTCCTGGTGGACAAAGGTACCGTTTCCCAAGTGGACATTCGGGAGCAGGGTTGCTGCGTCACATGGTAGACTTATGTTTAACTTTATAGAAAATGCAAAAGTTTTGCAAAGTGGCTACATGTCACGGTCAGCGAGCATCGTGAGCACGCACCTGTCCCACGGCTGTCATCATTTGATATGTCTTTCAGATTCAAGCCAGCGGGCTGTGTGCAGTGGAACCTCCCTGTGGTTTTAATCTGCATCTCTCTGAAGCCGGCAACGACACGCACCTTTTCCTTTGCCGCCCGCCCTTCGCGCAGCTGTTGTGAAGTACCTGCTCGTGTCGCGCATTTTCTGTTGGGTTGTTTTTTATTACTGGGCTGTAGAATTCCCTATTCCTTTGTCAGGTGTGAATTCTGCAAACATTTCTCCAAGTCTGTGGCTTGCTTTTGTACTTTCATAAGGACACCCTTGGTTTTCTTAAAGAGGAATTTACATTTCATTTTTCTCAGTAACACAGCAAAACACTAATCTAAAAAATATATACTCAAAAAGAGAGAGTCGGTGAGCGGTGACCAGAGCTGGGTGCGGGGTGGGGGTGGAGAGAGGTTGACTAACGGGTACAAACGCACAGTCGGAAGAAACAGCTGGTCTACGGCCAAACTGCCCTGAACGTACCCGATCTCGTCTGATCTCGGAGGCTGAGCGGGTCGGGCCTGGTTAGCACTTGGATGGGGGGAGAAGCGGCCAGTGCACAGCAGAGCGGGAGAGCGACTACACTTCACGCCGCGTGTGGGCGTGCGGCGAGCAGCTGCGCCTCTGACACGTGCCCCACCAGGGGCCGGGATTCGCCACAGCTGCCCCGTAACATTGAGGCACCCACAGCGACCAAGCAGGGCCGCCATGGGGGTCTGCGTCAGGGCTGGGGCCATCTGGTCACCTAAGCCAGGACCCAGGCGTGTTTCTGGGTCCCCCTGCCCCGCGCAGCTCATCTGCAGGACGAGAGCCCCAGTGTGCACCCAGCAGACCCCGCCTGTGTCCCAGCTCGGCCGGGCTGCGGGAGCACAAGGCGCGAGCTCAGCTTCCAGGCCCTCGGTCGCGGAGCCAGTGTGCTCGCGCCAGGGAGGCCCCGGCCTGTGTTTTGGTTGCCGATTCCAACAGGCAGCTACAAACAGACCCCTCGGGCGAATCTAAAATGGGAATCTTGGGAAAAACAGGCAAAACAAGTACAGATAAATTTGTTTTTAATAAAGGAGTTAATTTTCTTTCAATCCTATATAAAACAATAGCAATTAAAAACTTCATTTTTGAAAGTAAAATATTTACATATGAACAAGTAACTGTGCAAAATTTACATGAAAAAATGGAAAGACGGGGATTTCCTAAAAGACAAAATAAAAGGTGTAACAGTTCCTGGGTGTTGATAAAAATACTGATCAGCGTTCAGGCTGCGCGCGCGAATCAAAGTCTAAGGTGAGAACTCACACGGAGAGTGCAGAGTATTTACAGTCATAAAAGTACTATTGATAGACAATCTCATACAATAACCTCTGAAAATATAAAGAACCAATTAGTATATTTGTAATAAAAAAATAGGTACAAAGAAGGGGCTTTGCCCTGGGCCCGGCGAAGCGGGCCGGGCTTGCATACAGTCTCTTAGCAAAATAATTATAGTTTACACAGCATCTGCGTCCTGTGCCAAAGAGCTTGTACGGTCACCGACAAAATACACCGCTTCCAACACTTGATTCACACTGAGAAACAGTCTTTGATGATTCTTCTCAACTTTGATTTTATTTAATCTAAGTTTTCACTTTCAGCTAAAAAACACAGTGCAAGTAAAATATATTTATGCTGAAAAGGTTTCCATCTCTTTAACTTTACAGCTTTACAAACTATAGCAAATAAAATGCATTTGTACAGGTGCTGACCACACACACTCGGGGGCCGCCGCCCTCGCGGGGCTCGGCCTCGACCACGCGCAAGTGCGGTTACGCTCCGAGGCGACGGCGCTGCGATGACTCGTGTGTTCCTCGAGGATTCTGAACTGGGGTCGGGGGGAGATAAATAGTCTAAAAATCAGTTTGCTTTGCCAACTGACTTTGCAAAAATAAAATAAATGAAATGAGGTCGTCGACTGCAGACACACACCTACATGGTAAGTCAGATGGAACTAAACAGGATGCACGAATAACGTGGAAACTGCTACGCGTTGACAGAGGGCAGCTAATCGTTTGCTGAGCGATCCATCAGTCTTTATATGGCTTGTTTGGCAAGAAGGCCACTCGATCGAAGATGAGTTGAGATTTAATTGTCCTTTAGGAGTATCCACAGGCCTTTGTATTCTCTCGGTTACAGAAACGTATTTTCTTTCGTACTGGAGAGTTGATTTAGAAACAGGAATATAAAACTGTTCCATTGTAAAGAGGTGGCTGTTTTTTAAACAATATCCCATTTGCTTGTTACAAAAAGGCGTAATCTGCAAATATATAAAAACGTCCCAGGCGTCTGCCGCACGCCACGCCGTCCCGCGTCACTTGAGGAATGCTTTGTAGAGCAACAGTGAATGGCTTGTCTCGCGCTCGTTTTCTAAACAAAATATGAGGTCCCTGAGGTTGACCCGCGTGATTCTTTGCCGCGTGAACTGTCTGGGGGTTCCGACGCCGGAGCTGCCTGGGACCACCGAGCCTGGGCCCGACCCCTGGTGACGAGAAAGAGACGGTCGTGTTAGTGGTGCTCGGAGGTGGGCTGAGGGCAGGAGGAAAGGGGGTGACTCGTGTTTGGAGGCCCCTCAAGGACCTGGTGTCACCTCACCTCCATCACGTCGCCCCACTGGGCACAGACTACAGAACTCCCAACGGACAGCTCTCGCTGTTCCGTTCGGCACAACTAAGCGTCTGCGTTCTGATGTTAAAGTTGCTCGTGTGTATTCAAGTGCAAAGAGTACGACGGCATTTGACGGCATTTCTCCTTCAAGGTCTAAGACGCTGGAGGTCGCGAGTCCCGCCCGGCCCGCGTGCCAGCAGCCCTGCAGCCAGGGGCCCAGGCCTGGCCGTGCCCTGCTGTGTCCCTTCTCCTGTCTCGGGCCCCAGGGCCACTCTGCCCTGCTTCTTGGTGTGTCTCCGACCTTAATCACCGGTGCGAGAGTCAAGGGAGGAGGCACCACTGAGGCCCCCCCCTCAGACCCGCCTCGAGGCACTTTGGTGGCCACTTCTCCTCGTGTGAAGGAACCATTTAGGTTTCCTTAGCGGTTCCCTCCTCAGTCTCCACAACAGCCCTCCAGGGGCATTTTGTGCTGGAGACAAACTGAGACACCTCCCAGCGCTGGGGCGAGATCAACAGCAAAAAGGAACGAGGAGGAGAACGGGCCCCACCGCCATGACGCCACCTGGCAGCGGCCGTCCCTCGAGGGGCACCCAGCGGACTGGACCACGCACCACCCCTGGACACTCGGTTGGGCCCCTGGGGCACGGCCCGCTGGCGGTGTGGCCAGGGCCGAGCTGGAAAAGGACTTGCTCTCTCCTCTCCAGGCCTTGCTTTCAGAATCGTCAGAGTAAACGGCCCCCCCCAGGGGGTGAGCTCGCTGGCTGAGGACCCCGGCCTCCCTCCGCTCACAAACGCCTCCCACACCGTCCTCGCCTTTGCTGCAAACTGCCCTGCGCCCAGCTCAGGGCCCGTGAAAATGGCACTTTGGACGCCCAACCTGCCCCGTCCCAGGGCTCTTGAAAGGAGCAAAATAAAAGGAGGCTGGTCTCGGGCTCCGGCGTGCCGCACAAATCCCACCTGCTGCAAACGCTCCGCGCAAAACCCAGACAGAATCACCGTCCGCCGAATCCCAGCTGGCCCAGGGCTCTGCGCACACGCCGGGGAGGTGGCCCTGCTCCGGGCTCTGCCTCGCTCCCTGGCATCCACCCAGACCGGCCCAGAACCTCAGACCCCAGTGCCGCCAGCACCTCGGGGCTGTCTCGGAGGAGAGAAGTCCAATCCCGGGAGCGGGGGTTGGATCCACCAAGCACCCCCCACCCAAGCAGTGGGCTGAGAGCTCCGAGCACACAGCAGACCTGGGACAGCAGCAGGTGGCTCTGGGACTGGGGGGATTTCTAATCCACTCCACCTGTCCCCAGTACACAGCCAGACAGCAAGCAGCTCGGGTCAAAGTGGCAGCCAGCACCAGCGTGTCGTGAGCTGTGACAGCACGAGACCTGCCCGCACCCCTCCCCTCCCGCCCTACTGTCCGTGGGATCCGCACACACACGTCAGGCCACCGAGAGCGGGCCGTAAGGAACAGTAGCAACAAAAGCCTCAGAAGAGAGCTCGACGTCACTTCCAGGAGGCCGAGGACAACATGCTGCCTCGCTGCCCGCGTCCGGCTACCTCCTGCAAAAGCAACTGTGAACAACAGGAGGGCGGGCAGACCCACGAGAGCACCACGCCGTCTGCACGGGGGAAGACAAGGACGCCCAAACCTCCAAGCAACTCGAGTAAGAGAACGGGCACGTCCCGGAGTGTGATCTGCCACCCCCCAGCAAGGCCACGTGGCAAAGACAGAGGACGGGGCAGGGGCTGAGGTCAATCGGAACCACAGCCAGGAAGCCGGCGGCGGGGACCAGAGACCCTCAACAGCTGTCCTGGCAGGTCAGAGCACGGGGAAGGCACCTTGCAGCATGGGGCGGGAGGGGGTCCTCAGAGGGCAAAGGTGTCCCGGGGAGCCCATGACTGGTGGGTGGTGACAGGGAAAGAAGGAAAGGAGCAGTTCAGGGTCCTGCGACACAAAAGAGCCTCCCCATTGGCCACAGGCCTCCTGCGCAGCCTGCCCAACGGCCTGCACTTGGCAACGCAGCCAGGAGAGGGCGCCATTGAACCACGGAGCCTGGAAACCACCGAAAACCACAAAAACGAACCGGAGGGTCGGAGCCGCTGCGGACAGTCGGGAAATGAACTTCCACACGTATCGTTGACAAATCCACCCGTGAAAAACAGGAAAACCGTGAGACAAAGCTTTCAACAAAACAGAGTATGCTTAAAACCAGCGTTTGAGGATATGAAAGTCACCTTGAATCAAAAACTCCCAAAACCAGGGAACAGTTAAAAATCAGATAAAAAATAAAAAAACAAGGAAATGAAATTGGAGTTTATTGGACCAGAAAGGGAAGGAAGAGCCCAATTACCTCAGAACGGACGGTCACGGGGCGGGGGGGGAGGGCGCGGGGACGCAGTGGCACGGTGATGGGGCGAGGGGCACAGAGGGTGGGGAAACGGTGGGCGCGGAGGCCACGAAGAGAGAACCGTTCTCCTGTCGTCAGAGCCCCCGAGGAAGAAAATCAGTACAACGGAGCAGAGGGAGATTGAAACCACAATCCAAGAAAACGTCCCAAATGCAGAAAAAGACCAAAATCTACACGTGGCAAGGCCCAGTGGGTGCCCAGGACAATTAGCCCGGAACTGTCAGCTCTGAGACGTTCCTCGTGTCGCCGCTAGTTTTCAAAGATGACGACCGCCAGGTGGAAAGAGGGCGTGGCCCGCGTCCCCAAGTGCCCACAAGAAATTCAAACAAGCAGCACAGAACACACTCCTGGGGGAGAGACACAGCGAAGACGAAAACGCCCAGGACAATGGAACACTACGGCGCGTCGAGACAAAGCACGTCCGCCACATCGATGAAGGCGAATGGGTTTAACTCATCTGGTAGAAGAAAAGGATTTTCAACGTGGCTCATAAAACAAAGCACGAGCACACGCTGAACAGAGACTCACCGGCACCGAAGAGATTCGGGGAGGCTGGAGGCAGTGACGCCGGCACCGCGGGCCAACAAGCAGAGGCCGGGTGACCACGAACGTGGACACTTCCTAATGCTAAAAGTTACAGCTCGCAACGAAGATACAACACGTGGGTATCTACACACCAAGTAACACGCAGCCGCCTCCGCACGCCAAACCCACAGGACACGCAGGGGTAGAGAGTCGCCTGCTAACGACAGAGACGAGCCGCAGACCCACACCCAGATCCCGCTTCCCAACGCCAGCTGCGGCCAAAGGGACCCGCACCCCTCGGAGAAACGGCCAACGCACAGCCGTGGCAGGGAGTACGCAAGGTGAGCCTGGACCGTTGCGTGGTGTCAAGAAGGAGGCAGAAGAGTGTGGGTCGTGGCGAAAGGACACAGGGACCGACCAGAAGGGGCTCGTGGTGGCCAAAGCCGGGGCCACGTGAGCAACAAAGTGGACTGGCCGGATCGCCACCTACGAACGTGCCCACGCCCGTGTGAGCAGCCGCGCGGGCGAAGGCGGGCGCGGGAGGAGAGGCAGTGCTCTCCGCAGGAGGACGCGACTGGCGCACGTGGACGCGGGTCTGACAAGGCTGCCCGCTGCGACTCCAGCGTGCCACTCTCTGGCAAGGGCGGCACCCGGAGACGGTGGGACGACCAGTGGCTGCTGGGGGCAGGGCAGGCGACGCGCGGGGGATCTCCGGGCAGCGCAAACACTCTGCGTGAGGACGCAAAGGTGGCGCGGCCATCACGTTTGTCACAACCCACAGAACGCAGGGCACACGCGTGAACCCGCGTGTAAACCACGGACTCGGGGTGATGACGCGTCAACGGAGGTTCACGCGCCGTAGCAAACGCCCCACGGTGATGGGACGCTGACAGCAGGGGAGGCTGTCGGGGCGGGAGTGTGCCGGAAATCTCCGCGCTTTCCTCTCGTTTTTCAGTGAACCTAAAACGGCTCTAAAAAATAAAGTTAGTCATTTTTTTAGAAATTAAGAAAAATATCAAATAAGGTCTTTAGTGAATATCATACCAATGTTTAACATCAGGGGAAACTGGGTGAGGGATATGTGGAAACTCTATGTACTGTTTCCGTAATTTTTCCGTAAGTCTAGAATTAACTCGAAATAAAGTTAAAAGAAAAAGACCCACCCTACAGAAATAATCCTAAATTTGAAATAGGGCCAGGCACCGTGGCTCACACCTGTAATTCCGGCACTTTGGGAGGCCGAGGAGCGAGGATCGCTTTCGCTCAGGACTTCGAGACCAGCCTGGGCAGCATAGTGAGACCCCATCTCTACAAAACATAGAAAAGTTAGCTGGTCGTGGTGGCATCTGTCGTCTCAGCTACTCAGGAGGCTGAGGCAGGAGGATCCCTCGAGCCCAGGAGTCTGAGGCTACAGTAAGCTGTGATCACGCCACTGCACTCTAGCCCAGGTAACAGAGCGAGACTCCATCTCTTAAATAAAAAAGACAGAAACAGAAGGTGAAAAGGAAAAAAAAAGGGATAAATTTTTTTAAAAGAGATTTTTAAAAGATTCAAGAGAAAGTAAAAATTGCTCAAACAGGTAAAGAAGATACAACATACGATTAACAGGAACCTCTGAAAAGGAAAACAAGAGAACAGAAAATACAAAACTTTCTTTTTTTAACTACCGTTAGGCAAGACGTTTCTAAATAAAAAAGATGTGAAACTGCACATCAGAAGAACACAACACACCCCTGAGGACACAAATCCGGAATAACCAACCCCAGATGCACCCCAGCAAAACCACAAGGATTCAAGGAGAAAAAGTCTTTGGACACCTAGGCAAAAGAATAAAAAAGGAAATAAAATGAGATTACCATCAGACTTTGACAGCAACACTTACACCGGGGGAAAACCTATATTTAAGATACTCAAGGAAAGAAAAGCTATTAAAATTGACCCTCAGGTATAAAAGGTGCAAACCTACGTTCCCATGAGCCATTCCAGAAGAGTCTGGAAGAGAGTGAGACGCAGCCCGGTGCGGTGGCTCTTGGCTGTAATCCCAGCGCTTGGGGAGGCCGAGGCGGGAGGGTCACCTGAGGCCAGGAGTCCGAGAGAAAGATTTGGACAACCAGAGCGGAGACAGCGCACGAAGACAGGCCAAGAGCATTAACTGTATCATCCTTGGCGGATGTGGGATTAGAGGAGGCAAAGGGGAGACACGGTGGCATCTGACAGCTAAATGCCCTCACGACACATAAACCAGGCGACGGGAGACAGCACAGCCGAAACCACGGCTGGCAGCACCAGCAGGTGCACCCTCAGACCACACGCGTGGCCCTGAGATGCTGTAACTGCATCATCTCCTGTGTCTGCGAGGACCAGGATTCCTGTCCCCTCCCCCCCACCTCCCCAGCCCCTCGCCCCCACCCCAGAGAGCCCAGAACCAGAATCCTCCATGTGGAAGATAAAGATGTCATTTCGAAGACTGTAAGCAAAACCATACACCTCTGATTCTGAACCATCTCAATTGGAGAAAGCCACAAGCACTCGCGAGACCGTTCCCGCACACTTCCTAGCTTTCCGCTGCCAAGGCTACAACCCCGGCGGCAGCGAAGGCCCCGAGGCCCAGGTCCGGCCTTCAAATACCATTTCCCGCCGGGAGGAACCGGCTCTTCTGGAGGAAGGACCACTTCCGGGTCTGGAGGGGCAAAGGGGCAGGATTTGGACATTCCACCCAGCAAAGACTCAGCGTCGTATCTTACAACACGACTCGGGAGCCAACCCGGAGACGCTGCCCCTGGCACAAGCTGAGCTGCGACCAAAATGAGAGCTCTGGTGGACTGAAACCCATCAGTCATGTTGGAGTCCCGAGGTTATAGTGATAAAAACATACGGACGTCGCTCAGCTGCTGAGGACGACAGGGAACTGACTCACTGCCTTAAACCGGGTAAGGAGAAGGGTCCCTCCGGCACGTGTCCACCTCTCCTTTATGAACCGCGCCCCCACGTAGCCAAACAATAGTTGGGGGGCAGAGACTCCAAAAACAGGTCCCAACCAGTCAGAAAGAACTTGCAGCTGAGGAATGTCCCCACTCGCAGCCTCCCAGAGGGCCCGGCCCGACCTGCGTCTCCCGGCCAGGGGGACGGCGGCACCGCGGTCCTGCCGCTGGCCAGGAGCGCAGTCAGGAGACTCTGGGTCCAGCTGCCAACGTGCAGGGAGCTCAGGGGGCAGAGGAACACGCAGAACCCCACCACACGGCACGCCCAGCAGTCCCCGACGAGGAGACGCACAGGCAAACGGCCCCACCCTCCAAGACGCGCTGTGAGCGCACGGAGGGCGAGGACCACAGATTCCTAAAGACTTAAAATTTTGGTTTCTTTTAAAATCAAATTTAAAGCAAGAAACAGAGGCAAGGTAGACCAGGGTGTCTCCGGTGCACAACTGGGAGTCACGGTGTCCCTGCGTTTCTTCCCGGTGTCACCTCGGAGTCGGGACGGCAGCTACCTCTGGAGGGCGGTGGGAGGCTGTCACGTGGGGGGCACGTCGGGGGCTTCTCAGGTGCCTGGCCAAGGCCTAGTGCTCGAACTGGTGATGGATCCACACCCCACGATGATTCAGTACGAAATCGAGCAAAACAAGTTACCCAACACCTTCAAGACCCGCTGTGCAAGAATCGTTAATTCTAACTGCCCTTCCTAATGTCCAAAATTTTAGTTCTTCCTTGGTTTAGAAATCTTTGGTGTGGGCTTCGCAGCCCCCGTGGCTAGCGCATCTCCGGCCCGGCGAGTGCAGGTCCAGCAGGGAGCAACGCCTGCCTCGGCCCCTATCCTGGGGCCGAAACTCCCGGCCCTCGCTCAGGCCAGAGCCCTGGTCAGCCGCAGAGTTTTATACTTTCTTATGTCTGACCCACACAGGAATCCCAGTATTTTACTTATAGCTCAGACATGCATTTACAAAACGATGTTTGTTTGGGTTTCTTCCTGTACTATCCAGCATGTTTACCTGCACTGCACAGGGAGAGATTTCTCTGAACCTCTGGGTGCCACACGGCCCAACGCCGCCAGTCTCCACTCACCCGAGCACCTCCTCTCCACGCCAGGGAAGCGCCGCTCGGAGTCACTGCTGGCACTTGGGCAGGCGAGCCCCGGCCCGGAACAACCCAGGCCCCACACACTTCCCACAGCCCTGGGGCAGGCGGGGGAAGCACTGACCCGTGAGGGTCGCTGCCCTGATCCTGTCCCGGAGTCCACCTCCACGCCTGCGAGCAGGGCGGACGGCCACAGAGCAGCGCCGAGCACGTGCCCCGCGGCAGGAAGCGAGATGGAGGTACCGGGCATGGGGTCACTGTGCCAGGGGAGGGCCGGGGCGCTGGAATCCAGCCTGCCCGGGGAACCCTCGTTAACGCTGCCGGCATCCAGCTAAGACACCAGAAAGGCTCTTCCCCGGAGCGCGGCGACCGTGACAAAGCTCACACCGAGCACAGACAGGGAACAGTTTGCGGGCTGAGTCCCACTAAGTTCAGGGGACTTGAGCAGGTACTGGGCTTCCCACAGATGGCACTAACACCGTGAAAAAGTCACACAAGTTCACGGTGAGCAGCCAGCAACTCAACCACCTGCTAACACGAGAATCGACACTCTTCACGGGACGATGGCGGCATCTAGTCTCTGCACGTGCGACCCACAATGTCCAGCATTCAGGCAACGATCGCTAGACACGCGAAGGAACAGGAAAATGTGACCCCCAGTCAAGAGAGAAAAGCAGCCAAGAGAAACCGAATCTGCGACGGCCCAGGTGTTGGACTTGAGAAAAACTTTACAAAACAGCTTTAATACGTTTGTTCAGAGAATTAGGAAAAAAAAACGAGGTCTCAGTGAGTGAGTAACAGGGAATTTCACCAAAAAATTGTAAACCGTAAGAAAGAACCAAATGGGAATGCTAGAGTCGAGAAACACGTTAACAAGGGAAGACGTCACGGGACGGGCTGTCAAGGAAGCTGAGGACAGATCAGCAGAATGTGTCCAGTCTGAGGAGCAGAGAGAAGAGAGACAGCGAATGGCCCAGGCTCAATGGGGCAGCGTCAACAGGTCTAATAAACGTGTAACTGCAGCCCCGGGAGAACAAAGTAAGATTGAAACAGAAAAACTATCTGAAGAAATAATGGCCAATATGTTCCAAATGAGATGAAAAGCAACGACCTACAGATCTAACAAGATCAGAGAACCAAGTCTCAAAATAGCCAAAGCAGCAGCACGAGGCGTACAAAGAGCAAGGATAGAAATCACACGAGGGCCCCAGAAGACGGTGGAACAACATCTTCGAAGTTTTGCAAGAAAAAAACTACCAGCTGAGCATTTTATAACCGTGAAAACATCATCCAAAAGTAAGGATGAAACACAACGATTCCGTCGGAAAGCAGCCCGCTGTGTGGCGAGAGCAGAGCCATCCTGCTGGGAAGCTGCCACGGTGACCGGCGCCGGACTCCGGCACACCCAGGTGCTCTGCCGCGAGGTCGTTAACAGGCCTGCGGCACCGATGCCCTCGTAACGATGCTCACCTAACCTCCCCAGTGAACAGGAGTTTTGCAGCAAAGTCGGACCCGTGAGCAGCTGCACGTGTCTTAGCCCAAGAACCTGCTGCACCAAGGACGTTTTCTGGAGGATGGATGTGAATCCACCATCTCACGGCCACCGCGACAGCACTTCTGTTTGGAAGCGTCTGTGAAATGTTTCCTTTTGAGAAACTGGGTTTGTCGGCCTCTTTCTTCAGCCTCTCGGCTCCCCTGGCCCGTGGGGGCAGGTTTGACAGACCTGCTCACCACGGAATATCCGTGAGCCATCCAGGAGCTGAGAGGCCGAGAGATGGGTAAAGGGGACGTGTGGCACCTTCTGTTCCTCAAGGGGTCTCAGGGCCGCTAAGTCACTTCGAGATTTCTTCACGTGGTACTGAAAGGTGTGGCCAGGCTGGCCAGCCACTTCCACGTGGCCTGGTGTGGCTCACCTTTTAGGCACCTGTGGCCCTCTGCATTGCGGGAACACCCCAGAAACACCGTGGGTTCAGGTGAGAGCCGCCTAGCGCACTGCGGTAAGGAAGGCAGTGAGCAGCTGACGCAGGGGGTGGCTGCCTGTTTGGAGATGGAAGCCCAGCTAGCAGCAGAGGTAAAAGTAAAAAGATTTTTTAAAAAAAGCTCTATGGTCAGAAGGCGGCTTAATTCAAGCTGATATTCAGGCCAGGCACAGCGGCTCACGCCTGAAATCCCAACGCTCTGGGAGGCCGAGGCGGGAGGATCACTTGAGCTCAGGAGTTGGAGACCAGCCTGAGCAATAGTGAGACCCCGTCTCTACTAAAAATAGAAAAATCAGACAAGCGTGGTGGCACCTGCAGTCACAGCTACTCAGGGGTATCTCGGAATCCTACTGAAAGCCAGGATTCGGTGTAAAATCGGGACCCTTGATTGAGGCAGGAGGATCACTGAGCCAGGAATCGGAGGCCACAGTGAGCAGTGACAACACCACTGTACCAAGCTCGGGCGACAGAGCAAGACGCTGTCTTGAAATTAAAAAAAAAGAAGAAGCTGATGGCTCAGACTATAATGTTTCTTGGGGGGAGAAAGCTTCTGCTTTTTTTTTTTTTTTCCTCTTTTGGATCCTGTTTCTTGGAATGTTTTTTTCAGTTGACTGAAAACACTTTTTTAAAAAATTGTACATTTGGTCTCTCTGTTGGGGGCCTTTCTTGGAGGCATAATTCTCGCCTTTTGGAAACCTTAAAATCTCCCCAATTTGGCTCCTTCGAGATTTGTTCTCCATTTCCTTCCACCTCTGCTCCCCCTTCCTTTCAGCACAGGAAGAGTCTAGAGGTGACGTCTGGCGGCCCCCAGACCCGCTAAGGGACCCAGAGGACAGCACCACACCCCCCTTGGAGCCCAGGTCGAAGGCTCTGCTCTCTCCCGCACTGAGACCCTCCTCTCTTTGGCTCTGGGGACCCAGGGATGACTCAGTGCTGCGAGAGAACGTGACCTCTGCGTGTGCGATGGCCGCGGTTTCAGAGGTGGCCGACGGCGCTGAAGACGAGTGGTCGTTGCTGCAGGGCCACTCATTGCTTCGTGCTTTTGGGTAAGGAAAGTGCGGTCTGGACACCACGCAGCTGTGGACACACTCGCTGCTGAGGTGAGGCTGCCCTGGGCGTGGGGTGACTGGCAGTGGGTCGCCCACCGGCCTTGGGGGACGTCCCTGCAGCGGGTGCACCAAGGAAGTGCTGCACTGTCCAGCCCCATGGCCTTCCCCCTTTGGGGGAGCCTAGGATTCAGTGTCAAAATGCGACCCTTGTTCTGGGGGATCCAAATGTTCTGCCTTCCAGCTGCGCCTCTTTGCACGTATGTGTCAGGCCCTGGAAACAGCAAGCACGGCGCCGGCCTCGGCTGCGGATGGCTCTGCCCTGAGCTCAGCGGTCCAGGTGGAAAACAAGACTAAATGAGAAACGACCCATCTAAATGCAGACTCCCTATAAACTCCCATGGCGAATTCCTATGATTTGTTACCTTGGCATCCATTCTTAACCTTCCTCGGATATACACAAACTCCTTTAAAAAGCTTAAATACTCACTCTGAGATGTAAATTTGCAACCCTGTTTTCTCTAAAACTCAGTAAGAGCTTTGGCCACGAAGAACAGATTAACTTTTTCCATTTACAAAATCTGACTCCACTGTCCTTTTAAATTAGTCAGTTTTACCTGTCTCATGGCAAAAACGTTCAAATCAAAGCTTTTAAAATCTTTGCGGTTTTATGTACACTTGTGTATGTGTCTGTTTGTATAGTGTCTAGATGGTACCAAATTGGCTTAAAAATACATAAGTGCTGATAAGTTAATAAGCCCAAATATTTCTCAACTTCATGTGACTTTAGTAATCTTTGGTAAATAAAACTAGTTATAAAATTGTTATTAAAATAAAATAGGAATTGTCTTCAAAACTATCAGTATTAAATATAATTCTGACATTTCCACCTGGGTCCACTGGGCGGACAGGTTCAGGCTATCTTTGATAGATGTTTTAGGGTCATAGAACTGTTGCTTCTATTTCTGATACTTGTTTGACTTGTCTGTGAGCTGTCTGAGAGTCACTAGGATTCCAGGCTCTAAACCAATGACCGTGGTGAGGACCGGAAACATTTGTGGAGATACCTCTGGCCCAGCTGTGCCCCCTGGCTACGCTGGGAAGGGTCAGACATTATCTTCACAAATCTATCTTTTGTCCTGGGCTCTGCACTTGGTAGATTTTAATAACAATTAAGATTGTTCTAGCCTGGGCAACAACATGAGACTGTGTCTCAAAAAAAAAAAAAAAAAAGGCCGGGCACGGTGGCTCACACCTGTAATCCTAGCACTCTGGGAGGCTGAGGTGGGTGGATCACTCAAGGTCAGGAGTTCGAGACCAGCCTGAGCAAGAGCGAGACCCCCATCTCTACTAAAAAATAGAAAGAAATTGGCCAAACAACTAAAAACAGAAAAAATTAGCCAGGCATGGTGGTGCATGCCTGTAGTCCCAGCTACCCAGGAGGCTGAGGCAGGAGGATCGCCTAACCCCAGGGGTTTGAGGTTGCCGTGAGCTAGGCTGACACCACGGCACTATAGCCCGGGCAACAGAGTGAGACTCTGTCTCAAAAAAAAATAAAATACTCATGCCTGTAATCCTAGCACTCTGGGAGGCCAAGGTGGGCAGACTGTTTGAGCTCAGGAGTTCGAAACCAGCCTGAGCAAGAGCGAGACCCCGTGTCTACTAAAAAGAGAAAGAAATTAATCAGACAACTAAAAATATATAGAAAAAATTAGCCGGGCATGGTGGTGCATGCCTGTAGTCCCAGCTACCCAGGAGGCTGAGGCAGGAGGATCGCCTAAGCCCAGGGGTTTGAGGTTGCCGTGAGCTAGGCTGACACCACGGCACTATAGCCCGGGCAACACAGTGAGACTCTGTCTCAAAAGAAAAATAAATAAATAAATAAAAGACAAGAAAATATTATTTTACTTCCTAGGTTTTTACTGAAAATTAAGGCTATTAGGAGTTCGTATGGTAATTAATAGACGTAATTAAAACTACTAAATATAAGATAAACAATTGTATACACCCTGGTACTTTTACCAAGGCTTTGTTCTATATACAGAATGTGTAAGAAAAGAAAGATGTGTCTGGGGACAAAAAGGTTATAAGAAAAACATAAAATGTGGTTTTTATTAAAGAAAAGATAAATTTCGTCTAGTTTAGAGGTTATTTAAAGATTGTTTTAAAGAAAAAGGATAGATAAAACTGAATGGGCAGAAAGAGAATGGAAAAAATTGTAAGAGGTTATACAAGTTTGATGGAAATCTTACCTTGTGTGGTCAAAGCTGATTGAAATTAGGTGCATCTATTTATTTATAAAGGTTTATTAAAATTACACTTAATATCAATGAGACATTATAAAGGTAAAATTCAGTTTCCTCTTTTGAGTAAAATTTTCATACAGTATTAATAAGAAATAACAAACTTTTTTGTTTACCTTTTCAGTAAACTGCAGTTAAAAAGGAGAGAGGAAGAGACAGCTTCACGCCATCTTTACCAGGTCTTTGTTTGGAAAACTGAGTCTCCTTCCTACCAAAGAGTAAAGGTTTTTGATTTTTGAAATCTTTGGTTAAACAAATGACTATTTTTCTACAGTGACCTGTGATCCTATTTTGATAACAGTGTTGTAAACCTTTTTTATTTTGATATTAGAATTTAAAACCTTGGATATATGACAAACTTCCCAAAATCAAATTTCAAATTCTAAAATTAAGTTTTTGTGACCCAAACTAACTTAGACAGAAAAAATAAGGCCTCTGAAAGGCCAAGAGAGACAGATTAGTCTTCTTCAGTATGTTAAAATTACACAAGAAACATTGTCAAATAAGAAATGGTACTTGAGTGGTACTTGTATGTTATTAATATGTGTTCCAAAATTGTACAAGATTCCTAAAAATCCAACACCTCTTGGCATATGCGGTAAATTGCTTTATTCTGATGCTTTTTTCTAAAAGCTTTTTGCAGACCCTAAAGTGTTGTGTCTTCCAGGAATTTCAGAGAGACCCTGACCAGTAACTGGGACACAGGTTTCCAGAAACTCAGGGGATCGTACCACTGGACGAGGCAAAAACTTCCAGCACAGTAAGAACCACATGGGACTGAACCGATAAAGGAGTGAAATGATTTTTTTTTACTTTTTTTGTCTCAAACATTGCTGATTCTTTTCATGTTTTGCTTTCCAGAGTCAAGAAAACTTTTGTTCTTCTGAGCTATATTTATAACTTACAGCAATTGGGTAAAGTATACTTTTGTGGGCAAAACTGAGACATTTACCTTTCACTCTACCTGATTTCTCCAACATCTGGAAACTATGCGTGAGTACTCTTATCTTACGGCAATACAGTTATCTGCATGCGTCCGATCGATACAATGTATTTTCCTTTCATCGCTAGCACTGGGGGCGTTGGAGGGGTGGTGAAGAAGAATAAAAGTACAATAAAAGAAAAAAAGAACAAAAATAATTAAGTTTTTTTAAAAAGGAAGAGGAAAGAACCCCAATGTTTTCTTATGTGACGGGACACCTTGGCGACACGGGGAACTTGACGAGGCTTTGGCAGGGCGGGTCAGAGGTGACCGCTCTGGGCAACGGAGGGTGACTCCACTGAGCCGCCACCACGTCCATGTGGTTCCCTTACAAGGCTCCTGACCTCACGGTAAGTAAAGAAAGTCACTTCCTGACAGGCCCAGGAACCTCGATTATTTTGAGACCTCGAGAAGGAGGGACTCACCAATTCGTACAGGCATTATGGGCGCAAACACGCAAACTTGTGGCGAATCCTTGGCTTGGCTTCCTGGCCTCGAGAAGCTTTTAAAAGTCTAATCATATTCCTTAAGAGAAAGTTCCAGCAGACCTAACTTAAAAGGAGCCCATCACTAGTCCCACGGCACTCTGGCAAATAACCAGGCAAGTACAGTAAGACTAAAACTTAGTTTGCAAATAAACTGGTCTATGACTTCTCTCTGGCAGAACAGGGGACAGGAGGAAGAAAAACTGTTTCAGAAGGAAACCACGGCACACCTGCTGTTAGATTCCAGGCCTCACCGTTGTTTTTGAGCATTTATCTGCCTACAGTTTGAACTGAACCCTGAATTATTTCCTGGCTGCAAGTCTCTACAGAGACTTGTTTTAATTGTCTTCGCCATGTTTTTAATTGGCTCCCTAATAGGTCTTTTCCTCCCGTTCTGACATACAGATTCCTTTTCATTGTCATCCTTGCATGCATTATACTGCCACTGTGTGCATTGTACCTCTATTAATTTTTCCGATTTACCAATGCTATGTATCTCTCATTGTTTTACTTCTTGCAAGAAAACCAAAATCACAGTATTCCAAAGACCAGACGTGATTCAACAAAGCCTTGGAGGGAGCCTCCTTCACTGGGAATCCGCTGGGCCTGACCTGTTTTCCACTGCCAACGCCCTGCTGCTGAAGCTACAGGACATCCGCACCCTCCCTCCAGGCCCAGGAACGATACTGCGAAAGAGGTAAGTGCGTGAGACCGTAAGGGCCAGTCTGGAGGGGGGAGTGCAGGAAAACAGCCTATGGCAGGCGAGAGTGACGCCATCTGAAAGGGAAGCCACCAGTGACCGATGCCCGACTCCTGCATCCCCAGGTGCTCTGCAGCAAGGTCTTTAAACAAGGCCCTAGCACAGACAGCCCCTCACAAAGATATTTCTCTCACCTCCCCCGGGTCAGGAGTTTCACAACAAAGCTCAACCCATGGCCGTTGTGCACGTTTTACCGAAACAGCTCGCTACAGAAAGGATATTTTCTGGAGGACGGGTGCGGGGATCCACCGTCTCTCAGCCGCCCGAGACACCACTTCTGTTCGTAAGTCCCTACGAAATGTTTCTTTCTGAGAAACTGGATTTGTCAGCCTCTTTCTTCAGCCTCTCAGTTGCCTCGGCCTTTGGGGGTAGGTTTGCACAGACCTGCTCACCACAGAACAATTTCAAGTGAACGAGAGCTGAGAGAATCCGCCCCCAGCAGACTGGCCCTATGAGAACCGCTAAGGCCGTCCCTCGAGCCAGAGGGTGATGGGGGGTGGGAACGTGGCTCTACGGGAAGGAATGAAGGGCACCAGAAATGGTAAACGGGCAGATAAACGTAAAACACTATTTTCTTTCTCTCTTCCTATAAAAATTTACCTAAAAAAACAATTGAAAGTGTAAAGCAAAAACAATAGTACACTCAGGTAGGGTTTCTATCTATTAGAGTGAAAGATGTAACAACAAACACCAAAAGAAACTAACAAAATTTGAACAGGAAGAGGTGACGACTCCGGCCGTTCACACTGCGCACTGCCCACTCCGCTATAGGGGCTCATCTCGCGTGCCCGTCCCAGGAGGAACGGCCCCCACTGCGATCATTCCTCTGACGGCCACACTCTCCCCACGTCCTCCTCAGTCGGTCTAAACCTCCTCGTAGTAAACCATGCTGATCAAACACCTTTACAGAAAGACCGTTTAGCTCATGTGACATCCACCAAGTTGGTTTGAATTTAAAGTACGGCATGTGAAACAAACATTCCAAGGAAGGTGAGAGGACGTGTGAGCGGTAGGAGGCTACTTCCCCCGCACGTGTGTGTCCCTGAAGACGACACTCCCCGAAGCCCCTCCCAGGCCTCAGTCCCACCACACTGTTGTACCTCTGAGCCCGGTCCCGGTCCAGGACCATCCACTTTCCTCTTTTTCCTGGGCCCGATGGCGGCCAGCGCCGTGAGGTTGGCATCGCGCTGTCTCATCTGCGCCAGTTCCTGCTGCTGCATCTTATTTTGTAAAGAAACGAGGAGGATCATTTCCTGCACGATTTTCACTTACTACAAAAGTAATACATAGACACCAAATGGTTTTCTAAAATTTTCTAAATTATAATTTCTTTAACATTTTGACTTTTTTTTTAACCGTAAGTATATTCTATAATCAGAAAAATAAGGATCTTTCTAAGCAATAGATGCTCATCTTAAAACGCTCAAAACATGAACAAGGATAGAAACCAATGCCACCCAATGAGAAGTCATCGTTCAATATACAAGTAGGACACAAACTGCACAAGAGAGCACCTTTCACGGAGCACATTATTTAAAACAAATTAAACAGCTACGTAAATGCCCACTGTATGGAACTATCACGGTTTTCTGAACGTCTCTCTCTCTTGCTGGACTTTCTAGACGGCTGTGAACACACTCTCGGGCGTGCAGTGGAGACCCATGACTCAAAAGAGCTTTACCTCTTTTGCCTTCTGTTTCAACCGTAACTGTTCTGGGTCTTCTTGTCGGGATCGAGACTATTTTTGAAAGAGGCAAAAAAGAAGTTATGACCTAAATGTTTGTCATCTAACAAGCGTTACTGCATTCATTATACATCATCATCTAGGTCGTGTGAAAGAATGCATATTAAATTTTTTAAATGCTTATAGCCAAAAGATGAAAATTTAGATTGCGAATCATGGAAAAAAAGCCACCATTCTTAAGCAAATCAATGCCATCTGGACACAACAGGAAACAAGATACGCAGGCGACGGCATGCCAGAGGCCTGGGAGGGCTGCAGGCTCGGGTCCTGCCGCAAGGATGGTAAGGGGAGGCCCCCCCACTTCACAGCAACCCTCTCCATGGATTATGGTCTCCTGCCCGACTCTCAACAACCTGGCTCTGAATGTTCTAGAACACACGGCAACGTAAGCGTAAAGAGTCATGGGCTGGCTCACGGGGCTCCCTGCACACGCACCTCACGCCTAAACTGAGGCGCTAGGAATCCTAAGCAGGTCCCCTGCTCAGGTGTCTGTGCTCGTGCAGGTGGAGGCGCCGAAGGAGCGAGGCTGCTCTGCAGCTCCCTGGCAACCCGCACGCACCCCCAGGCCAGCCGGGGGCACTGCTCGGCCTCCCCAACCCTGAGCGCCCAGGGAGTCTGTCCAGGAGGAACAGGAGGCGCCGAGAGCGAGAGCACCAGGCCGTCAACGCGAGCACTTGCCTTTGCTGCCCGCATCAGGATCTCCCTCTCCTGCTCGTCCTTCCTCTGTTTCTCGATCTGATCGAGCTGTTCGAAGAATTTGAGCTGAGCCCGGACATCACTCGCCTGCTCGTATCTGTCATCGTCCTACAAAAAAAGCAAAAACACCATTCCTCACCAACGTGGGGACCCAGCGAGCAAGGGTTTCTGTGCACGGCTCCCTCCCTCCCCAGGCCAAGCCCCACACCGGCAAGCAAACCCGCCCTGCCATTTCCCCAGACGGGCGCGCTGCACCCTGGGAGCGCCGTCTGTCCATACATGCAGAGAAGAGTCTCAGCTGGTGATCTTGGGGGCTCATGGTAGTTTCAATTTTATACACCTTGACATTGTCTGATTTTTAAAGTAATACGTAAATTTTTTTTTTTTTTTTTGCAGCAACATAGACTATTCCTAAAGCACACGGCTAGGTGTGCTTACTTCGAATGCTACTTTGACGGTGGCACCAACCCCTGGTCAGGGGCGCAGCACCTGCCGCACTCGGTCTGGCCCACTCCTGACTGCTCCGAGGTGAGACAGACGAGGTAGGTGTGTTTCATTCTGAAACCTGCTTCGTGAGGACGGGGCTGCGGCCCCCGTGGGAGGTACAGGTTCAGCTCCCGGCCCCAGGGAGGAGGCCAGCACTCACAGGTGCTGGGAATCCCGGAGCCGAGTAAGAGTGGAAAACTTCATGGTTTTCAAAGCTGAAAAGGTTCACCTTCCAAAAAGAAAATCCCTCTGGAGCATCCTCTTGCAGGGACCCCACCCAAGCGCAGAAAAGCGCAGCTGACTGCCTTCCCTAACCCAAGTCCACAGAGCACGTGAGAAGACCACATGGCTAAAAGAAATGAAATCTTCCCAAAATCTAGTCCTGTGAAAAATTCAAAACAAGTTCACAAAGGACATGAGGGCTCTTGGGACACCTGTGCCCTGTGCCCGGGAGTGGGGAGGAGGCTTCCAGACAGCACCGGCTTGGAAACCGACAGCAGAAAGACGCTCTCCTCGGAAAGCTGCCCCGTTACCTTGTAAGAGAAGTTCTTTTGCTGAGCTGTTTCTGATATTTTTTCCACAAGATTCTGTAGCCTTTGTTGCGTGGCGTGTGATACGTAACTTACTACGTCTGGGTGTAATTCCGTTATGCCGTGTTTTTTACCTAAAGGTTGGGCAACAGAAAGAGTATTTTAGAATCATTTAAACACTTTCTCTTTCCTCACTACTGTTTCTTCTTCTATCCACCAATACAGCTGTACGTGGTTCAGCATCAGCCCGGGCAGCGTGGAGACGGCATCTACCCACACGTCAGCTACTGAGAACCACCACCAGCAACCACGTGGAAACGGAGGCAGAACACAGGACGAGGTGCCAGCTGTGCTTACGTGACGCCCCTAGGCTCCAACAGAGACGCCGGCAGACGGTGAAACTCACGGTGCTCACCAAGCCCTTCTGTGGACGCTAAATCCCTATGACAAGTCCCTAAATACGAGCTCACCTATTTCTAATATTCTTCTCTGTAACGGCGCTGGGAGGAGGAAGGTCTCGTCTTTGCAGGACCGTGTCAACGTGCCCACCAACTCAGAGTTCGTGGCCAATATTCGTGCACTTTCTTCTGACAGGTTCACACCAGCCATTGATGCAACATCGTTAATGTCATCATCGTCCCTTGAGAAAGAAGAAAACGTCACTCCAACTGCATAACGGGGTCGTCAGGAGGAGGGCTGGGGTGCCTCTGACTCGGTGGGCAACGAACACGGGGGCAGGAAACCCCCGGGTAGAAATCACAGCTGGCGCCCACGCCAGGCGCTATCCCCCGGCTCCTGCGCCTGCTATGTCCTGCCGTCAGAAAGAGACATCTAACTGCCGTCTTTGAAAGCTCATCTGCTCTGCTAAAGGACAGCGCAGGGCCCAAGCACGCAGATGTGCAGATGCAGCGGCACCGGGACCGGAGGAGGCCAGACCAGCAGCGCCGCCTGCTGCTTCAAGCACCATGCCCCACGTGACACCTTAAATATCTCGACAGCTCTAATTTCTTCTAAAACCACCACGGAGCCTCAGGAAAGCTGGAAAAAAATACAAAGAATTTCTTCCTGAATCATTTGAGAGTGAGCTGCTGACCTGACATCCCCATCTGGACACTTCCATGTGTGCCCCCCCACAGACAAGGGCGTCCCCTACAGAACCAGGGGCGCCACGGAAGCCAGGCCACGAGCAGCAGTCCAAGACTGTCGGCTACTGCTCAGGCCTCCCGGTGGGGTAACTGTCCCCGCAGTGACTCTCCCAGCAGGAGGGTCCATGTGCGCGTCACATGCTGCGTTCAGCTGTTGCGCCTCCTCAGTCTCCTTTGGGCTAGAACACTCCTCAGCCTCTCCTGACTCTCATGCTCTCGACGCCAGGAAGGGCACAGGTCAGCTGTCTGCAGAACGTCCTCTCGGGAGGAGGCGCAGGCCCCACAGCCCTGCCGGGGATCCTGCCGAGTCTCGCGCCCTCCGCAGCTGGCTCCATTACGCGTGTGCGGTCTGAGCGCGAGACTGGGCGACCTGCCCGGCATCCCCCCGCGATCACCCGTGCCTCGCAGGGAGGTACCGTGAAGCGGTCCACACACCCAGTCCTTCTCCGTGTGCTCACCCAGTGACCGACACAGCCATGGGCTTCCCTGACGGTCACAGCCAGAGACCGCCGAGCAGTACGATGCCCACACCTGCCCGGGGAGGGAAGGCGGCCACTGACTTTCGCGCCCTCAGTCTGCGAAGGCTGCTCTGTAACATGGCAAAATGGTCCCGCTCCTCTTGTACTTTCCTTATCCCAGCCCTGGACTGAGCCTTTTCTCTGAGGAGCCCTCGTTATTTCAGTGAAAGATGTTTCTAGAAGATAAGGCCTGAGCCTAGGTGTGCTCACCGCTGTGGGGTATTATTGAGCCCTGGCTCTTTCGCAGGACAGAGCTAGAAATGTACGTCCGTCTGTAGTTAGTTCTGTATCTAACTGCGTACGTGGAAACCTGTGAGTGTGCGTCAGTCTACGTCCTGCTGTGATCCAACACCGCAGGGTTCACTCGAGTTCATGCCTTTCACTGGATGGCTAATTCCTTCCTCGACAGAAACCAGGGCCTCCCGCAGCCTTGACTAACTCACTTTCTCGCATGCAGATGACCTAATCCCCTTCCCAGCCACTCAGGAACTGACCCCACTGCTGGGCTGTCCCCGGCACACCAGCCCCTCACCCTGCTTGGGCTCGGGCCCCCGTTGGTCCCCAACCCTGCCCTGCCGGGTGGGGATGAAGCACCCAGGACAGGGAACCTGCGGACACAGGCACCGCCCGCCCATCCACCACTCACAGCGGCCACAGCCTCCCCGTCACTCAGGCCCCTCAGGCCCCGCGGGCACCACCCCGGACAGGGACGGTCAGACCCGCTGCCGATCAAGAGCCCGAAGCAAAACACAGCATTGCTGGAGGTTCTGACACTGCACAGAGGGCTGAGAGGCAGGTGACGCGTCCTAATCTGCACTGTGATGAACTCGAGACACCATGTTGTGATGTTATAAAGACGAATTTTCTATTAGTTCACATAAAAACACCAGTTGGTTCACTACCTGTAGGAAGCAAACCTCTCTGACCTAACCCCGGGGGAAAACACACTCTGCGCAGCCTTAAGTCCACACAGAGTGTGACGGGACACAGGGTCACAGCTCCTAGCGCCAGGCCGCCTCAGGAAGACCCCAGGCGGGAACGGGGTGCAGGATCCGGGCTCTCCGCCAAGGCCGCGGGCCCGCTCCTTACCGAAACGAACCTCCCCCGGGCTCCTTCAGTTTGCTTTTCTGAGCAGCAGCTGCTTGCGCCGAGACGGCGGAGAGGGCTTTGGTTCCAGGCAGCACCGCAGGTTTCACCACGGGGACTGGGGAGCAAAAGGCACAGGGAGCCGCGTGAGGCCTGGCGCTGTCCTCCCAGCCGGCCACAGGAAGGTTTCAAACACTCAGAGTCTAAGTCTAAACCACAGTTAAAAGCTTTAGCTGCATCTCTCAAGCGTTCATTTTCCTGTATTTCATCAAACCGTCTTAAGTGTAGGAATGACTACGGATAAGGAAACTAACAGTGGTAAATACACGTTTAATTCTAGAAACCCGAGCAACCGTGGTGCTGGTGGCACGGCGCTGTAAACGTGATCAATGCCACCGGGTCACGTACTCCAGACGGTCCATTTCACGTTGTGTGTGTTTTACCACAATTAAAATAAACGAAACCCCAGCGCTGGCCCGCCTGGCGCACCTGGCTGCAGCGGGTTCAGCTGGATCTGTGGGGGCGTGGTGAGCATGATCCGGCTGTGAGGCTGCCGCAGGGCGACCATCGGCGTCTGCGTCAACGTCACCTGCGGGGGCCGGATCAGGGCTCCTGGCTTCGGAGGCTGCTGGATCACCTGAGGCAGAGCCGGCAGAGAGCACAGGTGAGCTCAGTCCCCAAGTGCAAAGCGGCTGCTCCCCAATGGGGGGCTCTTCCCTTCGTTTTCACACCCCCCGCCCTCCAGCAAGGAACTCTGGGAAGACCCCACGTGCTCCTCGGCCCCAGAGAGCCCCAGGACCACGCTCCGTGCGAGACCCCCACAGACGAGGGCAGGTCGGGGGGAGCAATACCAGTGTAGGGGCCCCGCGTGAACTAGCAGGTTGGGCAGATTTGCTACTTGGAAGGGGCACTTGGCCCCTGGTCAGTGCCTGGAGGGCCCGCGGAACAAGCGAAGTCTGCTGCGCTCGGCAGCCCCGTGAGGGACAGACAACTGCCCCGGAAGTTAGCAGAGGTGCAACTGCTGCCTGGTGGCTGCAGGCCAAGTGACTCTGCTCTTCTGTGGTGTCTCTTGGGCTGGATGACTGAGCCCGCAGTGGGCCTGGATGCCCGACGTCCTCCCCTGCCTGGACTTGGCCCCTCCAGGGCCTCCACCACTGCCCCAAACACGGCCTGCTCGCCCTGCGCACCTGGCACTGGCCCCCACACTGCTGCCTGCCCAGCTCTGCTGCTGTCCCGCCTGTCCCGCTACACAGCCCTGGCGGTCTTGACTGTGACCTTGCTCAGAGACACTGGATCCCTGTGGAAGCTACAGAGCTCGAGTCCACCCAGTCTGGCCCCAAACCTTTGAATTCAATTTCTGCCTTTTACAAAGGTATCCCCCGAGGGAACACCTAAGTTATGGGACACTTGCAGGGCCTGGGGTGGTATCCCGTGACGAAATCTTTTTTGCAACAAAACTTCAACGTTCCAGTTCAAGCCAGTGTTGCCACCTAAGGAGGCTGCCACAGGCCCAGGGAAAAGCCCCTGGTTTCCAGATCTTTCCAGGCTTCAGAGTACAGGTGACGGATCAACCCGCCAGCCTGACCACACACCCTGCAGCAGGGAGCAGAATGCAGAAGCCACCCTCCTGCTCAGCGCAGCGTCTGCTCATGGGAACACCCCCAGCGCCACTGGCGCGGCCAAGCACCCGAGGTCAAAACCTTGCAAGGAAAACGACCGCCCATCGAGTTGTGCTTCAACAGAACTCGCCGTGTGGGTACATCGGCCACTGACCGTCCCTTACGCTACGGTGCGGCAAAGGGCCGTGACCTCTCCCCATCCAGTGCCGAGAGGAGCGTGAGCGAGCCCTGTCTCCGCGCGTGGACCTCCGACTCTCCTGCTGCCCACAGCTCCGTGGCCTTCCCAGCGAAGCCTCCCCACAACTGCGTTACCCCTTCTCCCCGCCACTAACCAAAGCAAAACCAAGTGCGGATTTTAGCTGAGCACACACACCAACACCCCTCTTGGTTATCGTCTGTGCTCCACCGCAAGATACTCCGTACAGCCCACTATTGACAACGGGAAGCCTGCGTTGTTTTATTTTCATTTTAAGCTGTCTTTAGAGAAACAAAACCCCTCTGACGTTGAAAAAACTTCCTCTCCACAGCTGGTGAACCCACGACGCCTATGGGAGGGAGCACGTTCAAAACGCAACTCCTCTCTGCAGAGACGTCCTCCCCAGCCGTGGAGCGCGGCACCGCGACCAGCACGGGGAAGGCCGGATCCAGACCGTAAGGACGCGAACCACTTACGAGCAGCCGGTGGCTCTGCCTCCGGGTCCCACCTACCGCTGCACCCTGCCGCGAGCCGTTCCGTCCCGAGAAACCAGCCCCCCCCACCCGCCAGCTCCGGCCTGACCTGACCGTCTGATGCAAAGCACAGGCCCTGCGTCTCACATCTGGGCCGCGGCTCCCAACCCGCAGAACGTCTATCTGCAAACATGCCGCGCTCCTGGGACCAGTGAGACCCCCAACGAGGCGGGTGGGGGACGTGCAGGGGTGCGCATCTCACTTTACTGAGAAACAAAATGCGAAGTCGCAGGGCCTCAGGCTCCAGACTGCGTCTTAACTGTTTGAGGTGACACCCAAGCTTCTTCCTAGCAGCTTTCCCACACACTCCTGCAAAGGTTTCTCTGAGCCGTGGCCGCTTTATCTAAGAGGCTGGCGGGCGCGCTGGCGCGGCAGGCGGGCTGCAGAGGGATGGGCGAGGCTCGCGCCTTCCATACCAGCGGTGTGGGCTGCCCCTGCTTGCCGACGCCCACCTGCGTGGGCTGCGTGAGGCTGAGCACGGGGGGCTGGAGGGCGCTGGTCACGGTGGCCGCCGTCTTCCCGGCCGTGCGCTGGACCGAGCCGCTCAGCACCACGGCCGTGAGCGCGGTAGTAGCCTGCGAGGTGGGCGGCGGTTGCTGCTGGCTCTGCTGGATGAAGGCCGCTGAGTCAGGGGTCAGCTGTCTCAAGGCGGGTAAGCTCCTCTGGGTGGAAGACAGACACCAGGGTCAGGACGGGTGCGCCGGCTTCCTTTCTTAAACACTCAGGAAAGTTCTCCAGCTAACGGGAGATCCAGACCCTCGCGGACACCTCTCCGGATGTCAGGTGCCAACACCCCCACCGCTAATTCCCTCCCACCAAGTGGGATTATTCTCAGTAACAATTGTAATTGTCCAAAATTTGTTTAAAAAACAAAAGAAGCCGAATCTTTAAGGTAGTTTTAAAAACGTGCCAACACCAGCAATCACCTGAGAGAGAGAACCCGACGCCGCCGGAACCCGCGGTCCCGGCCGGCTCCATGAGCGCCGCCCCTCCCCCGTGCCAGGGGCACAGGCAGAACCGCAGCGTCGGGGACCACTTTGCAGAACAGCCACTCTGTCCCCAGACCCTCTACGCTCCACGCCCCCCGGGCAGGCAGCACAGGTGGGCACACACCTGGAGCACCTGCAAGCCCACCCTCCCCTCGCGGTGGGCCCCGCCGCCACCTACAGGCGCCGGGACCTTCCAGTTACCTTCAGGAAAGGCACGAGGTAAGGCTGAGGCGAGGAATTAAGTTCTCGGTATAACCTGCTGGTGAAGTCCTCCGCTTCCATTTTTCCATCCTTAAAAGTAAGATCCACACTGAAGTTCGCAGCGAATGAGTTTCACACACACCCTCCTAGTTCCACGTCACCAGCCTCGTCGCCAGCCGCTCCTGCCTGGTGTCTCCCATGACAGAGAGGGGAACGTCGGCTGCATGCGTGGAAAGACGGGTTCTGGGGACATGCGTGGCAGACGCTCACCGGGGACACTGCTGAGCAGCAAGCTGCTAGCTGTGTCTCCCTCTGGGTGGGTCCCCCCTACTTCGGTCCCCTCCTGAGTTCTTACCCAATGCCCGTTTTCACGTAATGACACCACGCACCTACTCGGTGTCACAGGGCACCAGGGGCCAACACAGAGGGCACCTGGCCCAGCCAGGGAGTCGGCAGCCCCCCACCCCTGCAGGGCACCAAGGAGCTGGGAGTCGCACAGAGGGAAACAAGCACAGAGCAGGGGCACAATCTGCGTCAGAAGCTGAAGGCACTTGGTGTGAAGCGGGGAAGTCACGCACCGAGGGCCGGAAGTAGGTCCTCACGGCCTTTTGCTGCGCAAAGGCACGTGGACTGGACACTGAGAGAGAGGAACACGTGGCCGCTCGGGCAAGGAGAAAGGCACAGAAAACTGGCGACTCCAGACGGCCGGGCGTCCAGCTGAGGGCCAGCAACCCCAGGTTCCCAGAGCAGACAGCCCGGTCCCCACAAGAGGCAGATGCGGGGCCTGGGGCGTGCGGGTTAAGGAGAGGACTCGCCCAGAGGACGGCACGTCATTCACCGAGACGAGGGGGGGAGGGGGTGGCCAGCTCTGCTGCTGGAGCACGGACGTGTTGCAGTGGCCTGCACTGAGGCGAGGGGACAGAGCCAGGCCTCTGGGGGGCTGCGGACACCTGGGAATTTCATGAGAGGCAGAGCCGCTCGCCCTGCCAGCAGCCAAGCCCAACCCTAACTGACGCTGAGGTTGGCAGGTGTGCACAGCAGCACTCGGGGACGCACAAAAGACACATAAGAAAGAGCCAGAAGAGGGCTGCGGGGGACCCTGACAGCACAGCAAGTGGAGGAGAGAGCCACAGGCCAAGCACCGTGGCGTCCCTCAGCGGCAGGACGTGACCACGGCCATGCCAGGCAGCTGGCCCTCCCCCCTGTATCCCCACTGCAACCCCAGCCCCAGGTGAGCGCAAGTGAGTCCAGCCACGGGCTCCCGGCTGGGCGACACACTCCACCAGCAGCAGACAGAACACACAGACTCCGGGAGGTCGGGGGACGTTCTACACCCAAGTGTAGGAAGGAAATCGGAAGAGAAATCAGAAGGAAAGAAGAGGGCCAGGAGGGCTGGGAGCCCTTAGATTAAAAGAGACAGGAAAGTCAACCGCAGTGCGTCAGTCCTGATTGGAGCCAGCAGCTAAGACACGACGCTGTGAGGACGCTGGGGAGACGGGAACAGCGGCAGGGCGGTCACTGCCTATGAAGGGACTCGGGGGTGTCAGGTGTGATCGGGGTGTCGCAGCTGTGTCTGTAAGAAGTGCCTCAGTTTCCAGAGATCCACTGACACAGATGGGGGCGGAGGCGGGTGGCAATGGGTCAGAGGTCACAGGCAGAAACTGCTTCTCAGTCAGAAAATGACAAGACCCAGAGACAGGACGTAGGGGTTCCTCGCACTGTTCTTTCCACTTCTGTGCATTTAAAACCCTCCCTTTAAAAGCAGGTAAAACCACTGGGGGCGGGGCAGGGAGAAGAGAAAGCTAATGCCTTAGAAACATCATCTACCGGGTATATTTACAATCGCTCCTGTGATGCCCACCAGGAAACCTTCCCGCAACGACCAACTGCTATGGACAAGCGCCTTCCATACCCCTCCAGAAAACGGCAGAGCCTCCTCGCCAATGCTCTGAGAGGCATAATTGCGTCAGAAAACAGCGAAGCTCAGGAAACTGCGCGGGCGCCGGCCCCTCACAGCAGGGCTCAGGGTGGGGCCCGGCACAGCCACCTGGCGAAGCCCCAGAACACCCGAACTCAGGGAGGAGGGTCTCCCAGGTGTGCACACCCTTCCCGCGACCCGCGCCCTTCCAGTGTCCTCGCTGCTGACACGGGGCACGGCAGCCAGGCTGTTGGTGACGCACACCGCGCTGGAAGGCAGGGGACCGAGAGTGAAAGCTCTTACCAGTAAGTTCTGTACTAGCTCTTTCACGTTAGCTGCCGTCTCTGTGGACTGTTTACCAGATGAAGCCAGTTTTATTAACGTAGATAGAAAATTTTTGCATTTCTTCACATTTTCCATAGTTTCCTAAAGTAAAAAGATATAAGTGATAAAAATTTAAAACGTGGATTTTCATCACAGCCTTTGGTATAACTAAAACACATATATGTATAAAAGATACATGTTTCTTCTCTAAACTTCCTTCAAGAAAACGCAGGAGCTCGCATGGCCCGTGCAGACGGGGCTGAGCTCTGAGGAGCAGCCCGGCCACCAAGTCAACAGCCAAAAACCTGAGAAAGATGAACCCACGAAGACGTTCGTCCTAATTCTACTTATCATAAAGACAAACTGATGCCTATCTAAACGTACATTAAAAAAAGAATCAAATTATGTGCAGCCATTAAAAGTCATAAAAAATACTTACCAGACAGACGTGAAAAAAGTTATAGATAAAGTATGATATCCCATTTTGTCTAAAGGTTTATATACATAGATTGCAAATGCCGTATAGTCCACATGGCTTTTAGCACGTGAAGCTTCTGCACTCTGACGCCCTTAAGCGAGAAGTCAGGGCCTCTTCCTGCCCCCTCCCAGGCCACCGCCCTCGGAGGCCCCTACACGGGGGAAGTGCAGGCCCCCACGCATTCGCACGGGCCCCACACTGTCCACGGAACCCACCAAGAACCAGACGGGGGTCTGGGAAAGAAGTTGACCCAGGGTGAGATCAGGCTGCACCTTCCAGCCACCGAGCCCCAGCGCCCGGCCATCTCTGAGCTGCCAGGGGGAGAAGCGGCTCTTACCGTGGCAGCTGTGGAGGTGGTGGTCGCCCCTGGGACTGTTCGCTGAGGTGTCCCCGTTTGAACAGCTGTCGCCGTCCCGAGTGAAGCTGTCTGGGCAGCACCACCCAGAACAAGCTGAGGCTACAAGAATCCAAAACACGAGGTAAATGCATCTCACGCCACAGACGGGCTAAGTGGAGACTGGCCTCGGTCCGGCAGAAGAAAGCAAGGCTTCCCAGAGAGGCAGGGAAAGCCCCGGCCACCTGCCGGCCCAGCATCCTGGCCTCCCCCGCCCTGGAGCCAGGCGAGGCGGCCTACAGCACCCCGGGGAACTGAGGGCCGCGGTACTAGGTGCCTGGGAAGCCGTATTTTGCACCTGCATTAAAAACTGACAGAAATAAAGCCAATCGCCGGCAAGATCCTCGTTTTCGGAAGTCAATAGCATGACAAAAGTCACAGTGAAAAGTGACCAGTGTAAATAATCCTAGCCGAACCAGGTCCCCATTGCTCCGAAGTTAAAAATTAGAACAGAAGAACTACTCCCGCAAACGCCCTCCTCTCAGCCCGCAGTGAGGCTCCCAGGACGTCCCTCCGCAGGGGACCACGCCAGGACTGACAGGAGGGCAGGTGCCAGGATCCCCCGGCCTCACTCTCCCAGAGTGAATCTTGACAAGCAGCCTCCTCCGGGCAGGCGAGGCCGGGGTGTCAGTCACCCTGTGGGCAGGGAGGTGCCACTTTGCTAAGCAAACGAACAGCCAGACACAGAACTCAGGCAGTTCAAACCACTGGCCCTTAGTCAAATTCCTAACATTTCTGTTTTACATGAATGATCACAATGCAAATATTTACTGATTTCTTAAATTAGTACTTTTCCAATTTATAAATCCAGCCATCAACATTTCTCTCTCCAGTTTTTAAACAATCCTTTTTTGGGACTTCGGAAAGCCAGGAGCAGCGCAAGCACCGAGCGCGACTCCCAGGCAGCGGCTGCTCCTCCGTCCTGCAGAGCCCCGCGGTGCGCGGGAAGCACTGCCAGCACAGAGGTCTCCGGGGTCCCCGAAGTCACACCCCGCACTGCAAACGCCAGCCCGGGGTGGGGAGGGGCTGCGGACGGACGATGCGCGGTTTCTTTGTAACCCTGGGTTCTTTCACTTGTAGCAGTGAGTCCGTATTATTTGTGCGACTGAAGCTCATCTAATAAAATGCTTCAAATGAAGAAAATGTGGAGCAACCAACCCGGCAGCTGTCTCCGGGCAGTCAGGGACATAGAAGCATCCGGACACTTCTCACCTGTGGGGAGTTTTCCTCCTCATCAAAATGTATTCCTCACATTTACTGACCCTATGGATACGTACTTCACCTCGGTAACGTCAAGACTGCGTCTACTTGTTCTGATAAATTTATCTTCCACTAAGTTGGATGCAAAAACTTGACTACGGGCTTCACTTCCTTCTCAGAAAAACCACTGAGAACTGAAAACCCAGATACACCCGGCAGACGGAGGGCCCAGCTGAGGGCTCCTTCCAGGCGTGCGCAGGGGTCTTCATGCCAGCGCTCGCTTCCTTGGACCGACCCGCCCTCCCACCCGCGTCCACTCACCACAGCGCCAAAGGCCCATTGAGACGTGACCCAGTGGAGTGGAAAGCCCAGAGCTGGGGCTGCCCCTAGAGTCCTCTACCCCCCACTCAGCCTCAGTTTCCCCACGGGACCGTGTGAGGATTCTGGACCAATCAGCAGCACATCTGGGCACGGCGCCTAGCGCGCGGCAGGTGCATCATGATCAGTGCTGCAGCCCCACATTCTAACAGCTGCTGTCGCCTTCCGCCTGACCGCCCAGAGAAAGTGGCTTCCCTAACCAGGTGTGCCCTCCCCGGCCAGGTGTGTCTATTCTCTGGTCAGGTGTGTCCTCCCTGGCCAGGTGTATCTCCCCTACCCAGGCGCACCTGCCCTAGCCAGGTGTGTGTCCTCCCTGGCCGGCCCCTTCCCCTCCATGGACCCCGTGCCTCCTCTGTAACACAGATGGCCGGTCTGGCAGGTGCACAAACCCTTCTCCGCGGCTCTGCGGGCCAGGGCTGAGCTGTCAGGAGCGAGGGCGCTCCCCGAAGAGGCCAGCGCCTGCTCCAGAACACTCTCCCCTTCGCAGCTTAAAACACTATTTGATAAACAACCCCACGGGTTGACACGGAACATTTCTAGAACTATGCTTCTATTATGGGCAAAGGGCGCAGGCCCCAGGGAGGAGGTGCAGGGAGGCGGCCAGCGTGCAGGCTGCCAGACTGGGAGCAAGTTCCAGAACCTCCCTCAGCTCATCTGTAAACGCCTCAGTGAGAAGAGACGAGCGACGGCATCTCCTCACGCGGCCTTACGAGCAGTAAGCAAGTGAAGGCACACAGAGCGGTGAGGAGGACGCCGGGGACGGGCCGTGCTCAAATGGCAGCTGCTGTCGTCACGGTTACCTGAAAGGCCACACGTGCACAGACATAAACTATCCTCACTGCAGCCATCTTCTGCTTCAGAGACGCCTTCATATTAATAAGGTGTTATTTTTATTTTTATTTTAATAATTATACTCTGGCATAGTGGGACGTTTTAAAAAGTGCTGCTGGTATTAAATTCTGTGTGGCTTTAAAGAAAAAGAAACCTTGACCTATCCTGCAATGGTCGTCGGACAAAAAGCATCTTTGTCATGGAGAAAACTCCTCCCAAAACTCAACTTAGTATCCAATACAGAAACTCATGAGGCCTGCTCTTTCCATTAAAGAAAACCGCACCGTGCCGGGCCAGCACATCCACGCAGCTGCCGTGTCCCTCACCTGGACCCCGGAGGAGCGCTGCAGTGTGGTGGGGGGGGGCACCGTCGTCTGTGCCTGAGACACTTGCTTGATTATGGTAGTTGGGGTCACCTGCCGTGCGATGATGGGTGTCCCAGGTGCCTGAAAGATAAGTAACAGTCATCAAAAACAGGCTACATGTAAAAGGAATTCCCCACCCACCGCACACAAAAATCAACCCTTAAACATGTGACTAACTGGTGTACTCAAGTAGGTCCACACACTTATTCACAATTTTCCATGAAGTCACCCTAATTCTGAAGTTTTCTTAAGTATATGAAATCTCTTCATATACTATAATAGGAACATTAGACTTCTTTAACAAAGTCTACAAAATGCTGGGCGCGGTGGCTCGTGCCTGTAAACCCAGCACTCTGGGAGGCCGAGTCGGGAGGATTGCTTGAGCTCAGGAGTTTGAGACCAGCCTGAGCAAGAGTGAGACCCCATCTCTATTAAAAACAGAAAAATTAGCCAGGTGTGGTGGCGCACACCTACAGTCCCAGCTACTCGGGAGGCTGAGACAGGAGGATCACTTGAGCCTAGGAGTTGGAGGCTGCAGTGAGCTGTAATGATGTCACCACTCTAGCCAGAGCAAGGAGCAAGACTCTGTCTCAAAAAAACAAAGTCTACAAAAGATGACCCTGAAAGAACATAGATGTCTGGAAACAGGTCCTTGCACTGCCGCTCGTGATCTCGTTAATAAGCACTGAAAAGTGGGGAAGGTGCACGGACAGCCCCGCCCCAGGCTGGAGGGCTGGCCACACACAGCGCCGCAGCACCGGGGCAAGGAAGCAAGGCTGCCAGGTGGACGGAGAGTCGCCCCGAGCACGCTGACGTGAAGCTGGTCTAAGCGGAGGCTGACGGCGAGGGCGGCAGGAGCTGAAGCCCCCGGGCCTCCTGCCTTCCGGCCCAGCAGACAGACACCGCAGGCCGTGAGGACACTGCTCCGTGCTTCTCCGGAGGGGAGGGGCTCTGCCGCCACCAGCTTGTCCTCGCCAGTCTTGGGACAGAGGCATGAGCTCCAGAGGGGGCAGGCTCAAGTCCCAGGAGGAAAAAGCTGTCAAGATCACTCTTG
Organism: Propithecus coquereli; assembly: GCF_000956105.1. Taxonomy (NCBI): domain Eukaryota; kingdom Metazoa; phylum Chordata; class Mammalia; order Primates; family Indriidae; genus Propithecus; species Propithecus coquereli. The sequence continues at coordinate 1,787,760 of NW_012150197.1, read as the reverse complement.
CCTGCGCTGTGGTCACTAACCTGCCACCCAGCTCCTTACAGTGAGACCACAGCACAGACAAGCACAGCAGGAGACAGCGTGGGGACAGGCCTCAAGCCAGCACGCGCCAGGTAGAAGTCACAGCACCGGACAAGGATACCGCATGCTGGGGAGGGGTCCTGGCACTTTGCTTTAAGCAGCAGAGTCACCCTCCCTACCAGAGCTCGGACTCAGGACTGGTGACCCCCGAGCCTGAATTCTGGAGGAGGGGTGGTCCTATTTAATTTGAGACGTTCTCAGGCCTCCCTGACAGCGGCAGCTGGCGCCTACTCAGGGTCACTCTGTGCCACTCCTCTCAGCACTTTCTAGGTCTTGACAGTCCTTAGGACAGTCCTGGGAGCTGAGCACCAGCACAATCTCCATTTTGCAGATGAAGAAACTGAGGCACAGTAAGGTAAGGCCACAGGGAAAGAAGGGAGGGGACCAGGCTCGAGCTGGGGCAGCCAACCCTGGGGCATTCGCTCTAGCCCTACGCGGCCGCCGGTCCTGCTGCGCACCGGCCATGGGCGCTGGCTCCTCCAAGCACCCTGCCACCAAGAGGAGGACGGGTGACCAGGGCCACCCCCAGGCCCATCCCCGGATCGGATGCTGCCCACACCCCTAGGTCCTCACTCACATGGACGCGCCTGGCCCTTGCAGACCTCCCCAGCCTGCGAGGTAGAGCGGGAGGTGGCTGGCCACTCGCCGGCGCGTGCGTGCACTCACCTGTACGGTGGAGATCTGGACTGGGGGGGCACTTGTGGGGGTTGCAGGGCGGGGCGCCATGGTGGTCTGAGGCTGGGCCTGGGCGTGGGCCTGAGCTTGCATCTGGGCCAGGGCTTGCTGGGGGATCATCAGCAACTGCCCGTTCTCGCTCCGCACGAGGACCATTCCTGGGGACAGAGGGGACCTGGGATCATGAAACACACTCCGCCCAGGGTGCTGGCGAAGGCCCTACCCCGGCTGTGAGAAGGAAACACGAGAAGCGGGAAAACACACAAATTCACCCAACTTGAAGCACATTTGCCTACGAAGATGGTGGACAGGATGAAAAACTGTACAAGGCTGTCGGAAGACCCTGGGGATTCGAAAAGCATGTGAGCCTTCCTTGTATAAACGAGCCAAGCAGCAGGGCAGCGTGACAACTATTGCCACTGCCACGCTGCACATCCCACACACACCCACACCGGCCGGCACACCCCACTTCACAGACACGGAAGCCTCTCTGCCCCACTTCCCACGGGCCACACCGGCTGGGCTGTGGCCAGGAGGACACAACCATCTCTCAAACCTGTGTCCTGCAACGTCCAAACCAAACAGAAGCCAGTGTGGTAGGACACCCCTCTGTGCGTGTGGCAGTGCGGTCCCCACGTCGACCTGGGACATCCGCACACACGCGCCTGCCTCTGCCACAGGAGGAGCCACTCGCCCTTCGTGGTTCTTCAGCTAAATCACAGGAAAGCAAATCCTGCCGGCCAGGTGTGGCACTCAGTTTAGCTTCAAAAAACAGCATCCAATTGCACCATAAATCCCACTAGAAACAGTAACGCAACTGTCCGACTTTTAAGTTTAATTTCCCAGGACAGAGGTGGTGGAGGCGGACTGTGAACACATGCCCTCTCTCAGGTGAGGCCCCGGCAGGTGCAACGGCTGACATGACCCAGCCAAAAAACGAAACAGACACACAATGAGGCGCCGCCAGCCGGCCAGATCCCCCAAGTCACAGCTGGCCACACCATGGAGCTGCCCTCCCCCCCTCCCCCCCTGCAGCATTCTGCAGCCACCCCTTCCTTCCCTTTAGGGCGATTTAAAATGATACTCTCGCAAGAGAAAAGGCAAGGCCTGAAAACTCCCCGAGTCATCCCGACGCGCAAACACTGGGCTTTTTCTTCTGGGCCTGCGTCGCAACCTCAGAGGTTCCAGGAGAATCTTCGGAGCTGTCGGGCTCTCGACTCTTTCGAAATCCATCACGGTATCTAGAAATAACGGGGAAGCTTCTCCCTGGGCTCATGTCTAAAATTCTTGGTCCAAATAAGCCACATTTATGTTAAGAAAACTTCCCTCCAAAACATCCCTTTCAAGCTAAACCGTGCTGAAATCAAACAAAGAAAACCAAAAACCCAGCTGCTTCAAATGCTCTGCTGAAATGTCCCGAAACCTGGGAGCTGGCGAATGAGTTGACAACAGAAAGGCCTCCAGGGCTCGATCGCTGAAATCAAGTCTGTTGAATACCACGTCTGCAGTCTGCACACGCAGGATGCTCAGAAAAGGAGTTTTGGGCAAGGCGGGTGCTGGGGTCAGTCACGTGGCACCAGAGTTGGGTGTGAGCCACCGAGAGAGGGAGACTGTCCACCCCGCGTGGGCTGGGGACCCCAACAGAGGATCGACACCCCTTGACACCAGCTTCTCAAACCCCACCGTTCGTGCGCTGCCCTCTTGCGTCTGCTCAGAGACCGCCCCTCCTTCCTCCCAAGAGTTCTAGGCAGCCGGTGATCGGCGTGCGCTTAGGAGCACACGGCGCGCAAACGGCAAGGTGGCAACACAAATGAAGCACCACCGGTACCTCAAAACGCGTTCATCTAGCAGTTAGGACAGCAATTTTAATTATCGTGAGCTTTTTTGCTTAAAAAATTACATTCATAAAAATTTAAAGGAGTATGTAAAAAATAAGTATCAATGAAACATCGATGTGATTCAAATCCTAACAAAGTAAAAGTGGTATTTCCGACGTCACGGAAGCATAAGGAAACAAGACGCCGTTCACTGCGAAACGTGCCCGTGGTCAGGGCCCGCGCGCCCATGCTGAGGGTCAGCGCACCGTGCTCAGGGTCCGTGCTCCTGTGGTCAGGGTCAGCGCGCCCGTGTCAGGCCAAAAGCCGGGTAGGTAATCAAAAGCCCGGCCAGGAAGTGACCGTGTGACTTTAAGCAGGTAACTTAAGCACTCTCAGGCACTAAGAATATCTCCGACTTGGTGTATAAACGAGTAAGCGAGGCAAACAGCAGAAGGGCTGGAAACAAAGGCAACACTCGCACTGAACGGCCACCACCGACGCTGCAAACCAACCTGTCGTCTCCCTGCTCGCAAGGCATTACAGTCACCGACCCTGACAAAAAGAAGTCAGACGCCCATGTGATCACCTGAGGACACCGCCAGCTGCATCACCCTGTCCCAGTGACACCATCACCACACCGGATCTCGTGAACCGACTGGTCGTCATCACTCATTTCAGGCAGGTAAAAACTGTGCTGGATTTACCCGTGCAAAGGCAAAAAACCCACAACCTTGTTTCAAAATGTAACTTAAACTAACTTAAGATAAAAGGTCGTGAAAGGTAATCTACCTTGTCTAAAGGCAGGTGTGACCTAGAAAAGTCAAAGTGTCTAACCCTCCGCCTTAGTGGGCCGCCTCTGCATCCTGCAGGGGCTTGTGACCAGCAGGTGCAGCCCACGCCCCACTTCACACCTGGGGACCCAGGCCGGCAGGCAGCAAGTGGAGGGGTCTGTCCAGGAGCTCCCCAAAGAGAATGGACCCAGGGGGTGGGCATCAGCCTAACCCCCAGCCCAGGACATGCCATCACATACGCTCACGGGAACCAACAGTGATGGAGACAGGTAGCCCGTAGAGCCATGGGCTCCACTCACCTAGCCCTTAAGTCACGCTGGAGAAGGTCAAACTTGAAACAGCAAACACACTTGCCATTTAAAAGACACATCAGACCCCGTGTCCAGCCAAGATGGGTGGCTGCAAGCCATGCAGGGAAGGGCTGGGGCGTGGGCCAGGAGGCGGCAACAGCTAGGGCCAGGGAGCTGGACCAGGGACCCACCCCCTGACCAAGGCTCTCCCTACCTCCCAGCTTCCCCTTGACCCCTAACCCCCAACCTTTCACCTTCCTGGAGATCTCTCCCACGGTCAGCCTGGCCGAAAACCAAAACCAGCCACTGTGCACAAGCAATAGTCACGATGCACCCACACCCAGCAGCCAGAAAACAAACGAGGTTTTCTTCCCCAGTAATTGCAACGTCTTTCCTGGTATAGAACTAAGTATTTTTATAGAAAATCTGAGAAACATGGAGCAGTACAAGGAAAACAGAAGCCTCACGAGAGCCCCTCCCTGGGTGAATGGGCTGTGTGTTTCCCGCCAATCCGTGTTCTGTGCGCACCTATGCAACCGCGTGTGTGACAGAGCAGACGGCTGCGACCCTCTGCTGCCACTCAGTTCTGTATTTCTTTCTTCTTCCTACGTGCACTTTCCACGCCATTAAACATTCTTCAAAAACATAATTTTCAGGAGCTACATAATGTTTCACCCAAAATGTGGTTATTTCTTTTTTGGTGAAGATTTCATTTGTTTCCTATTTTTCATTATTGTGAAAACATAGATTTTAAAATTAAAATAAAAAATGTTAAACACTCTGCCACACTGTTTGGAGGTGGCAACGTGGATGACACGCAGCTGGCAGAGGCCTTCCCGAGGGACAGGACCACCGCGTCCCCCTAGGGCTGGGTCGCCAGCACGCCCAGGAGCCCTCCAAGCCCATGAGCTCTCGGGGGACCCACGTCCCCCCGCTCAGAGCCAAGCCAAGCACCAGTTCCCAAAGCGTGAATGAATCCTGCCCTCTTTAAGCGCAGAGCTCAGGATAAACCCCAGCGTTCTTACTCAACATTAGCTTTCCTTATCCCTTTCCTTACCAACGCTTTTTACTGTATTTTAAGCCAAAATGTAGAGCATCTGAAGCTGCACTACAAACCCGACAGGAATTTCCGTCCTGGGAATCACCACTTCAGGGAAAATGCTTTCACCGAGTGTCCGGGTGTCACCCAAGCACCCTCGGGCACAACCTGACGTGAGGCTTGGGGCTGTGGGCTCCCCCTACCCTCCAACGCCCCGGCCCTGGCTACCTACCTGCCTATGCCCTTTGCAGAGGCCCCCGCACTGGGAGGACAGCACACGAGGGGGAGAAGGACCCTCGCGCTGTGCTGTCAGTAAGCAGCAGAATGGCAGCCCTGTGCAGAGGTCTCGACCTCCGCAAGGGTCCCTGATGACGACAGGCCCCTCAGACTGCACTGAGAGTCGTGAAGACAGGGACGAAGGCAAGACCCTTACAACTAAACGTGTGCAAAATGAACCTATCTCCCGAAGCCCCACATCTGATACCAAAGCAGCCGGGACCAAGACAGGAGGAGGCCATGCCAGGCCTCCCGTCTGAAACGCACCCGGAGGACTTCACTGCCAAGCACCCACGTCACACAGCCTTCCCCAGCTACACCAAAGCGCACGGGGCTTCTCAGAGGACCATGCCCCGCGGGGCTCCGGGCAGCCAGCAGCAGACAGCCCTGCTGGGCCCGGGCTGTGGCCGCACCACAGGTGCAGGAGCCCACGCAAGTAGCCACGGGCCAGGGCTCAACCGGCGGCCCTTCCCCACCACACCACCACCCTGACCCCCGCCCGGGCCGAGGGGCAGCAGAATCCCGCAGGCTCCGGCTGACTTACTACGGCCTAAGCGTGCCGCGGGTTCCCAGGGCTCTTTGTGAACGGACATTCTGCCTTTTAAATTACCAGGGGGGCGGGTGGGTGTTAAACGCGGATCTGTAAATGTAGGGGAGCAGAGGGGCCGTCCACCTCATGGGGCTCCCTCACGTGACCCCACCTCACACCTCGGAGGGACAGACGCACCAGCCAGACCAGGCTCCTTGGCTGCCGCGAGCCTGACTCGCGGAAAGACACGGCTGTGCCACCTGTGTGTGCGCTGAGCGCAGCCGCTCGGGCCCTCAGTCCGGGCTCTGCTCCTTCAGGGACAGCGGAGTCAGCGTCACGAGCTTCACGCATCCGGGGAACACTGCTGCCCGCCCTGCTCCGCTCCGTGAGGCTGCACGGTCCTGCCTGTTTCCCAGCCCACCCACAACACGGTGGGCGCCGGAGCCCTGCGCCTCTCGCCCTCTGGGGACACCTGCTCGGCTCTGCTTCCCGCTCCCAGGTTCCTGCTTTGCTGTAATCTGCCTCGGCTCTGCCATCTGTCCACTGAGTTCTGGTTTTCACCACATTTTAGAACTTTTCCACTCTTCATGATAACGCACCGCTCTGCTCCTGGGCCTGGAATTTCCTCTCACTGCAGGAGGTGTCTCCACGTGCCCATGACTGGCTTTGTCTGTGGTTCTCCCGCGTGGCTGGGGTTGAAGACACGTCCCTCCAGAGGGGTTTAGTCCACCTCTGCCAAAACCCAGGACTATCACCGGCCTAGGAATCCAAGCCACCCAGGAGCACAGATCCGACCCCGGCCCATGCAGGACAGGCCTCTCAAGGATTCTCGGGGGGCTTCTTTCCTCCTAATGCTGGGGGGACCCTCTTCCCCCTCTGCCAGTGGTGGGCTCTTCATGGTGCTGTGGTATCTCACGCCAGCTCTGCTTCTGAGGCTACCTGGCTCTCTGGCCCGCCTGGTGTGAAAACATGAGCCCCGCGCAGCCCCCCTGCCCAGCCCACCCAGCCCACCAGCTCCCTTGCACTCCACTTCTGACTCCCACAGGTTTTATTTTCTAGAAATCTGAAGAACGTCTATCCAACTTCTCCAGCCTTTCTGGGTGTTTCATGCCGGGAAGGGTTTAGGACTTCTCGTCCTGCCTCACTGCAGAGTCACGACTCAGCAGCGGCTCCTCCTCCGTGGGGCCTACGGCCAAGAACTACCAGCAACCTGGAGCCCCACTGCAAACCCAGGAAGCAAAGCAATGAATGATAAAAACAGGTAAGAAACCCTCTTCAAAATTACAAAGACGGCCCAAGAGGACAGTCGAAAAAATTCACAGAATGGCCACAGGATGGAGCTGAGACATTCTCCCAGAAAGCGCTACGGCCAGAAAATGAGAGAGCAGCCAGGCAGAAATGATGAGAAACTCGGAAGGATCGCGCACGAAGATCAACAGGTGACAAAGAGAAACTCCACAAGAGGCAGGAAGGAGAGCTCGCTCGCGACGCGTGCCACGGACGAGGTCCCACTCCCCGACGGCAATGCCCAGCCAGCGTCCAGCAGGATGGACGTCAGAAGGTGCCCACCCCGGGGCACTGCGCAAGGGCAGTCCACCGGGGGAAGAGAGGAGCCCTAAGTGTTCTCAGGGGGAAACAGACCCCACACAAAGCAAGGGGACCAGCGCTCCGCAGCCCTCCAGAGCTGCACAGACACAGGAAGACAGTGCGCCAGCGCCTTCAAAACCCACGGGAAATTGCCTTCGACCTAGAATTCAATGCCAGGCCACACTGCCAACCAAGGGTCAGAAGTAGACAAAGGCGTTTCAGACACTAGGTCTCAAAAAGGGTATCTTCGTGAGAAGGGAGAAGCCACTCAGACAGAGGAATGCACAGAGAACAAAAGGCAGGCTCCGGAAGCACAGGATTGGACCCACAGGAAACAACAGGGCACCTCCAGGAAGAAGAGGGAGGGAACGGTGGGCACGGCGGGCGCACAGGCTGGGGCGCAGGAGGCAGCTCACGCCTGCAGGGCAGGGCCGCTACAGAGTGGCCACTCTTGAGGCCCCGCGGCCTGGCCTGACCAGGGCAGTGTGATCACAGGACACCCCCCAGCTTGGCACCAGCGGCACGTCCACAGCCGCGCAGCACAGACACTAACCACGGGCCCAGCACAGCACAGCGGGGGGCCTCAGGGACAGCAGGTGGTGTCACCAACTAAAGCCGCAGTGGGCAACCTCAGGACGTGGCCGCCTCTGAGCAGTTTAAAGTGGGAGCGGCGGAGTGTGCTCCTCCCTAAAACCCTGCTCTGTAAAATAGGTGCACGATCAGTTTAAAGTTTAAAGCTCTCAAGTGTCAGGAAAAGCAAGCCGGCGCCCTGAGAATGTGGTGGGGTGGCAGTGCCACGCAGAAACTCTCCACTGACGCACCTCAGGGCAGCGAGGCCGGTCGCAACGCAGAGAAGGGACTTGGGGACGCCGGCACACAGCAGCCACACATGCACGCCACGCACACAGCCGCCGCGGGCCTGGGCAGAGCAGGGCCCTCCCGTTCTCCCAACATCTTGGGGGACCCATGCAGCCGCCAATGCACAAGTAAGGACACCCCAGGTCCCTCCATTTCCTGAGGACACAAATTAAGAAAATCCCCTCCCCTCTCTTCCCAGCGCTTATAAAGGTTTCACAAAAGCGTCTGCACTGAGCAGACAGACGTGTGGCCGAGGTGGTGCCTGTGGTGGGTCGTGTCTGGGAAAGCTGGGAGGGAGGCTATCGACCGGCCCTCGCCCCTCACCTGAGCCAGGTGTGGGAAGGGGAAGGGAGGGGCGGGGCTGACTGCAGGCGCAGCTCAGCCCCTCTGAAACTTCCAGAAAACAAATGGAGCCCCCAGCAGGCAGTAACACCCCCACAGAGAGGAGCATGGTTGTCATGAATAAGCTGCAAAGCAGGCAGAGAGAGCAAAGACGCTGTCTTCTCCACGGCAGAAAGGGGCAGACGGGAGCCTGGCTGCCGGCCGCTCCTGCGCCGTGAGCCAGACCAGCCAGCAAGCAGGGCACACAGTGACACCCCAGACTTGGGCGCTCTCCTCCTCGCAGGGCTGGTTTTACTTCCCTGAGAGGGCGTCTGTATTGTGACCATACGCGCACGGGGCATCTTGTGTCAAAACCTGTCCACCACCAAGCCAGACGCCATCTCTGTGGTCATCAGAGGGACGGCGTAAGGCCCACAGCGGGGGCAGCACAGGAGACGCGCGGCCCACGTGCCGCAAAGCCGCCACTCCACACGCGGCACGGGCTGCAGAGGAGGCGTCTGACACAGCTCACGGTGCTGCTCCCGGCACACTTCAAACACTGCTGTAAAATCGGGGACTCTGATTCATCCCAGCACACGCCAGAAACAAAACACGGACAAAAACAAAGGCAACCCGACCACAGGAAGGGACTCTCTGTGTTCACCGATGCACCACGGTCCCAGTAGCCTTCTGTGTAGACAGACGAGCTGATTCTAAAACTCACAGAAATGCACAGTCCCGAGTAACAACGGAGCCGCGGGAGAGAGCGGAACCGGAGCGCTGAGCCGGCTGGCGGGGCGGACAGAGCCGCGCAGCAGCGCGTCCAGACACAGGCCCGCAGTGCACAGGCAAAGCCAGTCCGGCAGGGAGAGGACGGTCTCCTCAAGACACGGGGAACAACCAGACGTGCACAGGCAAAAACCTGGACGCACCTTGCACCATACGCCAAAATCAACTCGAACCTGATCCAGACCCAGCAGTTAAACCTGAAACTCTGCAACGTCCAGAAGAAAACAGAACGTCTCCGCGGACCTGGGTTAGGCAAAGAAATTGTAGATACAACACCAGAAGCAGAATCCACACAAGAACAAATGCACAATGTGGGCTTCATCAAAATTGAAAACTTCTGCTTTTCAAAAGGCACTGCCAAGAGAAGGGGAAGGCAAGTGTCTGCAGGACTTGTGTCCACACAGCCACGGGTCCGCAAAGCTCGACGGGAAAATAAACAACCCAGTACAGAAAAGTGGGCAACAGACCCGAACAGATACTTCACCAGAGAAGACAGATGCATGCAGACAGGGGCGTGAAAGGATGCTCGGCGGCATGAGCCACTAGGGACAAGCAAATTAAATCCACGACTCGATGCCATGACACACCCACTAAAGTGGCTAGAAGTAAAAAGACCAAGTAAGCGTTCCTTATCCAGGATGTGGAGGAACCGGACTCTCATACGCTACTTGGGGAACACTCAGAGCTCCCCGTACCCCACCGCAGCACCCAGCCGCTCCACTCCCAGGTACCCACCCAAGAGACAAGAAAGTGTGCAGCCTGACGAAACCCCGTGCACAACAGCCCAAAACGGGAAACAGCCCCGAAGTGCACTCACAGATGAAAGGACGGACAATTTCTGACACAGCTCTGTGACAGGCAGCGCGTGGAAGAAACACACACGAACTACTGAGACACACAGCAGGGCTGCGTCCCAAGTGACGGTGCCGAGCGCCGAAGCCAGGAAGAGCACGTCCTGTCCGGGTCCACTGTGTGGAATTCTGGAACATGCCAACGCACCCTCAGCAACAGAGCAGAGGGGACGGGGTGTGGGGGAGGGACGGGGTTATGAAGAGGCAGGAGGAGGCTCTCGGGGACGGTGTCCACCATCCTGACCGTGGAGATGGTCTCTTGGGTGTGGACACATGTCACAGCTCACCAAACTGCCACTTGCAACGTGCTTAGTTGATCACATGTCAATGACAGCCATAAAGTTCTTGAAACACACACATCCTTAGAAAGCAAGAAAAAGGTGCTACTGCAAAAATAATGGAAAACACAGTTTTAATTAACATTATCTTCTTCCTGTCATCCTTCCCGAGTGGACGCAACTGCCTGTTTCACAGCTGTCCGGCGGCCTTCTCCTGGGCAGCCCTGCGTAAGGGCATGAGGCGTCGCCCAAGCGCTGTACCAACAACTCCATTCACCGAGACGCACAGATGCACCGACCCCACGCGTGACACAGGAACGTGCCTTTTTTTTTTTTTTTTTTTCCTTTGAGATGGAGTCTCACTCTTTTGCCCAGGCTAGAGTGAGTGCCATGGCGTCAGCCTAGCTCACAGCAACCTCACACTCCTGGGCTCAAGCAATCCTTCTGCCTCAGCCTCCCGAGTAGCTGGGACTACAGGCATGCGCCACCATGCCCGGCTAATTTTTTCTATATATTTTTAGTTGGCTGATTAATTTCTTCCTATTTTTAGTAGAGACGGGGTCTCGCTCTTGCTCAGGCTGGTTTCGAACTCCTGAGCTCAAACAATCCGCCCGCCTCGGCCTCCCAGAGTGCTAGGATTACAGCGTGAGCCACCGTGCCCGGCCGTGGAACGTGCCTTTTTAACAGAGTATCTTACAATGTCACTGGACAAAGTCGAAACAGCCCAGGGTGGGTCCTCAGAGCTCCCAGAGCCTCAGAGTGAAACTGCACATCCAAGTCTCCAAAAACAACACTAAACTAGCTCCTCTGAAGGAAAAGGGCCCCCACGGAATGCCCCAGAAGAAAGTGTGTTCGGGCCAAGGAACAGGCGCAGGACCAGCCCTGAGAGCCCTGCTGCGGCCCCAGCACCCGAGAGAGCTGCAGGTGGAGAGGCTGCCTGCTGAGTGCGTCCATCCGCTCCCTCCGGAAGGCTGGGCGGAGAACAAACCCGGCGGCTGCGCTCCTCACGGGAGGGCTCAGAAGGCGGCGGCTCTGGTCCAGGCCGCTGGACACCCTCCGCTGACCCTGGCTGTGGACCCACCCAGCTCTTGACTGCTGCCCTGCGAGGGGGGCGCCGGGCCAAATGCACCCCACGCCGTCCCACCCCCACGTTCTCCCCGGGCTTTGACTCCAGCGCTCGCCTTTGGGCCTCTGGGTGGTCTGCAAGTCTGCCAGTGTCCCCGTCGTGCAGCCAAATTCCACGAATGCACAGCTGCTCACCTTAGAGCAAAGCTGAACGCCAGCCCATGGGCACTTTTACTAATGACCGTTCTCATTCGCTTGTTCATCTGCAACTCAAGGGGAGCGCGCGCCTTCAAAGCCAGTCCACGGTAGAGACGTACAGCTCAACAGCAGACGGCACACCACACGCAAGAAGTCAAGTCTAAATAGGCCGGGCGCGGTGGCTCACGCCTGTAATCCTAGCTCTCTGGGAGGCCGAGGTGGGAGGATTGTTTGAGCTCAGGAGTTCGAGACCAGCCTGAGCAAGAGTGAGACCCCGTCTCTACTAAAAATAGAAAGAAATTAGTCGGACAACTAAAAATATATAGAAAAAATTAGCCGGGCATGGTGGCGCATGCCTGTAGTCCCAGCTACTCGGGAGGCTGAGGCAGGAGGATCGCTTGAGCCCAGGAGTTTGAGGTTGCTGTGAGCTAGGATGATGCCACGGCACTCTAGCCTGGGCAACACAGTGAGCCCCTGTCTCAAAAAAAAAAAAAAAAAGTCTAAATAGTCACCACAAAGTTCAAAGACCACCTTTCCCCTTAAGTGTGGAGGAACTGATGGCCACACACGAGTTTAGTGTCCCCCACACAAACCCGGAATAAAGCAAGTCCAAAAACAGCCCTCGAGACCAAGCAGCCGCGCGGGACGCCGCTACTGGAAGCGCCCTCCCTGGAGGAAGAGCCCGGATACTCCTCAGCCAGCCTTCGGAACTGGCCGCGTGTCCCCTCCTCCCCACCCACCGCCAGGCTTGAGAGAGATGCTCCCACCCTTTGGGCCACCTCCCGACTGCCTGTCCCAGACCCTGAGCTGGGACTCTGCCGTCTCTCCCTGCAGCCTTCACCTCCCATCTAAACCCCAGACCTCGCCGCCCCCTGCCCCAGCCTCGTGGCCATTGGAGGACCTGCTCCCGGACCCCCCATCTCAGCCAGCACCCCCTCCCCATCCACTGAGCTGCACGTGCCCAAGTCCTGAAACTGCCTGACACCTTCCAATGCTCAGGGCCACACCCCTGTCCCCGTGGCCCTACCAATTCCAGCTCCTCCATAGCCTTTACGCCTGCTGCTCCATCTCTCCCACCACCGCTGAGGCTAAGCTGTCATCGCCTCTCCCCCAAGCTAAGACAGCAACCCCAACCTCCCTGTGGCGCAGGAGTGATCCTCCCAAACCCCCCCCCAACAGGACCTTCAGTGGCTCCCCACAGCTCTCGGGGGAGGGGTGGCCCTCCCTATCCCAGCCCCCCAGGGCCACCCCCTCTCTCTGCAGACTGAGCTCACAGGTGGACGCCCTGCCCAGCACGGGCTTGGAACCTTCCTTCTCGCCCCGCTCGCCACCCTCTGGAGCTGGCTCAGCCTTCCTAGCTCTGGAGTGCCTGCCGGGCCTCCCGGGGGAGCCACCTCTCAGACCGCCCGCACTCACAGCTGCAACTCTGTAACTGCCGGGGGGCTCCCTCATGTCTGTCTCCCCCTCTCAGTCTGGGCTCCCTGGGCCCAGGGACTAAATCTCTGCGTGTGCATAAACGAATGAATCCCAGAAAAGTTTAGCGAACCCACGATGTGCCTGTGCTCACCTCGGCCCATCCCGTCCCCACCGCGCACTGCAGTTCCTCGTCTGTCTGCCTTTCTCCTTCTGACCACAAGATCCCTCCTGCCGGGACTGCCATTCATCTGTCTTCAGAGCAGGGCAAAATGAACTTGGGAAATTGGTAATTTTCTGCTTTGGTTTACTAAAAATCATTAACTTCATCTTTACAAACATCTAAGTCATGTATTCACTCAACAGGTGTTTATTAAACGCTGACGACTGCCAAGCACTGGGCACACGATGGTGGGCACAATGGGCGGGGCCAGCCTTACCCTAGTGACGGGAAAGAAAGAAACATAACCGAGGAGCAGCCTCCCGCCAGTCCTCTCGCTCCGAGCCCGTTCCTGGCGGGTGGGTTGTTTCCCTTCGCCTGGGCCGCTCTCCGAGGCTGTGATGTCAGCTGCTCCTAAACAGAGCCCTTGCCTGCCCCGGCAGGATCGCATCCCTCTGCACGGCATTTTCCAGGCTGTAAAGTCAGGTTTCTCAGCCATCCGTCTGCTCAGCCCACTCTCCGTGGCACGGGCTTTCACGCACCCTCTGCTCCTACAGCGCAGCCCTGGAAACGCTGGACAGAGGTCTGCACGCCGGGCCCGGCACTCGCTCTGGACTGCCAGAGGCACCGGCAAGGACAAACCCCTCCACCCCCTGCCACAGAGGTCCAGCCTTCTTTCCTACCAGGGTTTTATGGACCCGAGTGCACACCTCCAAAATATTAGCTCCTAAATTCTCTTCAGATACAAGTTAACTTTAAATTGCTAACATACTTTGATGAAAGACTTCTTAAAGCAATTACAGTTGACCCTTGAACAACAAAGGTTTAAACTTCGAGGGTGGCTCAATTTATACACATTTTTCCCCAACCAAAAGCAGCTTAAAAATACAGTGTTCTCAGGATGAGAAATTCGAGTATACTAAGGGCTGACCTTTCGTATACTGGGGTTCCAAAGAGAACCCAAGTGTGCGCAATTGGAACCAATCCCCCCCACATGCCAAGGGACAACTCGTAATCATTTGGTATTATTACTTTAAGAAACCGTCAATGTGTGGATGTGTTTACATGAACAGAGTGTGCATGTACATGCGTGTGTGTGCACGTGTGCAAAGTCCTGCCAAGCCAGATCATGCTGGGAGCAGAGCCCTGCTGCAAACTACAAACCTAAAGCTGCCTCTGCGATCTCAACAGCAGACTCTGAGACTCTGGTTTCCGGGACACCCAGCACGGACCTTCCCCACAGTGAGCCACATGTGGCTTCGCTGTGTCCCTCCTTCTGGGAGCCAGGATCCAAAGGCAAGGTGGTGAGGCCACTCTAGGCTGCATGTCCAAACCCTCGTCCTCCCAGCACCACCTTGAGGCCAGAGTTTGCAGATCAGGCCAGCATGCTCAGCCACCTTCCACCAAGAATGGTGGGCACCGTGGCTGGGCCCAAGGTGCTGCCTCTAAACTTTCCTGAACTCTTAAAGCACACTTATCTGAGCATATTTAACTCTTACTCTTAACATCAGCAAAGATTCTAGACATTCCACACCAACAGAGAACCTTTAATTTTGCATTTTCTTTCTTTTTTTTTTTTGGAGACAGGGTTTTGCTCTGTTGCCCCGGCTAGAGTGCAGTGGCATGATCATAGCTTCCTGCAGCCTCCAACTCCTGGGTTCAAGTGACCCTCCTGCCTCAGCCTCCGAAAGTGCTGGGATTACAGGTCTAAGCCACTGCACCCAGCCTAATTTTGCACAATTTTAATATGAGCTCTTTCATTTGCAGATTCTGAATTCCACTCAAGTGACACTTTGGGCATTACCTTTGATTGACAGAAGCTTAGCTCCAAATCTGTGCCCACCCCCTTCTCCACACCCTGAAACTGACAGAGCCCAAGGTGGGCATTTTTAATCCTTTATTTTCCCTATTATGCACCTTATGTTCTCACTAGAGTAAGCATATGTGTATACAAAGGAAAGACTCAACAAGCAACCGCTCCCACCAAAATCCCAGGAAGGCAGCCAGGACGTCTGGGTGTGCAGCTGCCAGGAGGCAGGTGCCTGAAGAGCCACCTCTGCCTCTTGGGGCTCGGGGGCTTGTGGCAAAGGTCGCACCGATGGCTCTGCAAACACAGACAGAATGCACAGGATGCCTCCGGACTAAAGCTCCAGACCTTTCAAGATCGGTAACCAAAGAGAAAAGACTTCTTTCCCAGAGTTACCCGCAGCTCCCACTTTATAAGACTTCTCGAATCTAAAACCTACAAATTTGGGCAGATGGCAACAAACATCTCTCCCCTTCCACATGTGCAGCTATTTTTTAAGGTTGCTTTATTCAAAGAGCCTGCAGAGGGGGACCAGTCTGAGCATGTCAGAGGTGAGAAGGGGACTTTGGGGTGTCACAGACAGTGTTTACCCAGCCACAGAGGATGGGGCTTAGGACAGGGCTTCCAGACGCCAGGCCAGAGGCTGCCAGGGCCTTGGCTCCTGGCACGAGAAACCACATCTCTCACACGGAACTCCAAGCGTTCCGCTTGTTTTCAAAATGTTTTAAACAGTGCTAACCCTATGAACAACACCAGGGAAACTGAGGTCAGCTGGCAGATGACATGCACCTTAAATGACTTGCAGCGTAACTTCAGTTCTCCACAGCTCAGCTGCCATGCAGCCTCACTTCAGAACACAGGGGAGGGGACACAGCAAGGGCTCTGGGCAGCGGGAACGCTCAGCCGGCCGCCAGACAACACACACCAGAAGCACATAGATACTGCACCCTCTCCCAGAGCTTCCTTCCAATCGATGCTACTGATCGGTCTGCGTGATGGATCAGCCCTGATCAATGCTGGGAAGAAGAGCTGCTCAGCCCTCTCAGAGCCTGCCGCCAGGGGCCACACTGACTTCCCAGAGGAAGCAACGTGGCAGTGGTGCAGGGACCGAGATGGACGCGGCTGTCTGCAGGGTGAGAAGTGAGGGGCGATCTGGGAAGGCTGAGGTCCACCTGCAGAGGCCGAGGAAGGAGGCTGCGGAGGGGAGGCCTGCAGCCACCAAGGGGGCTGGCCAGGTAGTGTGGCCTCAGCGGACGGCTCGGTGTGCTACATGAAGCAAAAGGGGAGCGCCAGCCCTGTGTGGCAGGAGGAGCAGGGGACGGGGGGTGGGGGAGAGACAGAGGAGCTGGCCAGAGGCACTGCTGGGTTTTCAGTAATTTGAAGTCAGCTGATAAAATCCAACATCCACTCACAAGTCAACAAATACCCCCCACACACACCAAAAAGCAAACAAAACGCTTCAGGAAATTAGGAACAGGACGGAATTTCCACCACTTGAAGGAAATCTATGAAAACATCTGTTACAACCAGCAACTTGCACAGTAAGTCGTTAGAGGCATTTGCTTTAAATCAGAAACAATTCAAGGCAGCTGCCATCGCCACGTCCACTCGACACCGCACCAGAGACCCGTAAGCCCAATAAACCACAGTCAGGCAGGGCGTGTGGGCGCAGGATTTGAATGAAATAAAATTGCTATTAAATGCATAGAATAGGATTCTCTACGTATAACACTCAAACACGTTTTTAATGCAAGGGTTTAAGAGTGCTACAGTAAGATCAACATCGAAAATTCGACAGTGATTCAACACACCATCAACGAAGAATCAGAAAATGCAATTTTAAAAAAATACTACTTACAATAGCAGCAATGAACTCAAAGTGCCCTGGCATGGAGCTAACAAAATATGTGCAAGACTTACACGGAAAAATATAACAAACTTGACTGACCGCTATTACGGAAGATCTAAGTACAGTGATGACCGTATTCACGGGCAGGGAGGCACTGTACCGCAGAAGTCAATTCTCCCCAAACTGACCCACTGATTAATGCAATTCCAGTCAGAATAACTCTCATGGGCCTCGAGGCCTTGATTCTAAAATTTATAAGATCAAAATGCCAAGAGCAGCAAGGATGCTTCTCAAGAAGAACAAAATGGAACGTAACCCTGGCAGGCATGGAGTCGGCACAAACCTGAGCATTCAAGGACAAGACGGCACTGATGGCAGGACGAATACGCCACGAGAAAGTAACCGAGAGCCCAGAAACAGACCCCTGCACGGCACAAAACCTGAAATAGTACCGAGGGGCGTGCGGGTCAGCGAGGCAAGGAAGGTCCGTTCAAATAAATGATGCCAAGACAACTGTTTATCCAAACAGGAAGAAAACGAAAACGAAATCCTAACTCACATCATACACACATTCAGTTCCAGGAAGATTAAAGGCTTTTAGACAGAAGCAAAAACTAAAATTTCAGAAGAAAATACAGAAGAATATCTCTATGACCTGGGGGTTAGAAAGAACTTCTTACAGGTGACTCAAAAAGGTATTTACCATAAAAGAAAGAATAGATAAATTGAACTGCATTAAAATCAAGAACTTCTATCCATCAGAAGACATCACAAAGAAAGGGAGAAAGCCGGGCGTGGTGGCTCACGCCTGTAACCCCGCCACACTGGGAGGCTGAGGGGGAGGAACCCTTGAGGCCAGGCATTCAAGACCAGCCTGGGCAACTTAGTGAGATCCCATCTCTACAAAAAATAGGAAAATAATTGGCCGGCATGGTGGTATGCTTCTGGTCCCGGCTGCTCGGGAGGCTGAGGCAGGAGGATCGCACCACTGCACTACAGCCCGGGCGACAGAGCAAGATTCTGGCTCCGAAAAGTGAAAAGATCAACTATAAACTAGACGAAGTTACTGCCCACACATATGACCCACAAAGGAATACTGAACAGAATGTATACAGAACTCCTATAAATTAATGACAAAGAAAGAATGCAAAAGAAAACTGGGCAAAACGAGACAACAATGTGCATTTCCTCAACACTACAGGGAAAGGAAATGAAAATTAAAACCACACTGATCGGAAAGGGAAAGTCTGACGACGCCAAGCGCCGTCAAGGCTATAAACCAGGAGTCCTGCCGGCAGGTGTGTGCACCCACGCAAGGCAAAGGTGGCGCAGGAAACACCGGTACCCCTCCTGCACTTACACGCAACACCTGAGCACATCAGATGCCGTAATATATAAAAAGGATATTACGCTGTGACCGACAGGGGTTTATCCTAGGAACGCGCCATGGTTCAACAGTGAAAATTAAATCACTGTAATTCACCATATTAACAGGCTGAAAAAGAAAACCCGTGTACGCATCCCGACACAAGAAGAAAGGCATTTTAACAAAAATACACATCCGTTCATGACAAAAGATCTCACCAACCTAGGAACAGAAGGTGCTATACACTGAATGTTTTTGACCCTCTGCCAAAATTCATATTTTGTTGAAACCTAATCCCCGAAGGTGGGGCCTTTGGGGACAGAGCCCTCACTAATGGGATTAGTGACCTTACAAAGAGGCCCCAGAGAGCTCCCGTGCCCCTTCCTCGGGCCACACGCCGACACGAGACGTCATCTACGAGCCAGGAAGCAGGCCTCACCAGCGTCCTCACCCTGCACTTCCAGCCTCCAGGCCTATGAGAAATGAATTTCTGCAGTTTTTAAGCCTCCCAGTCTATGGTATTTTTGTTGTAATAGCCCCAACGGGCTAAGACAGAAGGAAATTCCTGAATCTAATAAAGGGCCTCTGTGAGAAACCTACAGCTAACATCACACACTTAATGGGGGAAGACTGAGTGCCTCCCCGAGATCAGAAACAAGGTGAAAAACGTCCCGTCTCACCACTTCTGTTCAACGTTACACTGGCGGCTGTAGCCAGTGCAATGAGGCAAGAACAAGAAATAAAAGGTGCCTAGATTGGAAAAAAAGAAGTAAATCTCTCTTTATTGCAGTCAGGGTAATTGTCTCTGAGAAAAATTCTAAGAATTCTACAAAAAAAAGCTACAGGAACTAATACATGAGTTAAGCAACGTCACAAAATATAAGGTCAATATTTTTAAAAGTGATATTTCTAAATACTAGCAACAAATAATTAGACATTGAAATTTGATTTTAATTTTTTAGAGACAGAGTCTCAGCTCTGTCACCCATGCTAGAGTGCACTGGTGCAATCACAGCTCACTGCAGCCTCCAACTCCTGGGCTGAGGCGATCCTCCCGCCTCAGCCTCCTGAACAGCTGGGACTACAGACGCACCACCACCATGCTCAGCTAATTTTTCTTTTCTTTCTTTTTTTTTTTTTTTAAGATGAGGTGCCCCTAAGTTGCGCGGGCTGATCTCAAACTCCTGGCCTCAGGCGATCCTCCCACCTCAGCCTCCCGAGTCACTGGGATTACAGGCGTGAGCCACCGCACCAGGCTGGAAATTGAAATTTTACAAGTCCCCTGTACACGGTGAGAGGACTGAACTCTGACCTTCCTTGTGTTGCTCAAATTCCTTTCTAAAGGGTCTGGGGAGTCACACTTCACAAACCATTAAATCTCACTAAAACCAGTC
>NW_012150197.1:1744220-1768014 GCF_000956105.1 Propithecus coquereli | reverse complement strand
GCCTCCCAAAGAGCTAGGATTACAGGCGTGAGCCACCGCGCCCGGCCAAACCAGTCTTTTTGAACCCAGCACAATGTGGCCTATTTTCCAACCTGACTCTGGCATCACGTCACATGATAGCAGACCCCCCCCCATAACTTACGCATTCCTTCCTAGTGACTCCAGATTTTAGACAAAGCTTAACGCTCTCAACCAACTGCCAATTTAAAAAGATCCCTAAACCCACCTATGACTTGTAAGCCCCATTTCAAGACATCCCGCCTTTTCGGGCTAAACCAACGTACACCTTCCATGTACTGACTTCTGTCTCTGCCTGTAACTCCTGCCTCCCTGAAATGCATAAACCAGACTGTAACCTGACCGCCTGGGACTACTTACTCAAGGTTTCTTGGGGGGCTGCTCCCCAGGCCTCAGTGATTCCTATTGGCTCAGAATAAACCTCTTTAAATATTTTGGCAGAATTTGGTTTTTTTATAGTCAATGGCATAAAATATGAATACTTAAGGATAAATTTAATAAAACATGTTAAGGACACAAACACTAAAAACTACAAAGCAACGCTGACAGAAATTCTGAAAGACCTAAATACATGAAGAGGTTCACCGTGCTTATGGACCAAAAGACCCAATATTGCTAAGATGTCAATTATCATAAAACTGATCTATAGATTCAATACAATCCCAAGCAAGATATCGGAAGACTTTTTTGTAGAAATTGACAAGCTGATTCTAGAACTTACACAAAATGCAAAGGAGTAAAACAGCCCCAAACATCACTGAGAAAGAGGAACAGTTAGAGGACTCACACCACCAGAGTCGGAGACTTATTCCAACAGGGCTACGCTTACCAAGTGAGGACAGACACACAAACAGGAGGGTGGAACACAGTCCAGAAATGAAGTCCTCACACGCACGGTCAATAAAGGTGACAGGGTAACTCAGCAGGGAAAGACAGGTCTTTTCAATACACGGGGCTGGAACAACCAGGTATCCTATGAAAAAAACAAATCTCAATCCCCTACCTTACAACTATCCCAAAATTAACTTAAATTGGATCAAGTAAGAGCTAAAACCATAAAAATTCTAGAAGAAAATCCTTGTGCCTTAGGTTAAGCAAAAATTTCTTTGATAAGACACAACACAAATTCTGTTGTGAAACTGATAAGAAACTGATAAACTGGCTTCATTAAAATTGAAAATTTGCACTCTAAAATACATGTTAGGTAAATGAAACAGCAAACACAGATCACGAAAATATTTATAAAACCACTCTATCTGATAAAGGACTTGTATCTGGAATACATTTCAAAAACTCTTACCAAATTCATAACAACAAAAAGAATAACCCAATATTAAAAACACAGGCAAAAGATCTGAACAGACACTTCACAAAAGATACGCGAATGGCAAATAAACACATGAAAAGATGTTCAGTATCACTAATCATTAGAGAAATGAAAATTAAAGCCATGATGTTACAGCATCACACCCATTAAAATGGCTAAAATTCAGAAGGCTGACCACACCAACTTTCAGCAAGGATGTGAAGCAACCATTATACGTTGCTGGCAGGAATGCAAAATAGTACAGCCACTTTGGAAAACAGCTTGGCAGTTTCTTAAAAAATTAAATATTCATTTACCTTATGCAGCAATCCCACTCCTAGTTATCTACCCAAGAGAAAGAAAAACTTACGTCCATACAAAGATGTCTAGGACGTGTTCACAGACCGCCGTTTGTAACAGTCAAAAGCTGGAAACCACCCAAGTATCCATCACCCGGTAGAGAGATAAACTGCAGTCCCACCGTACAATGGAACACGACTCAACGATAAAAAGGAACCAACCACCGACACATGCAACGACCTGGATAAAACTAAAGAGCATTCTGCTAAGTGGGAGGGGCCAGACAAAAAGGCTACTGTGATATAATTTCATGTATATAAGTTCTAGAAAAGGCAAAATTACAGCGACAGAAGCAGCTCCGTGGTTGCCAGGGATGCCGGTGGAGGTGGGCTCAGGACAAGGGCACATGAGAATTCTCTGACCTATGGAACAATTCTGTGACCGGACTGTGTTCACTGAAACCCAAAGAATGACACTTAAAAAAGTACACTTTGCTGTATGTAAACTTTGCCTCAATACACGGGACTTTAAAAAAAAATAAACACAGCGAGGGGACAGGTGCAGTGGCTCATGCCTGCGGTCCCAGCACTGTGGGAGGCCGAAGCAGGAGGACGGCTTGGGGGCAGGAGTCGGAGGCTGCAGTGAGCTGTGACTGCACCACTGTACTCCAGTCCGGGCGGCAGTGAGACCCCGTCTCTGGAAGGGAAAAAAAACACCTACAAGATGCAACACACGCCCACAAGAACAGCCACAGCAAGTGCTGAAAGAACGGGCAGCAGGACTCGCACAAAGGTGATGGGTGCCTGAGCACAGCGGCTCCGGCAAACAGCACGGCAGCGTGACTCCAACATGCGCCTTCCGTGTGACTCAGCAACGCCACTCCTGACAGCTACCCAAAACAGAAGTGTTCACACAAAAACTTGAGCACAAATATTCGCAGACACTTTACTCATAATAGCCAAAACCCGGAGGCAGCCCCAGTGCCCACCGGCTGGCAAATGGACACACGCCGTGTCCAAACACGGAAGCTACTAGCACAGGCACCAGCACGGACGAATCTCAGGGCGTGCTGAGAGAAGCCGGACGGACGCAACGGAGCACACGTGCGCGATCTCATTCACAGGGGCCTCCAACAGGCGTCAACGCTGGCGGCGACAGCGCAGGGAACGTCTGTCTGGGCCCGAGGGTGGGAGAGACAGAAGGCTGAGAAGCCCCTCTGGGGCCGAATGACACGTTCCGCATCTTGACAGTGATGTGGGTGGACACGCTCTGTACCCACCTTACAGTGGACACGCTCCATTGTATGTAAATTATCCCCCCCCAAAAAAGCATATGCTCACCTACCTTTAAAGGAGCGCCCTCTCAAATCCCCAGCTACCACGCACAGTCACGCGCCACCCAGCGGTGGTCCCAGCAGATCACAGTGGAGCTGAGAAGTTCCCACCGCCCAGTGGCATCGCAGCACGACGCACTCCCCCCGCGTCTGTGGGGCTCTGGGGTGAACACACCTGCTGCGCTGCCAGTCACATAACAAAGCCCAGCACATACGGTTATTACCGTGCAGAGCGCTGACAACGACAAACAACTGGTACTGGTGTATGTATTTACTGCGTATTGTCGTGATTTTAGAGTGTACTCCTTCTAATTATTGAAAAGAAAAATAACCATAGACATCCTCAGGAGGTACCAGAGAAGGCACCG
Organism: Propithecus coquereli; assembly: GCF_000956105.1. Lineage (NCBI taxonomy): Eukaryota > Metazoa > Chordata > Mammalia > Primates > Indriidae > Propithecus > Propithecus coquereli. The sequence continues at coordinate 1,764,689 of NW_012150197.1, read as the reverse complement.
TGATCACAGGAGGCGACAGCTCACACGTGTCACTGCCCTGACGACCTTCCAGGGGGACCAGATGTGCAGGTGGGGACAGCGATATTGATGACCCCAACCCTGTGTAGGCCTAGGCTAGTGTGTGTGTATGTCTTCATTTTTAACAAAAAAGTTTAAAAAATAAAAAAATTTACAGTAGGAAAAAACTTTATTCAATAAGGTTATAAAGAAAATATTTGATACAGCCGTACGATGTGTTTGTGTTTTAAGCTAAGTGTTATCACAAGTCAGAAAGTTAAAAAAATTAAATTGAAAAGTTAATGAAGAAGTCACAGTAAGCTGAATTTATTACTGAAGAAAGAAAGTATTTTTCACAAACTTGGCGCAGCCTAAGCGTGCGGTGATCCTAACGTCCGCGGCAGCGCACGGCGGCGTCCGAGGCCTTCGCGCTCCCTCCGCCCGGCAGAGCGGCTCCAGCCCCGCAAGCTCCGCCCGCGGTCAGTGCCCTGTGCAGGTGCGTGTTACCGTTTACGCCGCGTGTTTACCGCACTTTTCCACGTTCGGATGCGTGAATGCTTCCCACTGCGTTACAGCGGCCGACAGTGCTCGGCACAGTCGCAGGGGCACAGGCTGTGGCCAGCTCCAGGCCGCACCGCGTAGCTGCGGTGTCCAACAGGCTGCGCCACCCGCGCCTGAGGAAGCGCGCTCTGTGATGTAACTCTGTAAGGGTGCAATCGCCTGACACATTTGTACCCCTGTTGTTAGGTGATGCGTGGCTGTGCTTGGCTTACACACGACTCCAGGAAGTAATCCCAGGCCCACGGTGGCGGTGGCGCTGCAGCCATCGGCCACCCAGCCTCTGCCTCTCAGGGTGACAGGACCACCCACCTGGCCTCCCTGGAAAACTGACCCTCCCCCACCTCTAGCCCAATATTCACAGACATAGCTAACTTAGGCTTATTATGTGTTTTTTACCTCGGCAGAGAAAAACATAATGTATTTGAACTATTTTCCTTCTGAATTTTCTTTTTTTAAGTTTTAGGGCTTGAATTATGCAGAAAATGTCACTATTCAAAGTAATTTCTTCTCTGAGTACACTGGATATAAAAGTGAAAGCTTTTCAATTAAAATAAAATGCCACCAGATGATGATCTCCAAGTTATATTGTTAAGAAAAAAAAAATCAAAGTAAAAATTAGTGTGCATGCCACCTTTGGCATAAAAGAGGAGAAAAAAATATCTATGTGCGCATGTGTGTGTATTTGCTGTTTACAAAAAGAAACACTGAAAGGATGGCCTAGAAACCAATAAAAATAAAAATGAAAAAATTATCCCTGGACGATGGGGAAAGAGATTGAAGGAATGAACAGAGATGAAAGCTCTAAAAAACTCAGCTTTTAAACCATGTAAATGTTTTACACTCAAAATATAAACTTAAACAAAAAATAGAAACTAAAATTGAAAACAAAACAAATGAAACTAAGTTGTGTATCAAATTGGTAACATAACCACACAGAAGAAAAGGATTATTATCCTCGAACACAGCGCTGACCTGGCTCCTTGCAAGACAGACTAGAGACAAAGAACTGCACAGAAACCTCAGGCTTTACTCTCTTGTTTTAATTCTGAATCTATTTTAAGTATATGGTAGCACAAGTGAGTAGTAAACATGTTTGTTATATTATGTTATTTCTGTGCAAGAAAGAGACACAAATATGATTTCAAAGAATTTATGGGGGTCCTGCTATGTTAAAAAATTGAATGGGAAATACCAACGTGAGCTCACGCCCCTTCACTACCAGAACCCAGGCCCGGGGACATTTCAGGGCGACCAGTACCTCCAGCCCAGCCTCAGTTTCTCAAGAGTCCACTTTCCTCGAAACACCATGCAAGGCTCCTTGGGGAAAAGTCTGTTTTCGGGCCTGGGACAGAACCGTACAGGGCGAGGCTGACGTCTCGTGCCGAAAAGCGAGGACGTGCTCGGCTCCAAACAGGACAGAGCGAGGGCGTGAGGCCGCGGGGAGCCCAGCGGCCCCCAGGGCCAGGCACAGAGGGAGCAGTCAGAGACAGAAAGGAGCAAACGCATCAGTCCACAGTGCGAGAAAAGTGGCCACCTCAGGGGACACATGGAAGTTAACCCCTGACAGATCACAGACTACAGGGAAAAGAGAACTCCAAGGTCGAGATGAAAACACAGGTGAACATTTAAGTAATCTCAGGTAGGGAGAGACAGGCTCACAACACACGCAGGGAAGGAACTCGCGAAGCCACGCTGAGAATGGAACCCATCATGACACTCCCCTGCTCACACTGTCAGCGACAACCGGCCCGCCCACCACAGACAACCGGCCCGCCCACCACACACCGTCTGGAACGCTCTTCCCTGTCCTCCTGGGAGACGCCCGCCCTGCCCACCCTGCTCCCCTGCCCTGGCCTGCTTCCTGGGCTTTGTGGAACTGGGGCGGCTGGACATCAGTTGGTGCCAGCTCCAGGAGAACAGGTACCTTCCCCAACCACCGAATCCCTGCTGGCGCCTGACGCACGGCTGGCACGCGGCATGCTGTGGAGTGCGTGAACGAATGCTGACTGAGCTGCACGGAACACCGAGGAACCCAGGAAGTTTTAAAATCAGGAAGAGTGAGTCAAATGGTCTCAGTTCTGCAATTCTCTCCTGGTGACAGGAATACAGATTAGCACATACATCTTTTCCTAACGTTTTTTCTTTATCAAATTTCCCAGGATGAGCATGTATCAGTTACTCAGAAAGAAAGTAACTATTTAAAAGCCAGACGTATTTTCATTGCTTCTAAGTGCAGGGCTCCATAAGCTACAGCTTAGTAACGGCTGCTCCTCAACAGGGGCCACCCGGGCACAGTGAGCCCAACACACACGCACTCTGATTTGGGCCAGACAGACGCTCCCGCCAGGACGGGGGAGATGGAGCTGACTCCAGGGGCACACACAGCCCCTGACACGTAGCTGCTCACGCGTGTGCTCTGCGGGAGCGGCAACAACCTCGCAACTAACAAGTTCTCCTTCCTCTCGTGCAAAGACTTCCAAATGCTCCATTTCAAAGATAAGGAAAATGAAATTTATAGCCAGTATCCCATCTAGCGGGCAGTTCGTGAAACGGTTTCAAACAAGCCCACTGAGGCCAGTCCCGACCCCCTGCTCTGCGGCACCCTGTCCTAGCAGACGGCAGCGAACACAAATGATTACGTAACCCCAACTACAGCCACCTTCCTTTCTCCTGCAACGTTACACAACACCACGATAGGAAGAAAAATAGGCATGATGAACTTTTTTTGCACAGCTTTAACGAAACACAGTTCACATAAAATAAAATTCACCTATTTTAAGTGTGCAATCCGAGAAGTTTGGACAAATGCACACAGCTGCGTAACCACTACCACGATCAAGACTTAAAACGTTTCCATCCACTTAAGTCCCCTGATGCCACGCTGCAACCACCCTGGTCCAAGCAGCCACTGTCGTCACAGTTCAGCTTTTCCCAGAATTCCACACAAACGCAGTCGCACAACGCCTGCTCCTTCCTGCCCGGCTTCTGTCACTCGGCAGATACTTTTCAGACCCACCCGTACTGCCGTGTGTCAGCCGTCCACGCTACGTGGACACATCGCACCACATGTCACCACCCACCAGGGGACAGGTACTCGGGCTATTTCCAGACGGGGCCATTGGAAACCAAGCTGCGGACGTTCCCGCGCAAGCCCTGCGCAGACAAGCCCTCGCCCCCTTGGGGTGGAACTGCTGGGGATGGTGCGTCAATGCTACACTTTTGCGTTTATTCTCCTAACTGGTCGTCGCCCGCGGCAGTGCCGAGGGTCCCCAGACCTCCACATCCACTGACACGCGGGACAGTCAGCCGGTTAATTCCAGCCTTTTCAAGTGGGAGTGTGACCAGCTGTGGAATCCCACCGGGGTTTTAATTCACGTTTCCCTGAAGTGTAATGACGTGAGCACCTTCTCAGATACTTCCTGGCCAACTGTATACCTTTCTTTGTGTCTATTCAAACCTTTCGTCCATTCTTAACAGCTGTTTGTCATCTTATTACTGAGTCGTAAGCGTTCCTTACCTACGCTGGATGCGAGTCTTTGTCAGATATGAGTACTTTCCCCAGTCCACGCCTTGCCTTTTCATTTTAACAGTATCTGTCAAGTAGCAAAGGTTTCTTTTAGTTTTGAAGTCCCGTTTATGGATCTTTCCCGCTATGGTTCAACGCTATCTGTGTTCTAGGAACTCTGTTCCTAAGCCAAGGTCATAAACAACACCATTATAGTTTTTCTACAATTATGCTATTCTACAATTCTTTCTAGAATGGCGACCTAAGCGTCACTGTGTTGGACGGTTTTAGTAACGTGGGCTCCGGCGGCCAGTGTTCACAACCCCAAACCCAGCCAGGCCCCTGCCCGCCCGCGAGACCATGCTACCAGTGCACTGAAGCCCTGAGACGCCAGCCTGCGAAAAACATCCTTCTTCTCTGAAACAGTCACAGCAACATCTGATTAAATAGGCGCTGAAGCACGGACTTCTCCTAAAGCCGACAAATGTTCATCAGCTCCGGCACAGGAGTGAGACGCCCTCGGCTCACGCACCAGACCACACACGAAAGCCCCACCACGTTTGCCTCACTGCGCCCCCTCCAGACCAGGAACCGACACACGGAAGGGACACTGGGAGAGAAGTTCAGGGCAGGAAGGCAAGCCCTCGCCACGTGCAACACAGAACGTCTCTGATGGCTTCTTGGAGAAGCATTAGGGCACCATCTCACTTCAAATAACTGGGCAGAAATGGGGGTGAACCCTGACAGAGGGGACACCCTGCCCAGGACACCACCATCGCCCACCTTCCCCTGCGCCGTGCAGGTGGCACATGCCATCCAGCCCCAGGGCGGCACAATCTGCTACAGAACCAACCAGGCTTTGCCGTAGGAAAAGCTACCCCTGGTGTCCGTGGTGAGAACACGATAGGATATAAACGTACACTATCAAATTTCAATCACACCAAAAAGGGCACGATCACAGAAGCCAGAGGTCTATTTTTATGACACCCGCACAAGGAATCCCTCCCCAGGGCATTCAAACACGGGGGCTGCCCGAGTAGCTAGCATCTGACTCACTCCGATCCTGTCCCGGAAGCCCCCACAGCAAGGGTTGCCCCCAGACCCCTTCCTCCTCCCAGCAAGCCACGCCTCCCTCCCAGGCCCGCTCCCCCACCCCCACACCCTCACTGCGCCACCCCTTCCCCAAAGTGACTGGCTCGTACCCGCTGTCCCCCACCAGGAGCCCTGACGTGGGGAGGGCACCTTCCTAATCAAGTTGTATGTGGAAGAGATCAAGTATCAAAATCACCCTGAACATCCCCCACAATCCAGGGCGCCGTGCTGAGCCAGGCCCAGCACCTCCCACGCGGAGCACTCTGGTGCTCAGCCACAGCCCAGAGAGGGGGTTTGCCTCCGGGGGTTCTGCTGTACCACAAACGATTTCCCAAAAACACCGGACTCCTTGGCACGGGAGACTCACGGGGACACCCAGGCCCGCGCCAAGGTTTCCCTGGATACACCTGGGGGGGGGCACGAGGAACTGCCATGTCAGAGCTGAGCCAGAGGGGACGTGCCCACCTGGGCCCTCCAGAGCCGCTTGGCCAGGACAGCAATGGCCAGAGCCACCTGCAGCGCCTGAGCTGGACTCGCCCTCCCTCTAGCTCTGCGGCTGGCCAGCAGGTCCTGGCTGGGCCCCTCCCACCTGCCCCCAGGGCGAGCCCTGCTCTGCTCCCAGCAGAGGTTCCCCTACTTGTGCAGCACGGCCGTCTCGCGTTCCAGGGCCCCGACTCGGGGCGACGCCTCAGTGAAGCACGCCCACCTCCCGCAGCCCTGAGCTGCGGCACGGCCTGCTCTCCCCACCTGCACCTTCTAACTGCCATCGCGGCTGCTGCTCCTGACACGGCGATGGCCACACCCAGCTGCCACATCCACCCAGACGGCCCCTCCATCCCAGCGGGTCCACAGGCCCCACAAGCAGCAGCCCTGGGCTGAGCACCTATGTGAGTGTCAGTGACCCGTCTGAGATGGACCCAAAACATCTGCCCCACAGGCGAGCGTGGGTGGCACGCACAGCACACAGCACCACCCAGCGGGCACAGAACACTCCTGCCCAGCAACGCCTGCCCTGCTTCTGATCTCTGCTCCAGCGTCATCAGAACCAAGCGGCCTTCTCATTCTTCCTCTCCATAACCTTCCGTGGCTCCCACTGCCTACAGAGTCAGCCTGAACTCCCCTGCACGGCTTTTGGTCTAAACCCAGCACCTGCCCCATATCTAAGTCTGCCCCGACCACACCCCACTCCCTCGCTGCCCAGATGCCCCTCGCCTCTGTGCATGTCCTGCTCCTACCCACGGGTCAGCTGCCCATCAAGCACCTCAACTTTTCAGTGGGCCGGCCACTGGGCTCAGTCCCAAGCGAGGCAGGGGACACAGCAGAGGCTCCGGAGCCTGGCTCTAGCCCAGCCCCACCACGAGCCAGCTGTGGCCCCGGACAGCACGGCGTCAGCCTCCCCGTCCACACAGGCTTACTGACACCACCACCGCAAAGACTGGCGCGACACCAGGGCACTTGGAATAAAGTGGCGTCGTAAGAACTTTTGGCTGAAACCACACCTGTCAGGGTGCACCTGCTCGAGCCTGCCCCGGCTGGGGAGCACACCCCGAGACAGGAAGCCGCCCTCACACGCTCCCCGGCTTTGCTGCGACTGTCCACGCCTGAGCAGCGGGCACTCGCTGAGGGCGCCCAGCAAACTCGGTTCCACGGGTGCACGGAGGGAGGCTGCACGCGGCCAGAGACGCACGCGGAGCCTGCAGGGAAGCTGTACGCCTGCCGGTTCCGGCGGTGGGCAACACGACCACCAGGGCAAATGCGCAGAGGCAGAGGTTCAGCCTCCCGCTCCCCCTCCCGTGTCCTGTCCCTGACTCCGTGGCCCGGCCCTCACTCTCATCACGTCCCTCAGCGCCCCTGTGCCCGCAGTCTGCAGCTGGGCAGGGCAGGGCCCTCCTCCAGGCCCGTCTATCTGAGAGGCAGCTCTCTGACGACTCTTCCTAAGACACCACAGCACCGGCCTGTGCCAGGACTTAGGGATGACAGGTACCCCTCAAGCCCTGGGAACAGGCCTCCAGGTAGCCGGCTGCCGCGGCATCCTCTCCTCTCCCCACCGCTGTCCCCAGCAAGGCACAAGAGCAAAGAGATTTACAGGCCAGAGCCCCAGCAGAAAGCGACCACAAGGGCGAGAGAGTTCCACAACACGCAAGCGGGGACGCAGCTCCAAGCGGCCGCAGGCTCCAGCAGGAGGAGCGGCAGGGCTGCCGCCACAGACCCCAGAGGCCGGGGGGCCGTGTCCCTGCTGCGACAGGCTCTAGGCAGAAGGAAGAAGTAAGGAAACGGAACACATGCCGGCCCCGAGAGACCGTCAGCGCCCCCCACCACTGGCCATCAAAGATGAGGGCACAGGGTGGCAGCCCCCGCACCTGCCCCGAGCTCAGGCAGGCCTGTCCCTGCTACGGGCAACACCGCCCTGGGTGCCAGGGATGTGGCAGTGCCACCCAGGCGGGGTGCCCTCCCACCAAGCAACCCAGAGCTGAAAGGAAAGCATTTTTGCTCCAAAACAGGGGTCTGAAAACAAGAAAATGCTCTCAAAAAGTTAAAAGGGATTTCAGAAATGGAGGAAATGGCCACAGAAATAACACCAAAAATGGACCTTAGCCCAGGTGACCTGAGCATGCAAGGGGACAGCAGCAGCGCAGGTCCCAGCAGGGCCACCATCCTGGAACCGCTGGGGGGAAAGGGCGGCCTGCCGAGAGAACTGGGTCGTGCCTGGTCCCGGGTTGCTCCGCGGTGCTCAGGACACACGGCCCTTGTCCCACGAAGCCAGCACCCACCGCACCCCAGGGCCACGACACATTCAAGCCCCATCTGCTGTCCAGACACGCCCCAGCCAACCTCGGCCACGGGCCCCTCACCCTGCCCACGCCCTCAGCTGGCCCCAGGCTGCCCCAGCCAGGCACACGCCCGCACTGCCACAGGAGGGGGGTGGGGTCCTGGCAGGGACTTGGCCTCCCTCATCCAGGAGGCCAGCTCCACTGAGACCACGCTGCCCCCCATGACCTCCACGGCCACAGAGGCAGCCCCTTGTCCCCAGAACCCCTCCTCCGAGGGGCCTGGCCGCCTGCTGCGGCATCTCCTCCACACCGTGGGCCCACGCCTCTCAAGGCCACTGCCCCTCCCTGTGGCCCCCACTTTCTTGCCCGCCCGGCCCCCCGTGGCCATCACTGGCTTGGCCCCCAAGGGTTTCAGCAGGTCCTGGGCAGTGGAGACGCGGGGAGGGCAGCCAGACCCCGCCCTCGAGGAACCTGCACCGGGGGTGGGCTCCATCCTGGCTGGCCACCACCTCTCCCTGGACAACCAAGGTCATGGGCCTCCCTGTCCATCCCCTAAATGGCCACAAAGCCCTGGACAGAACAGTATGTTGGGGACCAGCCGTCCCAGAAAAGCCCTCGCCTGTGTCCGGCCTTCCACCAGCTTCCTGGAGCCTCCAGGCAAGCGTCCGACCCTCCGTGTGGCCCACGAGCGCAGGCACCAGGCTCGGGGACACAGTGCAGGCTGAGCTGGCTGTGAGTGGCAGACACAGGGGTTTCCCCGAGACGTGGCCCAAGGGAGGGGAGCCTCAGTGCACCGTGACTCTCTGGAATGGTGACACCTTGGATCTGGTGGCTGACACGAAATATACTACTGAAATTAACTCCTCCCATCTCTTTGTACATTTCAACATGCTACCTGAAATCGTAAGTTATACACCTGGCCCACACTCTACCTCTACTGGAGAACACTGCTCGAAATTCTCTCCTTAAAAAATAAACTGAAAAGAAAAAAAGAAACTGTCCCCTGACCCCCTCCCCACCCTTCTGTTCCCCTTCTGAGCCAAACAGGGTATGAACCCCAGTCACGTCCCCACCTGCCATTCAAGAATGGCCCCTCTGGCCCCCTCCTCCAGACGGAGCCCACCCAGGGCACCCTGGGTCCTCGCCCGCAACCTCCGGACACACCTCTGACCCTGCGGCCCCCGCGCCCCCTCCGGCGCCAGGAACTCCCGGACAGTCCCCGCACTGCTACCCTGTGCCCACGCACACCAGGTGAGCACACCTCCCCGTGGTGTGAAACCCCAGCGACCTCCCAGGACACCCCCACCCCCGCCCACACTCTGAATTTCAGGTTCACGTCTCCAGGGCTCCCCAACTTCCCACCTGCAGGGAGAAGCAGCCCCTGCGGGGGCCAGGGCACCTTCCCTGTGCCAGAGGCCACGACTGGCGTCTTCACACAACACGACATCACGCAGCCACGGAGATGAACCCCGCAACCAGCGACAACACGGAAAAGGCAGTACAACGTCTGAGTGGCACAAGTCCCAAATGAGCCCACAGCCTGGAACCTGCTCACAAAACTACAGCTGAAGTGAAGCGTGTCTGCTAGGAAGAGGCGAGGAGCCAACGGGGACCCAGGGGCGGAGACGGCCCACCATACCCCGCAGAGACGGCACAGGGACGGGGAGGGTGCAGGCTCAGGAGGGCCCCTGGGACACTGGCGGGGTCCCAGCAGTTCCACAGGGGTGGGGTGCAGGTGCCTGTGGAACTGTGGAAGTGACCACATGATAAATAAGGCGGGCCGCGCAGGGACCAAAGACCATGACTGATTTAATTCCATGCATCTGCGATCTAAACACATCCTGTTTCCCGCCACAGCCTCCCACCCCAATTAACGAGCCTCCAAAATCCCATCCTATCCACGTGCTGGATGGACCACGCCGCCAGGAGACTCTCTGACTCATGCCCAGGCCTCGTGGCCACACCAAGGCCACACCTGCTGCCAAGGGCGCCAGAGTGACCAGGTGCTCCTGCTCGGCTGGCGAGACCCTGGTAGAGAACACCAGGTGCATCCACAGGAACCCACCCCTGCCCACCAACAAGGGCTCCAGATAAGCGCCTGTGCCCCTCAGGCCAGCACCCCACTGGGGCCTCCGTGGCCAAGAGGGACACACAGCTCCTGGCAGCTGAGTGGGACGCGTCGCCCTCTGCCCAGGCCCAGCCTCGTCTTCAGTGATGAGCAAGGATCCGGGACAAGGGCAGCTGTCAGCAGGTGAGGAGACCCAGAAGGTGGGGACAAGACAGGGCTGCAGGCCAGGCCACAGCCCACACTTGAGCTCCATTACTGCACGTCCCACAAATGACACCCACTACTCGACGTCCCACAGGACCCCCCCGCCACCCCTTGTCCCTCACTGGCACTTGCTTGCTGCCTCTAAGCTGTCCACCCTTGGTCCTATCTAGCAGGAGGTGGACTTCTTTCTCCTTTCAGCTTCCAAACTCAGAGAGCTGGGCCCAGAAACAGGAGCCATGTGGCCCAAGGCAGGTGGCAGCCCTTGCCCCGCGAGGGCTCTCTGGCAGTCCCAGGCTGGAGAGCAGGGCCTTTGGCACTGCCACTCCCTTCCCCAATGGAATTTCCGAAAATAAGCATTTTATCTGTTGTGTTCAGTTTGGACACTCGGTGTTTCCCCTGCTGCCATTGTCTGATTAGATCGTCATTTTTGGTGCCACTGAGTTAGATTGGACAGTTAAGGAACTTAGTGTAAAGGTTTGCTTCAGCAATGCAGAGCCTGGCCAGGCACTCGTCACAGAGTGACTCCAGGTGACCCTGGCACCCACACCTCGCCACCACCCGGCCCCTGCTACCGCCATCCCTGCAAGCCACAGCTCACGGCCTCCCAGGGCACTGACGGGCTTTAGGGTGCTGCACACTCCCACCAGCCCCACCTGGACTTTGACCCCACAGCACCCTATCTGAACAAAGGGCTCTGTGGCTGAGAAGTCTGGAAAGCACAGACTAGGTGCTACCTGAGGGCCTGACTCCAGAACTGAAGGTGGGGCCACCCTCTTCTGTCTTCGCGGTGCTTCGCAGGCTAGACATGGCTCCGCTTGGGTCTCTGAGGCTGGGCTTGGGGATGGTGTCCCCTCAGTGCTGTGGACAGGGGCTGATCTGAAGGTGAGGCTGAATTAATGTTTGTTGACTGACCGACCAACCAAACTGCTAGGCCATGTGCCGGGGCCTGCTGGCTGTCCACCAGCATCCCTCCTCCCAGGCACAAGCTGAACTACCCGGCACTCTCTGCAGACAGGCACTGACAGCTACCAAGCTCTCTCGGCTGAGCTAGAGAAAGTGCCCCATGTCACTCAGGGCTGGAGCCTGCAGACCAGGGGGAGCCTCCTGACCACTTGCTGCCCTTCAGCCAGCAGGACAGCCAGACCTGATGGAGACGGAGCTCGGCCAGGCGGATGGGGCAGCCCTGGAGGCGGCAGAAGCCACGCGGTGGGGGGGATCCAACGCCGGGCAGAACAGAGTCCTCAGGGACCATCAGGCACTCTGAAAGGCCGAGACCACGAGGCACCCCTCACTGCAACCCACACGCCCAGCCAGCAGCCGGAAAGGCCACGCACCTACCCGGGTCTCTAACAAACGGGCTGCCCTGTCACCTCTGGGCATCGGGCGGCCCCCAACAACCAAAACCCAAAAAACGCAACCCCGGGTTTTTCTCTTTAAAAGCCTGGTCCCTGAACTCAGGTGTTCCGAGCACATAAGTCTGTTCCAAACTGAACCCTTTCCAGTGTCTTTCAGGTACAACTGCAAGAGACGCAGCAGGAAGGAGAGACAGGCTCCCCAAGTTCCAGGCCCCCCTCGAGGTCTGTGAAAAGCCGTTGGCCTCCACGAGCCTCCGCAGCCTCACAGCAGGGAGAGTCTCTGCACGGGACCGTCCAGCTCCAGCGATCACAGACTGTGACTTCAGGCCAACATGTGGCAGGAGGGCGAGGGCCAGAACCACACACACAACAGCAAAAACCGCCGAGATCCCCAAGTAAATGGCCACAGGAAGAGCGACCATGCCCACCCTGAGCCTTTCCCGAATAAGAAGGCCAAGAGGCCAAGAGGGACTCGCGAGCTGGACAACAAACGCTCCCACGCCACGGAAGGCACGCAACAACGCCTCGCCATGTCTGTCTTCCCCCAGGAGCCATGGCTCTTCATCCGGGGTCCCCCCTCCTGCGGGCTCTGACACTCAGGCCACCACGCCCTCGCCCGCCGGCCCCCAGCACCACGGCCAGCCGCCCCTCCCCAGCGCCTGCTTCTCCCAGGTCGCTCCTTCTAGGCCCCTGAAGCGCTAGAGCTCGCCAGGGGGCAACCTTCCATGGCGCTTCTAGACATTCGTGCCATGGGGCCTCGCCTGGCCATGACTGTAAGTGCCATCCATGCCAGACGCCCAAATGCTGACCTCTGACCTATGCTGACCGCTCCCTGAGCCTACGCCCAACTACCCCTGATGCTCCCCTCCGGAATGGCATCTCAAACCTGACACCCCCGCCCACTCCGTCCAGGGAACGGGCGCTCCAGTCCCCATCTCAACTCACCCGCAAGGCCCTCGCCCTTCCCTGAGCCCATCGGCAAGCCCTCCGAGGACACCCACGCCTCGCCACCACCCGGCCCCTGCTACCGCCACCCTGCAAGCCACAGTCCACAGACGCAAAAGTGACCTCAAAACACGACCAGGATTCTACCGCCGCCTTCCTTAAAACCCCCAATGGCTGCCGGCCACTGAGGCACCTGGAATAAATTCACACTCCCTGCAGCCCTGCGATACAATGGCTCCCGTGACCCCGCACTGCCTCCCATCCTTTCCTCCGCCCCTGGCTCCGGGACCTTCCTTCTGATCTGCAGGGCCTCCTGCACCTGCTCCTTCCTCGGCCTGGACACAGGTGCCAGGCTGCACGTGGCTGACTCCCTGCTCGCCCCTCAGCCTCCTCGGAAAGGCCTCCCCTGACCACCCTCCCCAGCAGCCCCTTCTCAGCCACGGGCACCTGCACAATCAGACACACCTGCTCCTCTGGTTCCTATTAACTACGAAGGCACCACGAGAGCGGTCTCCTGGGACCCCCAGGCAGGACCCCTGGCACCCACGTCAGCCTTCCTCGTTGGCCCAGCACATGCCCCTAGGATGCACTCACGCAAATAGGTCGCAGCAGAGAATACACGGCCTACATCCAAGTGAACAAAGTCTAATCTCACTTAGTCAAAGAAATGCAACTTAAAACCAGACATAATTTCCTTCAGAATGATATTGATTTCTAAAAATGTCATATTTTGGCAATGGCTTTAAAACAGTAAACTGGTGTAAGACTTTGTATCAAAACCTGGAAAATGCTCAACCCGTCAGACGCACACAGAGCTGAGCAGAAAGATGTTCACCTGAGGGTCCCTGTCAGGCAGGCGGGCATCAGCCCAGCACCCTGGTGCAGGGCCTGTGACTGAACGCTGGCTCCTGGGAGACCTCGGAGTGGCGAGGGACACGCACATGGGACAGAGCAGGACAAGGCACAGCACAGACATGGAGGATCACAGGATGGTCCTGATTTCGTAAAAATCAGAAATACAGAAATAGACCCGCATCGAACACAGGCTGAAGTGACACAGCCCAAAACGTCAACTGTCTGGGCCAGGTGCGATTACAAGTGACTTTATTTTCTTCTTCACAGTTTTCTTTACAACTTCCTATCATGAATATAAACTAATTTTACAGTCAGAAAACTCATGTTAGAAAAGAAGTCAAGTGACGAACAATTTTCCAGTACTCATAGTTACACTAAAAAGTGCACGGCTGCTTCCTATCCACCCTTCGTGCACCACCGCGACACTTCAGACCCAGGACGTCGCGGCCTTCACGCGGCTGCAACGCTGGCAGACGCCTGGTGCGGCTCTGTCTCTCGGCCTGTGCACGGCTCACACAGCTCACATGAAAACCACGGAGACAAGGCTCCTCTATGAAAGACCCGAAAGACATAAAAGTTCTTTGAAGAACTTTTCACAGGCCGTTGTCCCAGCACTTCAGCACCAAGTTAGAAAAAAGGCAGCCTGGCAACCCCCTGCAGAACGGGGCGCCGGCCTCACCACCTGCAGCACCTTCACCCCCCAAAGCACTCTCGGCAGACCCCGGCCCCAAAAGCCTTGGTTGGCCCTGGGGTGTGCTGGGGCCGCACCCAGCGCCGGGAGGAGGGCTCTCCTGGCCCCTGGCGTTCTGCTCTGTCCATGCTGGGTCCACTCAGACCTCTCACCCTCCAAAACGATTCCCTTGGGAGCTACAGACCTACTGACTGCTGGGCCCTCACTCTAAAACCTAAGTCCACAAGGAAACTGTTTAGGGTTTCCTGACCTCTGGAGTGGGGATACACTTGGAAATGGCCCCTCTGAGGTCCCAGTGCCCCACCACCACCCCACCCCGACACCTGGTCACACTCCTCTCACAAGTTTGGGGGACGAAAGAAGCAAGCATGTACCTTCCTCGTGGCCACATTTCCCTCTAATGCCCAGAGACAGAAAGGTGCCATCAAACTCTCAGGAAGGACAGACAAAAATGCGACTTAGCTTCAGAGACCTGCAGAGCAACAAAGGTGCTCTTGAGCTCCACCAGACTTCTCCAGACTGCCACGCAGTTCCACAAGATGATCCCGCTGCACCGCATGGCGCCCCAAGGGAGGGCTGGGCAGCGGTTCCAAGCTCCATCCGCTCCTACACACCAGGTGGTGGAGGGCAGCTGGAGCCACAGAAGCCCGACAAAGTTCACGGACAAACAGGGCAAGAGTCTATGCACTTTCTCTAAAGGGGTGAGGGGGTCCTAATCGTGGACAATGTATCTCTGTTTTTTGAAAGTTTTAATTCCTTGGTGCAAACATTCAAGAATATGTAAAAATCAAAAATTCTAATTCAAAGCTTTCTAATTCAAAGCCCAACCACAGAAATACAAAGCACCCCATTTTCAAGCATAACTTTACAGTACTTGATCTACTTCACAGCCAATGTCGAAGAGCAACTCTCTGGGTAAGAAATTTTGCAAAACAGCTGCACGCACATTTGCAATTGCCACCCAGCCTCAGGCCCACCTGCAAGCTGAGTCCAACAAGCTGCCAGGTGAACGACACCTAGAAAAGAAGGTCCCACAGCAAAAAACTCCCCTAGCCTTTTTTTTTTTTTTAACTTAACTGTCTTGTAACTATCAAAGGCCTGACTAAACACAAGGCTGCCGACCTGCAGCCTGAAACAAGCTCCACAGGCGAGAGCCTAGACAGCGACGTGTCCCAGAAGCCGGAGATTATCTGCTCAGCATTCACACAGGAAAAGCGAAAGTGCTCCTGAGAACTATGCAAACTGCCCACGTCTCAGGCAAGTTTCTCCACAGCCCTTTTAAATCTCTGCTTCAAGATTTTCAAAAACGGTTAATTACGTTTTGACCAACTCACATATAGCCAGCTATTTATAAAAGCCTTCTTCAAATGTATCATTTAAATGGAAGAACGCTCACGTTTATACACTGAAAAAGACTTTGGAAGCATACCAGGAACTACCCTGATTTTACTCTGACCTCAAGGCAGTAGAGCACGCCCCGCTGCTGTCCCGCTGAGCTGGGTCCGTGATGCTCTGCTCAGACACCTCCTCTTGGACACCCCGTGCAGATGTTTAAGGGCAACTCCTCACAACGCGGCTGGGAGCCCAGCGACAATTCTGGGAGCCAGGGTGGCTTTGCCCTCTGCCCTCAGAGGAGCAGGGCCGGCTTCCCCCCTCAGATTCGCCAACCACCTAGGTGGGCAAGGACACCACTTCCTCGGCGGCTCCTTGTGCCCGTGGACTGTGTTCACCCAGGAGTATGTGAGCTTGAACAGAAGAAGATGACTTTCCAGGTCCTCTACGTTAACCTCGGGGGGTAGATTCCTATTCGTTAGGGCACAAGAATAGTGAGAACAGAAGCTTCTGGAGTGTGGCAGGACCATTTCCTGTCTATCACTAAACGGTGAGGACCACCAGCCCCAAGAGACACCCGAAGACACTTGAGATCCCTCCCAAACGGAGTCATCAAGATGACCCTGTTCATCCCAAAGGCAATGGTGACCAGCCAGAAGGGACGCCAGGCAGAGGGGCAGGGAGTAGCAGCTACCAGCCCCCTGACCCCGGCAGTGCAGAGGGAAAGGCACAGCCGCTGCCTCTGTCCGACAGCAGAGCTGACAGGCGCCGTCCTTGAACACCTCCCCAAAAGTTACTTTCCTTTGTTCTTTTCAAATGTCACTATTACCAGAGTATATCAAGAGGAAAACTGGGTTAGGGCCTTTGGCCTAAATCGAGCCCCCCTGCCCAGGCCCACACCGCCCACATGGGCAGGCAGGAGAGCGACCCACCTGTGACGACCTCGGCAACTTCCAGAACCAGAGGCACAGAACCAGGCGGCTACCGCACCAAATGCCTCCATCGCTGAGAAAACATCCAATCTGGATGCGGCTTTGATTTGAACAAAGCTGTCCTAAAAGATGTTGCTACTCTACAGCAACATTACGTTAAAAACCAGCAGGAAATGTAATGGACTGGGAAAGTGTATGAAGAATAAACGCTACCTGGCAGCTGCGTTGCCACTCAACCTGACGGGATTCCACATTCTTCACAAAATGGTCAAGCCCACCTGACAGCTGGGGAAACTGAGGCTCCACCCCAGGTCAAACAGCAATAGTGCCCTCGAGTAACAAAATCTGAACTTCTAAGAATGTCTCTTATGCCAAAGTACTTGCTGCCAAAGTCAGCCACCAGAATTTCCAGTTCCCACAACGTCGAGCGGCAGGCCTTCTACACCGCACCCCGCAGCCTGGGGACCACCCAGCCCCAACAGCGCAACCAGCTACTAGTGGGCCTTCCCCCTTCCCCACAAACAATACGGTTCACCGTGGATGGGAACCAGCGCGCTAGGTGCCTGTCCTCACACACATATCAACCCTGGCAGTGTTCCTTTTAAAATAAGCAGCGTGCAAACAGTCCCTAGGCCAAGGTATTTAGGCCCGTGGCGAAGCGAGGCTTCTGTCCCGGATGGGAATCTACACTTTAGCCATATCAGAGCGACAGGAGAGTAAATTCTGCACAAAAGCACAATGAATAGAGGTGTACTAAAGAAAACGCCAACTTGGCAAGCCAAACGGTAACTTTTAGAAAGGAGCATCTTCAACATAACACCTATCCAAAAAGATCTTTCAAAATAATTTACATGTATGTTAATTTTGGTGTCACATCACTTTTTTCTTCTTTCAACTATAATCAGAATATTGCTTTGACGTTACAGCTTTCGCCAGCTGTACGTAAGTAGCTAGTGCCTTTCAGTGCTCTGGAGACAACTGCATTGGCGACAACAATCTTGCTAAAAGACTTGTGTTTTCTCATTTTTCCCACCGTGAATGAAATTCAGACTGTGGCACCTCGAGCCAGCAGATTACAATCATGTTAACATAAATGTCCCTTTACAAAACCATCCTGACAAAGAGCATCAAGACAGAGTCTGCTAAAACCAAAGGCAACGTGCAGTGAGCTACGGGGATGAAACACACTCAAGGCCTGGGACCGGCCGGGAGAACTTCAGGGTGAAGCCTCCCTCGTCCTCCCCCACCCCCGCAAAGGGAAGGCACTGAGGGAGGCCCTTTCACACTCAGTCCAATTGCCACCCATCTGCCACTCCACTTGACACCTATGTGTAGCCTGAGTGCAGGCCCACCCTGCACCTCCCAGCTGCACTGACTCGTAACATGAATGAGTTATTAGCCAAGCAAGAGTTACTTCTACCTTTGTTCTAAACGCTTTATTGTGAAAGATTTCCATAAAAAGGAAACATCAACTAGAAAAATTTATTATTCTGTCCTTGATCAACTGTAAGATGCAACCAGAATATCTATAATTCGCCACTCTGATTTACAAAGTTAAGTTATACTGTTTAAAGGACTGTGGCTTGGGGCATTGGTAGTCGCTTTAAGTATACGGTTTTGATTTGGCTGTTATCAAAATAAATAATTAGTCAGAGTTCCTAATCAGCAGATCAAGTGAACAGAGAC
This sequence comes from Propithecus coquereli, assembly GCF_000956105.1. NCBI lineage: Eukaryota > Metazoa > Chordata > Mammalia > Primates > Indriidae > Propithecus > Propithecus coquereli. The sequence continues at coordinate 1,746,695 of NW_012150197.1, read as the reverse complement.
ATGAGGAGACAGATGTAAATCTTTTATTTTCTAGACAGCATTCGGCCCCTTGACAGCACCGCTCTCAGCACTGTCACCCAATGTCCCCATGAGCTGCTCTCTGCTCTCACATACATGGGGACTGATGCAGACTCGTGAGAACTGACGCAAAGAACCAACGCCTTTCACGTTACAGATGCCTTTCTACAGATGCTTTTCACGTTATCTGCTCGTCAGACATAGCCGACCCTAAAACTAACCCGAAAACAGGACAGAAGCGGGTCCTGGGCTCCCTCACGACAAACATGGCAGAGATGCCCTTTTCGAACCACATCTTCCTCCTGCTCCCCAGACTGAAAAAAGGGATGGGGCTTTACCCATGAGGAGGCTCCGAGCAAGGGAACGCAGCCGACTCCCCACGGCCAGTCCTGTCACCACCTGATGGGTGCACTGGGCGCTGGCCCCCGGCCCCCAGCTTCAGACCATGACCGGGCAGCACGGGCACATCCTGGCTGAGGAGAGCTCGTGACAAAACACACAGGACCACTGGACGGATATTTTTACAAGCAAATAAAAAGTATCATGATATTTTACATAATGGACTACAACCACGAATCGCCTTTTTAAAACGTTACTGAAGATCAACCATATTTTCCACTAGAAGGTCAAAAATACACAAAATGAGTCAAACAGAGCCTTCAATAAAACACCCCTACAAACTCCTCGGTGCCCCCAAAGTTTGTCATAAGGAGCATCTCAGCACCTCTTGGGTAGCTTCACATCCCCTCTTCCTCCCCAGAGCGGGAGGCCCCCGCGGCCACCCCAGACACACTTCTGGCGGTCAAGTCCCTGGCTCTGGCCCTAGAGCAGACCCCATAGCGGCCTGACGGCCAGTCCTGAACGTCACACGCCTTGACAGGAAAACCTTTCGCTTCTGAAGACGCTGCAATACTTCCAAAGTGACCAGCAGCTCTTTTCAGAAAGCAGGAAGGGATGAGGAAGGACCGATGTTTGCCTTGCTGTTCCTACTACTGCTGCCACCGCGGCGCTGCTACAACTGCACGGCACAGTTACTACGGACCAGGGAGGAGCTCTCCACCGCCATCCAGGGAGGCTGGGCGGAGGGACCGGGAGAAGGTAGGACGCTCCTCCGCCAGCGGATCCCGAAACAAAAGCAGGCCGGTAGGCAAGTGCCCAGCATGGAATCTTTCTCGTCAAGCCTGAGGGGCCCTAAGGAACCGCAGAGACGACAGACTAGACAGGAGTGTGGAAACTGCCAGGGCTGAAGTGGTTTCTGAGTCCAGAGCATCAGCTGTGAATGTGCTGGGCTCCGGCATCACCAGGCATCACGTGGACCACCCCAAGAACCCTGCATGGAGCAGACAGGGACTGACAAGCCCCCCAGAAAGAAACGACAAAAATCGCTGGGCGTTCCTTTAGGCACTGACACTGCGCTGAAAGGACAGCGAGACACAAGGTGCTGACACACTGCTCCAGAGCAGGCTGTTCAGCTAGGCTGCCTGCCGGGGCTCTCCCAGGTGGAGCCTGACATCTCCGCCTGCCCAGTGGCAGCAGGGACGTCTCGAGGAGGGGCATCGCCCTGCCATGACCTCACCCGTACAAGGGGAGACCTCTAGCCCAGGGTCACAGGGGAGCAGGGAGCCCAGTGAGGACACGGACCACACGTCTAACTACAGAAACTAGGCAGGGAAGCCCACGCTGCTGGAGTCCGGCTCCAGCACCGGAAAAGCAGCAGATCCAGGCACATCCCTGAACTCTGTACAGCCCACACCTGCTCCCAGGACGCTTTTTGGGGGTGGGGAGCCCACACTGGGCGGGAGCTGGAGAGGACCCACTCAAGAATAAGTCCCTGGTGGAGCAACTTTGAAATGCAGACCAGGACCAAGACACACGACAGCCAGCCAGGATGTCAGGGACAGGGAGGACAGACGCACGCTGCCACTCACAGCCACTCGCTCACTCACACACGGGGCAGAGGCTGCGCCCCCCACCCCGCCTGCGGGACAGATGACCTTAGCGTTTCAGCAGCTGAGAACTTCCTGGAACTGGCAGCTGGCGCGGCTCAGACCCGCCCTTCCCTCCGCCCTGCGCGTCCACTCACCTGGGGGCAGCTGGAAGTTCTGGATGTTGGTCGGGTTCTGCGGTGGCTGTGGCAGGCGCGGGGCCAGCACGGTGGGCGTCAGGGTGGCGCGGATCCCGCCGGTGGTGGCCGCCGGCGTGCGGGGCAGGCTCTGGGTCGCGGCGCCGGCCGCGCCTTTGGGCAGCCCCGTGGGGGTCCCAGGGGCGGGTGGCGGGACGGCGGGGCCGGGCAGCGCCCCTTGCATAGTTGGCCCGAGGATCATGCCGGCCGCGCTGCTGGCCGGGCCGCTGGCCGCCAGGGTCTGCGCCGGCGGGGGCGCCGCCTGCACCACCGTCTTGGGCGACTCGGCCTTGACCCCCGGCGCGGGCGGCGCGGCGGGCGCGCCGGGCCCGGGC
>NW_012150197.1:1724015-1742709 GCF_000956105.1 Propithecus coquereli | reverse complement strand
GAGGGCCGGGCCCTCGGCCGCCTCGCCCCGCAGTGGAGGCCGCCCGCGAGCTCGCCGTCCATCTTTGGGTCCGTGGGCCGCGCGGCCGTCCCCTCAGCGGCTGCTCCCGACTGGGGCGCCCCACGCGCGGCCGGGGAAGAGGACGGTGCTCCCCGGGCGCGAAATGGGTCCCCGAGTGCAAAGCCGGAACGCCTGAAGTAGTTTTCTGCTCTTAATTTAATTTGTTGGAGGTTGGTGGCAGGAAATTATCCGTAGCAATGTTTACCAGCACCTTAGCGATAGGAGTATTTCAGTTAAAGTCCCAGCCCCCTCTTTCCGGGCGGTTCTTTGTTTTTTACCAAACGTAGCGTTATTGGACACTTCTAGTGGTTTTCTTTTCTCCCAGTTTTTCGTAAAAGCCCAGAAACGGTTTGCAGAGAGAAATGCTTGCCTCGGACCCCCCCGGCGGCGTGAGACCACGGGGTCGTCCCTGCTGAGGACGCGGTGGCTCTCAGCACAGGCTGTTGCGGTAGCGAGGAGCTGCTTCAATGGCTGCAGCAAAGCAACCGCCGGGCTCGCAAAGGCCGAGTCCTGCTGGGCCCGTCCCATTGCGACCTCAGAGCGAGGGACACGGCAGCTGGAGACAGCACTGTGACAGCAGCAGCAGCCAAGGAGCAGCGCAGACTGGAGCCGGAAAGGTGCCTTCCCTAGGGGAAGAGTGTTTGGGGGAAATCCTATAAATGTACAACCGGAATTTTGTACTTGGGCTTTAGCCCCCAGAAGGCAGGAAAGGAGGCGACTAGGCCGAGCTGGGTACGAAGAAGCAGCGGGGTGGGGAAGTGTGTGAGCACATGGGGGAACCCGGGCACTCCAGTGGGCACCCCAGAGCTCAGAGTGGGAGGCTGGTCTGAGTTTTCCAAAAAGTGCAGAAATTTGGAGTAAGATCTCAGAATTTTTAAATGTCGGCAAATAATTAGGATTTTTTTTTGAGACAGTCTTGCTCTGTGGCCCGGGCTAGAGTGCAGTGGCATCACATAGCTCACCGCAGCCTCAAACTGCTGAACGCAAGGGATCCTCCTGCTTCAGCCTTTCTAGTAGCTAGGACTACAGGCACACACCTCTATGCCAGGCTAATATTTCTATTTTTTTGTAGCAATGGGGTCAGGCAGGTCTTGAACTCCTGGCCTCAGGCAATCCTCCCGCCTCAGCTTCCCAGAGTACTAGGATTACATGCGTGAGCCACTGTGCCTGGCCTTAATTAGAATATTTTAAAGTAGGTCAAACCAGACCATAGGCAGGCCGGCCTCAGCCCCGTGTGCAACTGGTGTAGTGAGAAACACCAGGTGTGCAGCACAGCCTGTCCCCTCAAACCCTTCAGGTTGGAGTCAAGGCAGAAGGAAACAGGCAGCTGTGCTACAAGGCAGAAGAACGCAGGATGTCACATCGAAGAGACTCCCAGGTCCCAAAAGCCCACGTAGCTTTGGGGGTTCCCATGCTCACGCCCCCACCCTTCAAGTCCACTGTGGCTACACTAATGAGATCTTTGATAAAAGTTAGTGGTGCCGTCCCCAGAGTGGTGGCTCCTGTGTTCAAAGGCCCTGCCAGGAGCCACCCCCTACGCTCATGCCTTTGTTGACATCACCCCCAAAGTCTTCTGGAGCATCTCCAGCCCAGCAGCTATGGCCAGATTAAAGGTCTGTGCCCACCCAACCAAATTTCCCTTGCAGAAGGGTCTTGTGCACTAGAAGGACCAGGGGGAGGTGGGAGCAACAGAAGGCTGAGGCCGTCATGCTGGTCTGTGCTGGCAAGAGCACTGGCCCCACCATGACCTGGAGGATGAGGAAGCTGCAGAGCTCCTCCCTCGTGATGTGTACGTGGGGGAGGGGCACACTGCCACCCTGTTAGCTTTGGTCACCCTGAGGACTTGAGGCTAAATTTTCTTTGAATATCTCTATATGATTTTACTTGTTGCCACAAGCTGTTAGGACCTACAGTTTGAAGGAAAAATTCCACCTAGCCTAAGAAAAAAAAAGGGAATTAAAACAAGTGTAAACTGTGAGCACCATGTTTAAACGTGGGAAAATGTCTGCTGTGAGCATGGCAGAACCCCAAAACAGCACATCCTCACTGCCTGTGTGCTGCACACGTGCGAGGCTGTGCACAGAAACGCAGCTTCCCAGGCCAGCAGCTTTGTGGACATTCTAAATTTATTAAGCGGTATATCGTCTTTTTCAATAAAATGGAGCATCACACACGCTCACTAAAACATAATAAACATAACCAAGAGTCACTGGTTTCGGTGTTGCTCTGGCAGTGTTTATGTTACCTATGCTTTTGTCGACTGCCTGAAATTCTTCCTCATAAAACAACTTTTTTTTAAATGCAGCTAGATGGCAGCTGGTGGCCTAGGGCTCTTCCCGAGTTCCATTTCCTGGGTGACTCCACCCACCCAGCTGGCATCGTTCCTCCTTGCAGACTCAAGGGATGTGTCTGGCCAAAATGGATCCACATCCCAAGAGGAACTCATGAGCACGTAGCTGCTCCATAAACAGAGGTGTGTGCGTGTCCTAGGGCGCCACAACAAAGCATCACAAACTCGCACGCTTAAGCAACAGGATTTTATTCTCTCACAGTTCTAGAAGCCAGAAGTCCACAGTCAAGGTGTGGACAGGGTTCACTTCCTCCAGAGGCCCTAGGGGAGGGTCCTTCCTGCCGCCTCCAGCCTCTGGGGGCTCCAGGTGCTCATGGCCACATGGCCGCAGTCTCTGTCTTCACCTGGCCTTCTCCATGTGTGTCTGTGGCCTCCTCTTCTTGTAAGGACACTAGTCAGATTTGGGACCCACCTGAGTCCAGAATGATTTCATGACAAGATCCATAAGTAATTGTATCTGCAAAGACCCTACTTCCAGACAAGGTTGCATCCTTATGTTCTGGCTGGGCATGAATGTGGGGGGCGGGGGGAATACCGTTCAACCCAGTATACCAGGAGACTCATTTGTGTACTTCTGGAGAGACCTTTGAGAAATCAGAAGGCCCTCCTTGGCCTACCCCGCCCCTTCGCCCTGGGACTGGAGGCTGGAGCCCATGGCAGTAGCCTGCGACTTGGATCTGGAGTGGAGTCCACCGGTCAAGACAATCCCTTCCCTGCCCTGCTTTCCCAGGAAAATGATGCTCAGATCTGCTCCGCCAAGACCCCCTCACCAGGGACGGCTCGGGTGGCCACCAGCAACAATCAGGACAGACACACTGAGCACTCCCTGTGGGCCAGGCCAGCCTGGTGTGCAGATGAGCGGCTGTAGCTCAAGGTTAAGCGAATGCCCCAAGGTCTCATTCTTGGGAGGGGCAGAAACCCGAGACTCGGACCTGAAAGCTGACAGACCCCCTCCATCCACACGCCAAGCGCAGATTAGACACCCACTTGCCGAATTAGAGACAGGCCTGCTTCCTCTCTCAGACTGACCTAGATCTCCCGAGTGGGGCTGTCTACAAACTCGCGAGTGACTCATTGCAACAGCCTCTTGGCTGACTCCCACAAGGGCTAACTAGAGCCATCGTACGTGGATTTTACTAGCATAACTCGGAGAGCTCATTTCAAAGTTCAGGAGGGAACGGCCCTCTCCTGGCGGCACTCCAAGGAGTCAGCCTTCTTGTCTGTCTCCTCCAGCTCAGAGCACGGGCAAGGAATTGCGTTACCCCCAGGAGAGAAGCCTGCCAGCATCTGGGCTCCTGCCTTCCCCGGGGAGGGTCAGCGCTGCTGGGCTTCACTTCCCAAGCACGATGCCTGTCAGGTGGTTTCTTAGGATCGCCTGTTGCTTTGGTTAACTCCTAAAATAACTTGCCCATCGTTCAGTTCACACGCCCGGTTTACAAAACCCAAGCCCCAATCCCTGAAAACTCGTCCTCTTGAAAACCTTTAGTGTCATGGCAGGTGCTTTGGAAGACGCACCAAATCAAGTTTCGTCACTGATAATTTGGCAAGTGTTTAATAAGTGATGTGGTATGTAAAGCTAAGATACTAGGTGATGACCGTTACATTTCAATTAGAATGTATTAAAGGAAACTTTTAAAATGAGATCCTTTGCAAGAGCAGCAAGAACCAAATACTTCTATACAAAGCAAACAAAAAGAAATGCAAGACCTGTAGTCAGGAAACTGTAAACCATGACTGAGAGAAAGGAGGAAAAAAAAAGGATACACGGAAGGATATACCAAGTTCAAGAAACAGAAGACTCATTATTGTAAAAATGTCATTTCTCCCAAAAATGATCTATAGATTCAATCAAAATGGATTTTAAAATCCCGGCCGGGTTCTTTTTGTCCCACAGAAATTGACACGCTGGGCTTCTATTTCCAGTATGCTCAGCTCCTATTGATCTAACCCTCCCAAAGGTAGCTCTGCAAAGCCTGGACAACAGGCCAGGCGCGGTGGCTCACACCTGTAATCCCAGCACTCTGGGAGGCCGAGGCGGGAGGATCGCTTGAGCTCAGGAGTTCAAGACCAGCCTGAGCAAGAGCGAGACACCGCCCCCCACCTCCGTCTCTACTAAAAATAGAAAAAAATTAGCCGGGTGTAATGGCGCGCACCTGTAATCACAGCTACTCAGGAGGCTGAGGCAGGAGAATCACTTGAGCCCAGGAGTTTGAGGTTGGTGTGAGCTAGGCTGATGCCATGGCACTCACTCTAGCCCAGGTGACAGAGAAAGACTCCGTCTCAAAAAAATAAAAAATAAACTCTGGACAACAAAGCAGCACTTTCCTGATAGCATCCGTGGAGTGAACACAAGCAGGCGGGTCCTGTGGAGGAGTCAGCACTTGGAAGGAGGAGGCAGCGCTGGGTGAGTTGCCGGTTTTTACAGCTTCTCAGCTAAGCTCGGTCACTATCCATGCCACGCAGGGCAGGTAAAGCTGCAGGAAGAAACCGATGTCTTTCCCAGCCTGAAGAGCTAGAAGACAGGCTTGGGGTAACAGCGACCTCTGGAAAGTAAGGGGGCATCCCCGACGGGAGGGCTAGAGATCCGACTTATGTTTATATGATAAACTTTGCCTAAACCTCTAGTTGGCCACTGAACCACGTTGTGTGGGGCAGACTCCAAGCAGCTTGGCTAAGAATAAAATGGCTAAAATGAGGTTTGAGCTGTTGTCCAAGGGACTGAGTCTGCAGCCTGAGTCCCACCAGGTCAACTGGCTGCTAACACAAACACAAAATAAAATCAGTGCTCTTTGATTAATACACGAGAATCCAAAATTCACCACAGACTGTCACAACATTCAGGATACAGTCCAAAATTACTGAATATGTAAAGAAAATAATGTTATTCTCAAAAAAATAATAGTAATAATGGAGACTGACCCCCTGGTGAGACGAAGCTGATGAATTAGCAAACAAAGACTCGAAAGCGACTATCAGAACTATTAAAACCACTGATGTAAAGGAGTCTGTGCTGCTAACAAGTGAAAAGATTTAAAAAACCACAACAGACAACTAGAAATTACATTTTCAAAGTTGAAATTCTAGAACTGAAAGTTAAAATACCTTAAATATAAAGTTAACCGAATAGGCCTGAACAGAAGAGTGGAGATGGCAGAGGAGAAGCTCAGTGAACTGGAGACTGAATTTCCCCAATCGGAAAAGAAAGGGCGGGAGAGAGCAGGGAGAGCCTGGGGGCTGCGGGACAATGTCCCAGTGTCACAGCGTAAGGTAAGTTACGGAAGGAGGGGACACAAGAATGGAGCAAGAGAAAGTATTGGAAGAAATAGTGGCTGGAATTTTCGATGTTTGGTGAGGGACATGCATCTCTGTACTTAAGAAGGTCCGTGAGCCCCGACGAGGAGAAACCCAAAGGAGACCAGGTGCGGTGCGTCACAGTCAAACTGCTGGAAAGTGAATGTGAAAAGAAAAATCTTAAAAGTGGCCGTAGAAAAACACATTTGATGCAGGGGAACAGAGAATTAAAAACCAATGACTTCTCATCGACACTGTGGGAACCTGAAGAGGGTGGAACATCTTTAAAGTACTGCAATAAAGCTTTTCAACCCATTTGTAGACCATCAAGCTATCTTCCAAGGATAGGGGTAAATAAAGACATTTTCATGTAAAAGAAAATGAGAATCCATCACCAGCAGACCCACAGCACAGAACTGCTAAAGGAAACTGTTCCGGCTGGAGGAAGGTGATGCCAGACGGAAATCTGATCATCAGGAAAGAATAAAGAGCATCAGAAATGGTAAATGCCAGAATAAACATAACGACAAGTTTTCTCTTAATTTCTTTAAAATACATATGTCTGTGTAAAGCAAACATTATAACGTTGAATTGCGGGGTTTTCAGTGAATGTAGATGTAATACATACAACTATGGCAAAAACAAACCTATGAGGTTGAGAGGTCTCTGCATTCTATGTCCAGCGGTACAATATTAAAGAAGGCCGTTAAAAGTTAAGGGTGTATGTTGCAATCCCTAAAGCAAACCACTAGAAAAATAATGCAAAAAAGTATAGCTAAAAATCCAACAGATGAACGAAAATGGAATGCGAAAAAGTTTCAAATAATCCAAAAGAAAGCATGAAAGAAGGAAATTTTAGAAGGAACAAACATAAAGCAAATAGTAGAATGATAGACCCAAATCTTGCGAAATCCATCACCATATTAAATGTTAATGCATTAAACACATCAATTAGAAGGCTAGAAAGGCAAGAGTCTACCATATACTATTTTCAAAGGAGACAATTTTTTAAAAAATATGCCATGCAAACAGTAAGCCTAACAAGGCTGAAGAGGCTATATCCACCTCAGATAAAATAGATTTTGGCACAGAGAGTCTCAGAGATAAAAAAAAAAAAGAGACACTGAATAAGGATAAAATGGTTAAAACTAATAAAAAAATCATTAATTGGTATGTGCCTGAAAACACCTTCAAAATACAAGAAGCAAAAAAGACAGACTTGGGCCGGGCGCGGTAGCTCAGGCCTGTAATCCCCAGCACTCTGGGAGGCCGAGGCGGGAGGATCACATGAGGCCAGGAGTTTGAGGTTGCAGGGAGCTACGATGATGCCACTCTAGCCCGGGCAACAAAACGAGACTCCGTCTCCAAAAAAGAAAAAATGATAGACTTAAAAGGAGAAATAGAGAATTGCATAATCATTGTTAGAGCATTTTAACGTCCGTGTCTCAGCCTTGGACAGGACCGAGCAGAGCACTCAGCGAGGACATACGTGATCTGGAAACACTACGAACATCTCGAGCTAGTGATACTTATCTAACACTACACTCAACACACGCTTTTCGATTGAATGTGGTGTATTCAGCAAGCTAAACCAAATGGGCTGTAAGACAAGCCTCAATAAATGTTAAAGGATTGAAATTATGCAGAATATGTTCTCTGATTATAACACATTGGAATTAAAAATCTAACAGGATAACTAGGAAAACCCCAGATATTTGGAAATAGCTAAGTAACTCATGGGTCAAAGAGATCACAGGGCAAACTAGAAAATATTTTGAACTTAATGAAATAATATATCAAAATTTGGAGGATGGGCCGGGCGCGGTGGCTCACACCTGTAATCCTAGCACTCTGGGAGGCCGAGGCGGGCGGATTGTTTGAGCTTAGGAGTTCGAAACCAGCCTGAGCAAGAGCGAGACCCTGTCTTTACTAAAAATAGAAAGAAATTAATTGGACAACTAAAAATATATAGAAAAAATTAGCCGGGCATGGTGGCGCATGCCTGTAGTCCCAGCTACTCGGGAGGCTGAGGCAGGAGGATCACTTGAGCCCAGGAGTTTGAGGTTGCTGTGAGCTAGGATGATGCCATGGCACTCACTCTAGCCCGGGCAACACAGTGAGATTCTGTCTCAAAAAAAAAAAAAAAAAATTGGGGGGATGCATAGGGAGAATTTTAATTTAAAATGTTTATATTAGAAACTGACCTGATAATTCTAAAATTCATATGGAAAGGCAAAGAGTCATATTTGGCTAAGGACGTCTGGAGGAAGAACACGGCTGGAGGGCACGCTCCCAGACACCGTGGCCACTGCATAGCTCGGGCGGTGTTGGTGCGGGAGTAAGTAGACTAATGGAAGAGAATAGAACCCTGGAAAAGACACACTTGTACCATCAACCCATTTATGACAGATTGGCGTGTCACAGTGAGGGAAGGGTGGTCCTTTCAATACTTAGCTCTGGGTCAGGGGGCTGCCCACGAGGGGAAAAATGAATCTTGAGCAAACCTCACAAGATACAGAAAAATCAATTCCAGCTGAATTGAAGATCTAAATGTGAAAGGTAAAGTAATAAAACTTTTAGAAGAAAATGTTTATAATCTTAGTGACAGTAAAGATTTTTTTAAAATAAGCATGAAACATGCCAAAGCCTATAAAGGGAAAAATTGATAAATTGTATGACATCAAGAACTTCTCATTAAAAGTCCCCATTAAGAGAATGGAAAGGCTGGCTGGGCGCAGTGGCGCACACCTGTAATCTCAGCACTTTGGGAGGCTGAGGCGGGAGGCTGAGGCAGGAGGCTGGCTGGAGCCCATGAGTTCAAGACCAGCCTGGGCAACATAGCAAGACCGCCATCTCTCAAAAAATAGGAAAAATTAGCCGGGTGTGGGGGTACTCGCCTGTCGTCCCAGCTACTCGGGAGCCTGAGGTCGGAGGATCACTTGAGCCCAGGAGTTCAAGGCTGCAGTGAGCTGTCATGACACCAGCACTCCGGCCTGGGCGACACAGTGAGACTCTGTCTCTAATAAAAAAATAAGAGAGAGACTGGAAAGGCAGCCCACCGCGTGGGAAGGGCTGCCTGAGATACCTGTATAAGAAAGCAGGCAAAGGACCGGAGCAGGCCCTTCACAGAAGAGCACGGCCGGGTGGCCAGCAGGGATGTGAGAAGGGGCTCCCCGTCACTGTCACCAGGGAAGTGCAGATTAAACCACTGCAGACCTCCCAGAACTAACAGGAAGGACAGCACCTGGTGTAGGTGAGGACGAGGAGCGACCGCTGATGAGAGCATGGGCTCAACCACTGCCGAAGTTGCTTGGTGATTTCTCCTAAAGCTAGTTGCTCTGGCCCTGGCTCAGCCATTCTGCCCCTTATGCACCCAGCAGAAGTGAGTCCTTTGTGCCCCAAGAGAAGAGCCCAAACAGTCCCAGCAGCACGATTCCCAATAACCAAAAACCAGAACCCCCCAAATTTCCCTCAGCAGTAAAATGGATGAATAAATGGCAGTCGGTTCACAGAGTAGCATTAGACCGGTGTGTTCGGTTTGGGAGAGTGTGTTGATGCTGTTGTTTCTGGTACACGTTACACTCGATTGACAGGCAGTGAAGTTATGTCCAGGTCTTCCGTGCACTCAGCTTTCTGAACTGGAAAGCCTGAAACAAACCCGGCATTTTGCAGGAGGAGGAAACCGGAACCCAGAGATGGTAAGTGACTTGCTTAAGGCCACCAGGAAATGGTAGAATGTGGACCAGAACTCAAATTTCCTGAATGCCCAGCCAGCAATCTGCTCTCATTGACATTTTTTTTAAATTGTAGTTACAGACAAAATTTACCATCTTAACCATTTTAAGTGTACAGTTCGATACTGTTAAATGTATTCACCTTGTTGTGCAACAGCTCTCTAGAACATTTTCATCTTGCAAAACTGAAACCCTACACCCTTTAGAAACGGCTCCCCATTTCCCCTCCCCCAGTCCCTCGTAACCACCATTCTGCTTTCTGTTTCTGTAAAGTGGACCACTTTAGACACCTCATACAGTATTTGCCCTTTTGTGACTGGCTTATGTCACTTGCATAATGACCTCAAGGTTTATCCATGCCGTAGCATGTGTCAGAATTGCCTTCCTTCCCAAGACCGAATAATACTCTGTTGCAGCGGCCCCCAACCTTTTTGGCACCAGGGACGGGTTTCATGGAAGACAGTTTTTCCATGGGGGGGGACAGGTGGGGCGGAGCTCGGGCGGTGATGCGGGTGATGGGAGCGGCTGTAAATACAGACGAAGCTTCGCTCATTCCCCCACCCATCACCTCCCGCTGTGCGACCTGGTTCCTGAGTTTCATGGAAGACAATTTTTCCACGGACGGAGGGCAAGCGGAGCTCAGGCGGTGATGCACAGGCCGGTTCCTAACAGGACACGGACTGGTACCAGCTGTGGCCCGGGAGTTGGGGACCACAGTCCTATTGTCTGTCTATACCACATGTCCACGTCTCGTTTATTCGTCTGTCGATGGACACTCGGTTTACTGCCGCCTCTTGGCTGTTGTGAATAAGCTGCTACGAACGTGGGCGTGCAAATATCCCTTCAAGTCTCTGCTTTCAGTTCTTTTGGCTGTATGTCCACAGGTGGTTTCGTCAACGTTCTTATTTGCTACGTGTAGGTTTTGCCACCTCAAGTAAACTGTGAGGTTCTGGAGCATTTGTCCAGTGGGTGTTGGTAAGTGTTTACACCAAGGAGAAAAGAGCCCTGACTGTGGCACTTGCCGGGGTCCGTGGTGTCAGTGACCCCACCATGGCCGCTGTCGAGCTGCCAGCGTGGTGCCGTTGAACGTGGAGTTGGGACGTGGCACTCACACTTGGTTCTCGTGAGCTGGAGGCAGCACACGGAACGCTCAGCGTCCCCCCTCTCCCGCTCTCCCCGGCGCCCTGCCCTGGCCTGAAGGCACACACAGGAGTCTGGGCAGGGACGACTTCCTCCCATAGGCACCGGAGGGCCCGGCCGGGGTGTTAGCCAGGTCCAGCTCCAGCGCCTACCGGGCCCAGTGCAAAATGAAACTGTGGGGCTCCGGTGGGTTGAGTGGTGTCCCCAGAAAAGGTATGTTCGGGGAGGGGCGGGGGGTCAGCGGTTAGTGGGCGTGGAGTTTCGGTTCCGCAGGCAAAAGGAGCTCTGGAGACGGCGGTGGTGGCCACGGTGAGTCCACGCGGAGCTGGGCGGGCGGGCCACCGCACACCCGTCGGCGCGGCTACTGCGAAAGCAGACGGGCGGTGGGCGCTGGCCGGGGTGCGGAGCAGCAGGGGTCCTTGCACGCCGCCCGTGGGGATGGGAATGAGCGCGGCCGTTGTGGACAACGGTGTGGAAGTTCTTCAAAACACCGGACGAGGGGAACTGTGATGTGAAAAAAAGAAAAAACACCCAAAGCTAAGAACCCGAACACAGGATTACCGCACGGCCCAGCAAGCCCGCTTCTGGGGGCATGTCCAGAGGAACCGAAGTCCCATGGGGAAGAGGTGCCTGCACTCCCACGGTCGTCGCGCACCACACAGAACAGCCGAGACACGGCCCCCGGAGGTGCCCGGCCCCGGACGATGGGTAAAGACAAGGCGCTGTCAACATACACGCACCGTGGGGTACGGCTTGGCCTTCAGAAACGAAGGAAACCGATTTGCGACAGTGGCTGGGGCCGGAGGGCGTCGTGCCGAGGGAGGTGAGCCGGGCAGAGCCAAACGCCACGGGACCCCACTCACGCAGCGTCTAAAACACTGAACTCATCTGATGGCTGCTTTTAGCTGTCAACTTGATGGGCGGAGGGACACCTGGGTGGCTGGGGGAGCTCTGTTTCTGGGTGTCTGTGAGGTGCTTCCAGGGGAGCCTGGCTCGGGAGTCAGTGGGCCGGGAGGGGAAGACCCGCCCTCGGTGTCGGAGGCATCCACTGGGCTGGGTGGGACAGACAGGTGCAAGGGGGGATTCCGCGTCCCTCCCTCTGTGCCCCCCCCAACACACACGCACACACACATGCTCTCCCCCGCATCCTGCCCTTGGCCATCAGACTGCAGGTTCTTTAGCTTTTGCACTCTGGGGCTCGCACCAGCGGCCTCCCAGGGGCTCTCGGACCTTTGACCTCACACGGGGGGCCGCACTGTCGGCTTCCCTGGTTCTGAGGCTTCTGCACTTGGCCTGCGCCGCGCCGGCTGCTCCGGTTCTGCGCCTGCAGACAGCCCGTCATGGGACTTGTCCACCTCCGTGACCGCGCGAGCTGCTCCCCTCGTGAGTCCCCTCACACATCCTGCCGGCTGTCTCTCGGGAGATCCTGGCGCGAGGGTTCCAGGGAGATGGGCAGCGGAGGGGCCTTGCACGCGGGCCCTTGGCCCATCGCGGAGAGGAGAGAAGGCGGCAGCTGCGGCTTCCCTAGCGTCCAGATGGTTTCGGAACCACGGAGTGGACACGGTCATCCTGCGAGTCCAGTCTTCCACGTGCTGGGGCCCAGCTTCGTGGGCCCCCAGGGTGGCGACGTGGGTCTTGGGCTGGGGCTGCTGCGGACGATGGCCAGGGGGAAGGGGGACAGTGGCCGGGCAGGGCCCCAGCCATCCGGGACCCCCCGGACGGGCCCTCCGGCCAGCAGGAGCGGCGCAGCTCCAAGTGCGGGTGGGCTGACGCGGGTGGCGGTGGGGGCTGCCGCTGTTCGTTCAGTCACGGCAGCTCCAGCGTCCCCCACACCCCCCCAGGAGTGAAACGGCAGGGAAAGACCCTGACGGGCCACCAGCCTGCTCCTCCCCCAGGGGGCTCCCGTGGAAAGGAGACCTGGGACAAGGCAAATCTTTTGTTTTCGTGCATTTCCCTTTGCCAGAAAAAAACAAAACAAAAACTCTTGTCTTCCAGGGAGAGCGAGAGGCGACGGTGAAGGAGCGCCTTCAGCAGAGAGTTTAAAAATAGAACAGAACTGGGTCGGGATGGGTTTGTTGTCTGAGGATGGGGTTTTGTCCAGAACCAACCAGCTCTCTCCAGATCTGCCTGCCGGAGGGGGCCGCTCCTGGGCGGGACCCCAACTCCACCACCTGCCAGTGACGGTTGTGACGAGCTTTCCCAGGTCACCCCTCACCCGTCAGGGCCAGTGTCCTGGACAGGCAGGAAGCCGTGAAGGACATCGGAAAAGCATGTTGGTCCCTCCACACACCGACCACCAACGTCCAGCTCACAGGTGGTCCCGGCAGGCCTTGCTGTCACCAGGGGCCTGGAAGCTCCTGCCGGCCTCCCTGACCGTGCCCACATGGTGCTGTCCACCCCTCAGTCCTCTGCTAGGGTCCCCTGCAGCCCCAGCTCCTCCCTCCCAGTCTGGTCCTCCCATGTTGGGTGCTCCCCCTCTCCGCACCCTCAAAGCTCTGTCCTCACACGGCTCGTGTCCTTCCCAGCCCACTGTCCGCCTCCTTCCTCCTAAATTCCTGGTCCACCCTAGACGAGCAGCTCACATCCCAGACTGCTCTGAGGATGCCCAGCAAGCTTTGAAAGACCCTCACGCTGGGCCATGCCCAGGCCAATCAAACCAGATACCTGGAGGTGGCCCCTGAGCTCCCAGGTGAGCGCAAGGCACAGCAAGGCGGAGGACCTCAGTCCTAGACCAAGGTGGGAGCCCTCGCCCTGGGCTTCCCAGCCCCACCCCTGTGCTCGGGGGCGGCAGCAACCACGTACGTAGCCTGGGGATCGTGTGTTCAGCCGCACTCAGTGAGTGACCATGGCCAGGTGCACAGCTAAGTAGATAGGTAAGTATACAGGAAAGTGGACAGGTAAGTATGTACACAGGTAAGTACACAGGCGCGTGCACGGGTCAGTGCACAGGTAAGTAAGTACACAGGCACGTGCACAGGTAAGCGCACAGGTAAGTGCACAGGTAAAGCAAAGCCCGGCCTGCTCCCTCTCCCCACCTCTAAAGGACCCCTACTGTCCTGTTTCTTCCTCTGTTCGCCCATGGGGGCGGGGGACCCCAGGGGCCCACGAAGGCCTGAGGAGCACCCCTGTTGCCGTGGTGTGCCTTGTTTCTGTGATCAATTCCCACGTGCTCAGCTGTTTTCCATCCCTGAACCTCCCGGGCCCCCACCTGGACGGCTGCTCTTCCCACGCCTCTCTCTGCCTTGTCCTAAGATGAACTTAGGTACCCACGTCCCCCCCTGCTGGCTCCCTGCACACCCTCCCGCCGTCTCCTGAGAAAGGTGCTCGAGGCCGCGTCTGTCCCAGGGCCCCCCTCGGATTCCCGTGTAGAGAAGAAAAGCATCTTCCCGCAGCGCTGCGAGGGCTGTGCCGCTGCGCCTGACCCACGTGTGCCCCTCGAGATCCCGCGCCCGTCACATCTCCCGCTCGTTCGTGGGACCTGCTCGCCCTCCAGCAGCAAGAGCTGGCTTTAGGAATTTCAGAAATGACTTACCTGTGTGCTTACCTGTGCACTTGTCTGTGTGCTTACCTGAGTTCTCACTTACCTGCCTCCAGAAATTTCAGGGTGCCGCGCAGGGGTGGGTCTTCCATTCATTCAGCCTGGAGCCTCCCGTCCTCGCTCAGGGACATTTTCTGGTAAGTTATTTGCTTCACGACGCCTTCCATTCTGTTTTCTCTTTCTGGAACTCTCGTTAATTACATGTTAGACTGCTCAGACTAATGGTATAATTCTACGTTTGCTTCCTAGTTTTCATTTTTTCTACTCAGTGAGAAAGTTATCTGATTGAATGTTTCATTTCTGCTATTTTTTAATTTCCAAGAGCTTGTTCTTATTCTCTGTTCCTTTTTTATAACACCCTGTTCTTAGGTCATGGATGTGTGATTTTTCTCTTTTCTCCAGGGTTTCAGCAGTAGGTTTTTTTCTTCGTTATGTGTTTCACCCCTAGTGTTGTTCCTGTTTCCTCCAAGCTCCCACATTCTGGTGGGTAGGGGATCTGTCTTCCATGGAAGACGTTTTTCCCTCGAGCGGGGTGTCCCTGAGGGCCACGTGTCTTCGTGAGAGGCTCGCAAGTGCAGAGGTGCAGCAGCGTGTGTGGGGCAGGCCGGGCGCTGGTCAAGGGTGGACCGTCGAGGTGAAACCAGGGTCTGAGCACGCGGCCAGCGTCCTTGGGAGGCTGGTCCGATTCCACAGCACCCCCGTCCCCGCCTGGGAGGTGCCCTTGGCTGCCCGCACTCTGGGAGATGGGCAGGGTGAGGGGCCAAGATCACCTTTCAGGACATGGGTGGGACCCAGTCTCTCTGTTGCCCTCTTCGGCACCTCTTGCTCCCGCTCAGCAGTACCTCCCCCCATGCCGGAGCCCAGAGCCTGCGCGGGGGTCTCAGTCCCTACCCACGCCCCACCTTCAGAGGTGCCTGTCTACTGGACCAGAGCCTCTTAGGGTCCTGGGATTCCCCATCCTGGGTGCTGGGGCTCTGCCTTTCCGTGGTCGGACCAGCCGGTGACACCCGCCACCTGTCTTCCAGCTGAGCGAGACAGGCGCTGCCCACAGGTGACAGGCATCAGCAGTGTCCCTTTGGGGTCCTCCCGGTAGGTTCTGAGAGGGGGTGTGTGCTCCACACACCGTGTTGAACTGGCGCCACTCCCTTACTTTTGGATCTGTCTTAAATGCATTTTTAGAGGGAAACCTTATTAGCCGCTGATGTTACCATCGGTGACCACCTCCACCGGGACGCAGAAGCAGCCACCAGAGGAGGGGAATCCTTCTGAGGACACCAAGAAATGTCATCCTTGGCTGGGTGCGGTGGCTCACGACTGTAATCCCAGCACTGTGGGAGGCCGAGGCAGGAGGATCGCTTGAGCTCAGGAGTTCGAGACCAGCCTGAGCAAGAGCGAGACCCCACATCTCTACAAAAAATTTGAAATTAGCTGGGCGTGGTGGCGCACGCCTGTAGTCCCAGCTACTCGGGGGGCTGAGGTAGGAGGACCCCTTGAGCCCAGGAGTTTGAGGCTGCAGCGAGCTGTGATGATGCCACTGCACTCTCTCACTGCAAGAGTGAGATTCCGTCTCAAAAAAATAAAATAAAATAAAAATGTGTCACCGAATGCCTACCCGCAGAAGAAAAATGGTGCATCTGGCCCGAGAGCCGAAACCTGGGATGGGGGTGAGGTGACGGGGCCAAGCACGCCCACCACCTTCCCGCATACCCTCGGGAAGAATCCAGGATATGGCGTTTTAGGACAGTTGTATAAGTTGCCAACAGATAAAACCAGGGCATTTCTCACAAAATTTGGATTTCCAGCTCCTCGTAAAAGGCCACTCTGGACTCCAGTTCCCATGAAGCAGCTTTGCCCATTTACAGCCATGTCTTCTTGACAAGCCACTTAACTTTCCTGAGTCTCGATGTATTTGTCCGTATAATAAAGATTTACTTCTTTTTCTTTTTGAGACACGGTCTCACTGCGTCGTCCAGGCTGGAGCGCAGCGGCGCAGTCACGGCTCCCTGCAGCCTCGAGCTCCCGCTCAGCCTCCCGCAGTGCTGGCATTAGAGGTGTGAGCCTCTGGCCCCGCCAACTTCTCATTTTCCAAAAACGGCCGGCAACAACCACCGCCTGCCCCCTTGGGCAGGCTCAGGGCCCTCCAAATCCAGCGGCCCCATACATGCCACCATCCCCACTTCTCCACTAGTGAGCCCCGGGCCCAGAGAGTCCGGTGCCTGCGGGGTGGCACCCCAGGCCCCTTGCTCCTCCCCCGTCTGGCGTAGTGGCCGGCAGAGCAGTTTCCCCTGCAGGTCTACACTGCACGACCCGTGCCCACACTGCTGTAGGAGCGGGGGCGGAAAACACACGGTGGAGGGGGCGAGCCGAGTGGGGGGCTGCTTCGCCGTTTTTACTGATGGCCGGCCTGAGATGACAGCAGGACGGAGGAGGCCAGCGCTGAGCCTGTGGGGTCTGGAGGAAGGGTGTCCAGGCGGTGGGCACAGCAGGGGGAGAGGCGCAGACGCAGCAGCAGCTGAGCTCGGGGTCAGCGAGGAGACCGCAGGGCAAGGGCAGGGCCGGGGCGGAGAGGTGGGCAGGTGGGCAGAGCCCGAGGCGCCTGTGCCAGGAAGGGGCCGGGGCGGCGGGGCAGAGGGCAGTGGAGGCTCATCCGGTAGGGCAGGCAAAGGTGACCGGGCTCCGGCCGGGCGGCTGCGGGGCAGGCTGGACAGCTCTGATTCTGGAAATCCGTTGCAAGTCAGGGCAACGGGATCGCTGGCCGTGGGTGTGGGAAAAAGAGGGCTCGTGCCTGCAACCAAGTCATGGGGACGGCTGCAGGAGGGACTCCTGTCCCGGGGCCCACAGGAGAAGCCCCCACATGGGGGTGGTCCCACAGGCGAGTATGCACAGGGCCAGGCCTGGGGCTGAGCGCTGGGCCCCCCAGGAGGAAACCAGGGAGACCTGGAATCCGGCCAGCAGGGAGAGGAAGCCGGGGGAGCTGGGAGGGAGGGAGGGAGGGAGCCCGGGCTGAGCTCCCCGCAGAGGGCAGCTTAAGGGGCTTAACCTCCTGGAGGTCACGGGCGACCTTGACCACCGCAGCTATGGGTGGAAACTTGTTGGGCCGGGTGGACACAGAGCGGTGGTGATCGCTGAGCATCCGCTCTGCAGGAGTTTGCTGGAAAGGGCGGCAGGGAAGGGGGGGCGGTGGGGGCTGCTGTCAGGGGGTCGGAGGAGGCAACATTGCAGGGTGTTTGTGGGCTACTGGGGGTGACCCTGCGGGGGGTGGGATCTGATGATGCTGAAGACAGGAGACACAGGAGAGGTGAGGAGGCGGCAGAGGGGGAGGGGAGGGGAGGAGGGGAGGATGTGAGGACTTGGACTCAGCCAGGAACCCCGTGACCAAGGAATAATGTTTTCACGTACTCAGGCTCAACTTTTTACAACCTAAAGGAGCCAAACTGTTTTGGAACAGCAAACACAGTGAAGTCATCCAATGCATGAGAGGGAGAAGACGCTGCTTTTTTCATCCAAACAGGGAATTTGCTCACAGCTTCCAAGAAACACCGGTCACTGAGGATGCCAACCTGGGAGGGCTTCCTGGAGGAGCAGGGCGTGTGGGCGGAAATCAGCCAGGGAGAGAGAGGAGGGACTGGCTCTCTAGGCAGGCCCCTGGGCTGAGCAAAGGCCCCACCTGGAGGAGGATGCGAGTGGACAGGGCAGTCCGGGGGGAAGGTCTGCGTCTGTAGCTGCACCCAGTTCCCCTTCTCAGGCCCAGAGGGCAAAGTCACCACCTGCTCGGGAGGCCAGGGGGATGCCTGGCTACCAGACCTAGGCTAAGGGCAGTGGGGCCCCCTCACCGAAGACTGTCGCCTGCTCCCAGTTGAGGGTTCTCCCAGGGCACATGGTCATCTGAACCCATCGGTGAGCACCGGGCCGGTGACACGACCGCGTAACAAATCATCCCAGAACAGAGCGGTGTGAAAGATCCACTCGCCAGGCGCCGGGGTGCCGGGGGCAGGAATTCGCACGGGCACCACGAGCCGGCCTGCCTGCTCCTGCTCGTCGGGGGAGGCCTCGGTGCTTCTGCACGTGATCTGTGTGGGCTGGGCCAGCCCTCCTCACAGTGTGGTGCCTGGGTTCCAAGGGGTGTCCCCAGGGGGAAGCCCTGTCACACCTGTTCCTTCCTAGGAAGGCCTTCTCACCTTCACAGCTGGAGCAGCGCCCCCCGCCCCCGCTTCCACCAGCTCCCTGCCAGCTGCATCTTCCCCGCAAGCAGCCTTAGCCCCTCGTAACCAGGGACTGCGTGTTGTGTTGGTCTCTGCCACCAGCCTTGTGGGCAGAGACCCACCATGGTGCTGGTGTCCTCAGCACCAAACATGTGCCTGGCACATGGCAGACATACAATACATACGTGAATTAATAATATAAATGAATGGCTGGGTGGGTGGATAGAAAGACGGATGGATGAATGGATGACTGGTTAGGCAGATGGGCAGATGGATGGGTACAGATGGGTGGGTGTGTGGATGAATGGAAGCATGGGTGGATGGATGGATGGATAGAAGAATGAATGGATGGATGGATGGACAGATGGGCAGATGGATA
>NW_012150197.1:1693358-1723529 GCF_000956105.1 Propithecus coquereli | reverse complement strand
ACCAGGTTGTCTTTCACACTCCAAAAATCTTTCTCCAAACTTCCCTCTCACATTACTTTTTTCTTTCTCTTTGTTCTCGAGGAATTCTTGCCTGTAACCTTTATTTCAGGGCATAATTACGAATATTCTTACACTGTTATTTAAATTCTTCATGTTTAAACATTCAGCTTACAAATACTTCAAGGAGCAACATCCTGTCTTTGAACTGCAGCCTCCTGCCAGAGTAGTGGATCGACTGGACTTTGGACTTACCTCAACCATTAAGGTAATGGAGTGTTATGTTTGAGCCCTTCGTGAGTATCGGCCCTGGTTCTGGGGCGCATTTTGTACAAACCGTCCCCACACACAGGAGCAGAAGCATCCAGCACTCTGGAGTGCTCCGTCTTGCAGAGTGCCATCTGAGGAGGCATCTACCTGGTTTTGCCATCAGTTGCTGAGGACCTAGTCTGCCTGTGCTGACAAGTAAGGGCCAGCCTCCCCCAGCGGGAGGCTACAGGGATCAGGAAGACCCCAGGGAGTCCTGCTGCAGGGGTAGACGGGGTCCCCACAGGCATTCTGGGA
Organism: Propithecus coquereli; assembly: GCF_000956105.1. NCBI lineage: Eukaryota > Metazoa > Chordata > Mammalia > Primates > Indriidae > Propithecus > Propithecus coquereli. Next base: position 1,722,968 of record NW_012150197.1, on the reverse strand, counting down.
AATGCCAGAGCACCCTGGGTCCTTCCCATTCCTGCAGCCACACCAGGCCTTTAACTTGCTGGTGTGCTGGGCCCCCAGGTCCCCAGGACCCCAGGACTCCAGGGAGAGGCCCAGGAGCCAGAGGCCATCAGCTGGGTTGGGAGGGAGAGGCCAGAGTGGCAGCAGTCAGCTCTGCTCAGTGGGAGTTCCACCTGCCAGTCCCCAACTGTGCAACCCAGCAAGTCACTTTTCTTCTCTGAGCCCATGTATAAGAGCAGGAGTTTGTAATTAAGCAAGAAGACAAAATAAAAGCATCCATATTGAAGAGGAAGAATTAAAATCATCTCTATCTGCAGATGACATGATCTTGAACATAGAAAATCCCAAGGAAGCCACTAAAAATCTATTAGAACTAATAAATTCAGCAAGGTTGCAGGATACAAGATCAATATATGAAAATCAATTGTGTTTCTGCATAGTAGCAATTAACAAACCAGAAATGAAATTAAGAAAACAATTCCATAATACACTTAGGAGTAAACTTAACAAAAGAAGTGCAAAACATATATTCTGAAGACTGCAATAGATTGTTGAAAGAAATTAAAGAAGATCTAAACAAATGCAAAGACATTCCATGTTCATGGATTGGAAAACTGAATATTTAAGATAGCAGTACTCCCCAAATTGATTTTTATTTGTATTTCCCTAATGCCACAGGTATATTAGATTCAACACAATCCCTGTCGAACTCCTAGCTAGCTTCTTTGCATAAATTGACAAATTGATCTTTAAATTCATATGGAATTCAAGAAACTCAGAATAGCCAAATCAATCTTGAAAAGAAAGAACACAGTTAGAGAACTCATACTTTCCAAAATCAAAACTCACTACCAGGCTGGGCACAGTGGTTCATGCCTCTAATCCTAGCACTCTGGGAGGCCAAGGAGGGAGGATCACTTGAGGTCAGGAGTTCAAGGTCAGCCTGAGCAAAAGCGAGACCCTATCTTTTCAAACAAAATGGAAAAATTAGCCAGGTGGGTTGTGTGCACCTATAGTCCAGCTACTCGAGAGGTTGAGGCAGGAGGATCACTTGAGCCCAGGAGTTTGAGGCTACAATGAGCTATGATGATGCCACTGCACGCCATCCTGGGTGATAGGGCGAGACTCTGTCTCAAAAAAACCAAAAATCAATAAAGAACAACAACAAAAAAACTTATTACCAAGCTCCAGTAATCAAGACAGTGTGGTTCTGGGATAAGGACAGGCATATACTTAAATGAACTAGAACAGAGAGCCCAGAAAGAAAACCTCACATTTATAGGCAACTAATTTTTGGCAAGGGTGCCAAGAACATTCAACAGGCACAGTCTTTTCAACAAACCATGTCGGGATAACTGGATATCCACATGCAAGAGAATGAAGTTGGATTCTTACCTCACTCTATACAAAAAAATTAACTCAAAACTGAACAAAGACCTAAGTATAAGAGCAAAAAACTGTAAAACTCTTAGAAGAAAAATAGGCATAGACTTTGGATTAGGCAATGGTTTTTTAGATATGACACCAAAAACACAGGCAATGAAAGAAAAAAATAACAAATAAATTGGACATCATCAAAATTTTAAACTTTTGTGCTTTAAAAGACAACATCAAGAAAGTAAAAAAACAACCCACAGAATGGGAGAAAATATTTGTAAATCATATATCTGATAAGGGACTTCTACCTAGAATATATAAAGAACTCTTACAACTCAATAATTAAAAAACAAATAACCAAATTGATAAATGAGCAAAGGATCTGCATAGATGTTTCTCCAAAGAAGATACACAAATGGCCAACAAGGATGTGAAAGATGCTCAACATCATTAGTCATCAGAGAAATACAAATCAAAACGACAATGACATGCTATTTCACACCCAGCAGGATGGCTGTATTAAAAAAGACAGACACCAAGTGTTGGTGAGGATGCGGAGAAACCGGAACCCTCATACATGGCCGGTGGGAGTATAAATTGGAATGGCCACATTTGGAAAACCTGCTGACAGTTCCTCAAAAGTTTAGACAGAGTTACCATATGACCCAGCAGTTCTGCTCCCAGCTACATACCCGAGAAAACTGAGAACATATGTCCACACAAAACTTGCACACCAATGCTCACAGCAGTATTTCTTTTTTTTTTTTTTTTGAGATAAGGTCTCGCTCTGTTGCCAGGCTGGAGTGCAGTGGCATCATCATAGCTCGCTGCAACCTCAAACTCCTGAGTTCATGTGATCGTCCTGCCTCAGCCTCCTGAATAGCTGGGACCACAGGTACGCGCCACCACGCCCGGCTAATTTTTCTATTTTTAGTAGAGACGGGGTCTCGCTCTTGCTCAGGCTGGTCTCGAACTCCTGAGCTCAAGCGATCCTCCTGCCTCAGCATCCCAGAGTGGTGGGATTACAGGGTGAGCCACCCCGCCCAGTCCAGCATTATTCTTAATGGCTATAAAATGGAAACAACCCAAATACCATTAACTGGCGAGTGGAAAAATAAAATAGAGTATACTCATGCAAGGGAAGGTTATTGGACAATAAAAAGTAATGCATTTCTGATACACGCGACAGCACGGGTGACCCTGGAAAACATCCTGTGCGTGAAAGCGTGAGACAAAGGATCTCTCCACGTGACTCCGCCATACGAAATGCACAGAGGCCGCAAAGCCACAGGACAGAGGGTGGATTAGTGGTGGCCAGGGCGGGGCTGGGAGGTGGAGAACTAAGGGAAACAGAGTGGCTGCAGGCGGGTCTGAGACTTCTCTTGCTGGCGGGATGAAATGTCCCACAATTGACTGTGGAGATGGTTGTACAACGCTGTGAACATAAACCAGAAAAAAACACGGACTTGTATACTTTAAATGGGCGGATTGTAGGGTAAATGAATTAAATCTCAACGAAATTTTATTTTTTTAAAACATGAAGGGGCAACCTTGGTCTTTGAGGAGGCGCTGCTCACCTGTGGGTGGAGGTGGTGGGATGGGGTCCCTCCGTTTCAGCCCCAGGAGGGCAAGGGCTGTGTCTGGCCTGCCCCTCACTCATCCCCACGGCCAGCAGGTCACCTGCCAGTCTTGCTGAGCAGAGAGATCCCCGTCAGAGGTGCACGGTGGGGTGGGCCTGGTCAGGTGGGGGCATTTTCCGTCCTGGCAGAGTCCGAGGCTGAGGGCAATTCTGGGTGTGGGGGGGATTAGAGGATTTGGGAAGGTGCCTCCAGACCTCGGGCTCTAGCACGCTTCCCTCTGCCTGCCCTAGGGGCTGGGCAGGGTCCGTGGACACACATCCCCTCACTGAGGCTTGGCAGGGGACGTAGGGGACATCCCCCAGGGCCTCTTCTGTCAGCAGCAAGTGGCAGAATCCAACCCAACTAGTTTAAGCAAATATAGGCTCTTTATTGGCTCATATAAACAGAACTCGACAAAGGCCCAGCTGGATTTAGCATCCACCCTGTCTCTGGAGGTGTGTCCCTGTCCACTTTGTAGTGACATCCCAGCAGCCAACAGCCGAGCAGCCCCGGGGAGGAGAGACCTCTACCGCGCAGGGCAGCAGAAGCCCGGGCCACCCTCCCACCGGCCAGGCTAGCGTCATGTGCCCACACCTGAGCCAAGCGCTGGGACTCGGCCATCCTAGGCGTGGGGGAGGAGAATTCTGCCAGCCCCCGGACAGCCTTCAATCTCTTGGCGACTGAAGTTCACAAGAGGGACCGAGCTGCAGCCGAATTCCCGGGGCTGGGGCAGCGGAGGGTGTAAACCTGAAACGGGATCACGGCCCTTCCTGTGGGGGATGCTTTAGGTCTGGGGGCGTTTGGCCCCAGAACAGATGGCCCCTCATGCCAGCTCCATGATGGAGATTTGTCATGAGGACCCGATGTGTCATTTGAAGGCCACCAAAGGCCAAGAGCTGCACACCAGCTCTGCAGAACTGGCACATTTCACAAAAATGAAACGCCCTCTACGACCCCTGGAGCTGCCCCTGGCAGGCCGGGCCCACCTGCCTCTCTCCACTTTTCACAGCCTCTGCAGCCGCATAACAGGGGCACCGCCGTGGCCCTGAGCCCAGCCCAGCCCCGAGTGTTCTTCCTGTGCAAGTGCCTGCCACCACCCGCCTCCGCCCCCCAAAGCCCCGGATCCAAATTCCCAGGACAGAATTGGCTGGCGCAGCCATCAGGTGACCAACCCGTCCAGTCAGCAGTGGCCAAGAAGATGGCTGGGCAGCACAAACGTGGCCCCTGCAAGCTCCCGTCCAGCAGGGACACTGGAGGGCGCGGCTTCAAAGAAGAGGGCGAGGACTGTGCACACCTGCCAGGGAGTTCTGAGTTCCTGACTCTTCGCAAAATGGCGCACGGGGACGACGTGGAGGGCCTGCCGCGGAAGACGGATCACACTTAGTACCGCCGCGTCTCTGCGCCACATCCAGAGACGCTCAGCTCAGCTCAGGCCCCTCGGAGAAAGGATTGCTGCCCCGCGGCCAGAAGCGGGTGAACTGGCAGCCTCCAGCCCTTAGCTCCAAGGCAGGCCTCGTTCTTCTCAGGTGGCCCCAGTCCCTGCCGAGCACGGTGGACAGGGACAGCTATTTCTGCCCAGTGTGGGTCCCCTCTATCGGCCGTCTGTGCTCCGGCTCCCGGCTGGGTTGGCCGGGACTCACCAGGTCCACGCAGGCGGTGGCTCCGTCACCCAACCCTGCTTCTGTCCCTCTCTGCTCAAAGGCGTGACTTCCTGGGAATCTTTTGCCACCTCAGCATCTGCTTCCTGGAGAACCGAAAGATCTGGGCCTAGGAAAGAAGCGGTGCAAGAAAGCAGGCAGCACGATGCGCTTGCGGACGGGCCCCCCACGCTCAGCGAGGTCGGGGTCACCTGGGAATGACCGCGGAGACAGAGCAGGTGCAGAAGCCAAACTGATTCAGGTGCTTGAAATGTGCGGGGAGGAGGAGGATGATGGGATTGGAGGGTAGTTAACTAGGTTGCCTTGGCTTGGAGGCGGATAATGACTAGCTGAGGGCAATTAACAAACAATTGGAAACTAAGTGTGAGAACAGGTCTGCTGCAGCTTCAAAGGCGCCCTCCCGAGCAGGCAGTGCAAGAGCAGAAAGCTCAAGTTCAAACCCAGATTTGACGACCAGGTGGCCGAAGTTCAAAAGTTCAAGAAGTTCGAAGATGGTCAAGCTCCCAACTGAGGCATGACTGTTGTGCCACAGTCAGGGCCCTAGTCGGGAGCTCTGGGACCCCTACAGGGGTGGGCCTGAGTGTGGGGGCTGTGCGCGGTCCTGAGGAGGTTACAGAGTCTGACCCCGCACTCATCCTTGAACCACAGCAGCTGCAAAAGTAGCCCACCTCTCCCCATGACTAGCCGGCTGCTCCCCTACAAGGCAACAGGCGCCTCTCTGGGAGCTGTCCCGGCATCCTCCCCAGGCCAACAGGCCTGCCATCAGGCTTGTGACAGCATAGCCCTGCCAAGGACATGCTGGGCCGGCCCTGGAGGAAGGGGCTGTACCCCAGAGGGGCTCTAAGGCTCAGCCAGAGTACGCTGCCACACAGGGGAGGCGGACGTATGGGGCTGGATTCCGAGGGTGCTCGGGGCCTTCTTGGACACCATGGCAGCCCCTTGCCTGACGGTCTCTGTTAATGGACGAGTGCAGCTACCCCAGCGGAGAAGGTGCAGTAGCCAGGGGCTCAGACCCGCACAGGTGACAGCTGAGGTGGGGGCGGATGCATGCCCCCAGGGAGGCCCTGAGGCCACCGTGGCACCAGGGCTCATCTGCCTACCTCCCACCCTGAGTCTCCCCTCAGTAAGTGGGACAGGGAAACTGGGGGGGTCCGGGGGGCTGCCCCTGCACATGCACAGGAGAAAGGCTCCGGGGCGCGAGGTGACCTGCACAGAGACGTGCCACTCAGATCTCCCTTCAAAAAGGGACCCAATGCCAGCTCCTCTTCCAGGGTTAACTGCCTGGTCCTGTTTCCTGTCTCTTGGGAAGTCACCTGCAGCTGTTGGAGCCTTAAGGGGTTTTGCTCAGGTAGCCTCAGATTGTGCTGAGGTATGAGGGTGGCACCAGACGGTGACTGAGGCAGGTGGTGGGAGGACACCTGGCCACTTCTGCCCAGCATGGGGTGCCTGCGTTAGACACACTTTGCTCCGGGCTTAGTCGGGTCTGCATCTTGGCCGCTCTCCTGGCCCGACCCACTCCCTCCTCATTTCCTCTCACAGGTGCTGCCCTCCCGTTAACGGTTTGCACCCTCAGCTCCATCTCGGTGCCTGCCTCCGGGAGAAACCAGCCTGCATCCGTCTCACCAGGCCTCATGTGATGACAGACAAGGTCAGGCGGGGCTGCCTGTCCACTCGACGAATCCCGGAGGAGGGTGTGTAACACTGTGCTCAAGACCAGGGGTTCCCCGACCTGGCTTACATGTTGACTATTGGACGGTGGCCATGTCACCTAACTGTCCTGGTCCTCGGCGTCCTGCCTATGAAACAGGAGTGATTCTAAACCTTGCTCCGGGGTGTTGCTTTGAGTCACACGTGTGAACTGCTTAGCACGATGCCAGCGCACACTCAACAAGTATGAACTTCACCTGCAGTTATTTTTTGAGATTCACTTCAAGGCTTTTGCCGTTGGCCTCACTGTTCTACCTAGAAACTAGAATGCAGGGTCTGGCAAGCGTCAGGGGCGGGGCGGGCCCAGGAGGAGTGAGGACTCGGAGTGGTAACGTCTGGGGACTGCGGCAGCGTCTGCTATTCACACGTACTCCCATGAGCGCCGGAGCAAAGCACGGCTGGCGCGTGTGGCAGCCCCAGTGCACCTCTTCCCAAGAGGGGCTCCCGGCCCCTGCAGCACAAAAGCAGCCTCTCTCTGACTTGCCTGTCTGTGCCTGAGGGCAGGTGGCCACTTGGGACCGAGGCGTGCATCTGGGCAGGGAGGAGCCCCATCCCCAAACGGAGGAACAGCCGCAACCTAAGTCTTAAGAAGTGAGGGTTCCACCCCCCACGGCGGGTGGGAATGTGAAGTGGCGTGGCCACTTTGGCAAGCGGCTTGGCAGCTTCTCACAATCTTAAACACAGAATTACCACATGACCCGGGCATGCCCAAGAGAAATGGTAACATACTTCCACACGGAAACTTACACACGTTCACAGCAGCACCACTCCTCATAGCTAAAAAGTGGAAACCACCCAACACTCATCGGCTCACGGACAGACAGGCAACATGATACCAGGGAACGTCATTCCGCTATAAAAAGGAATGAAGCACCAACACGTGCTGTAACACGGACGAGCCTTGAAAACACACAAACATGCTAAGTGAAAGAAGCCGGTCACAAAAGGCCACGTATTGCACGATCCCATCTCTGGGGAATATCCAGAGGCAGCAAATCCGTCAAGACAAGGAGCAGCCTAGTGGGTGCTCAGGATGGGGGGAGGTGGGTGGGCAGTGACTGCTAACGGGTGCGGGGCTTCTTTCTGGGGTGATGAGGATGTTCCGGAGTTACCGGGGATGGTTGTGCAACTTTACGAATATACTAAACGGCACTCAACTGCACACTTTAAATGGGTGATCATAGCAAGTAAAACCTTAAAAAAGCTGGTACACGAATGAACGAATACGGTACAAGTTCCAGCTCAACCCCGTGTAGAAAGGTCACACTCTGGAGGTTCCGAGGCGTGGGGAATGTCGACTGTGAAAATGCTCTGGCCCAAACCCAGCAAGACTCCCACGGCACATGAGGATTTTACGTTCCAGTGCTCGGGACAGACAAGCACATCCTCAAGGATGTCTGCAATCACCTATCTGGACACGATGAGCCACCACAAATGGGCTTCAGTTGCCATCCTCCCCCAGCTCCTGGAACCTGCCAGAAAAGTACGAAGCAGCCCTGGTCTAGGGAGTCCTTTTCCCAGTCTGGCCCACACTCTGCCCTGTTGTCGGCTTTGTGGCCAGTGTCTGCCTCCGTGGGCCCACCCGGGTGCCTGCTGGCTCCTGGTGTGCATCATCTCTTGCCGCCCGGAACCTTAATCCAGCCTTTGCTCTCAGGGCGGTTAAGGCAGAGACAGAAGGAAAGGATTACGGTGTTAAGAAGTCGGAACTGAACATAAGTAAAGACAACCACGTGCCCTGGCAGAATGCTTTCCACCCTCGGCACTGCAGCCTTCTGCTGGGCGGTGAGGATGTCTTTGTCCGTGGACGAGGCGTCCTCAGGTCGCTCACGGAGCACTGCCGGGAGTCTCTTCTGGCCGGCTGGCATCCACACGGCTTCTTTATTTTACGTGACCTCATTCCCGGGGCTGTGGCTCTGCCCAGCAGGCGCTCGTGCTGCATCAGGAAGGTGCAAAGAGAAGTGCCCAGGGACACTCAGGGCAGGCCTCCGAGTTACCATGGCAACTCCCTAGGATGCATCCTGCATTCATTGCATGGAGCTAAGAGGGGTAAAATGCAAGAGGAAGACCCTTGAAGAAGCACTGCCTTCTTCCCCGGTGCCCAGCTCTGGCCCTGGGTCCAGCTCCATGTGGGCATCTGCAGAGCGTGAGCTCCTTGAGTGTAGACATCACGTCTGGCCCCTGTCCCCAGATGCTGAGCATGGAGGACCTCGAGGTGGGATGCCTGGAGGTCGAGAACCACGGGTTGGCAGGCAGCCGACTCGGATCTGAATCCCAGCCCTGCAGCTCACTGGCTGTGTGGCCCTGGCTCAGTGGCCAAGCCTAGCTGGGTGCTCCTTTCCCGCCTATCTGAAGGTGCAGCACCACACCCCAGAGGCCTGCAGAGGGTCTGGGAGGAAACCGCGTGGCCAGGCTGGGCACCGGGTCTGGCACGACGGGGTGGGCACTTAGTAAGAGCATGATGGCCTGGCTCAGGATGAGCCTTGCTTAGCTTACTTTCCATCCCAGTGGGACACAGGACCCCCAAGCTGTCCCTGAGCTCCTACAGTGGAGGGAAAAGCCACCCAGCCTCCCGTGGATGAGGTTCTCTGTCCCCAGGAGCTTCTCTAAGCTTCTCTCTCTGCATTCCTGAGACGGCAGCTCCAGGCTGGCCCTACTAGGATGACTCGTAGGGGTGTGGTCACCAGCTCTAGCATCTGGGTCTGCCCGGTTCTGCCAGCTCTGCTCAGCCACCCCTCCAGCTCACACACACCTTTTACTTTGCCAGGACATCCTCCTTGCTGTGCCACTCCTCCAGCAGAAGGCTTGGCTGTTAGGGTGGCCTGAGGGGAGAGGGGGAAAGAGGAGAGGAAATGGCAGGGAAGTGGTAAGGGGGAGGGAGGGGGGAGAGGGAAGGAGGGGAGGGAGGATGCAAGAACTTCAGCTCACTGGCACTCACTCATGGAGCCTCCTAAGAAAGCCACCCTGCAGGGTCCTGCATGGAAGAAAATGGACCTCAACTGGATCCACAGGGAGCAGGTTGCACTCTGCGAGAATTCCAAGTTGTGAAAGCCCAACTCTGCCCTCCTTCCCTACCCCACCGTTAGCCACGTGTGGGTCACTGTGCCCTGAGCACACCCTCTCTGGGCCTTCAGTCCTCCCTGCCAGAAGTAAAGCCAGTGCTGAGCTGCCCGGCCCAGACCTGCCCCTCTCAGCTGCTTCCTGGCTGCTCTGTGCACCTGGGCGGTGGAGGGCTCCTGCCCAGCAGGGTGAGCCCCTCCCTGTGCCAGATGCTGAATGAGAGGAGGGGACAGGGAGGTCCTGCCTCACTGACACGTGCCCACACTTCGGACCACTGAGTCATTTTACCTGGGGACCGCCTACCTACAAATGTTCTCTGAGTCAGCGCACCTGTTTTGTGTAGCTCCTACTAAGCAATGCCTGTGAGACCAGTGGCTGTGCCGATCCTTCTTTCTCAGGTGTATGTTTGAGGCACAGAATGCTTTTCCGTGGTGGCACACCCTCGCCTGCTGCAGGACACTGGTCCGTGTTACCCCAGCTAGACTGGTAGCGCAATGCAGGGGGTCCCACCTCCATGTCTTCACATGTCCTTCCTGGAAACACTTTTCTACTTACACACAGTGGGTGCTCAGTAAGTGGCTCGTCGCTGCCGTCGCTGCCTCTGTGGTCCCCACATGTGAGCCCCTAGCCACTCTGAAGCTCTTCATAGGGATGATCTTCTGGGGTCAAGTCCACCAGTGAGATGGGCAGGCAAATGGAGAAACTGAGGCAGGCAGTCTGACCTAGCCCCAGCTCATTTCTCTACATCTCTCAGCTCACTGGTCTAAGGCTTGGTGATGACCAAGTGGGTGGGCTTTTCAGATCTGTGCACAGGCGGAGAGTTGTTTATTGTGAAGGTACTGGACCATGTGCCCTAGCCGGGAAAAAAAATGGCCCCAACGGACTTCTAGGTCAAGTTCAGGTCCAGCACAACTGCTCCCCTTCTCAGACCTTTCCCAAGTGCACTTCACTTTGGACCAGACACCAGGGAATGAATGGCAGGATCTGCGTTCCTGGACCTGGGCATTGCTTGTATTTTTAGCCTTGGCTCTGCCTGGGCACTTGCACGGTGGCTAATGTCCTCAGGGAATCACGGGGTGCACGTCCAAGAGCCTGGTGAGCACTTGGAGGTTCCTCCCACCTGCCCACCCTGGGTCCTGGGGCTCAGGATCAGCTCCTGTTGGTGAAGGATCCCCACCCCCAACACACACAGAGGCTCCTGGCTCAGAGACTGGGAGGGCAGGTGTGAGGTAGAATCTGTGACCTGGGATTCCTCATCTGGAAAGTGGGGGAGGGAGAACTTGGGCTCCACACGGATTCACCAGGCCAGAGGAGGAGACTTGGATGGCACCTGCTCCAGAGAGGCGCAGCCCTGCCTGTCCGGGTGCCGAGGCTGTGCTGTGCCCAGACGGAAGCGCAGAGTCTGGATCTTACTTCCCAGGGGCCAGATGCCAGCCTGGACACCACCTGTCCTGGGCTGAGCGAACTCTGTGGCTTTGCTGTCTCTGTTCTCTTCCTGAGCACGCTTTTCTGGGAGCCAAGAAGCAATTCTGGAATGTTCAGGTAAATCTTGGCAGATGAAATTATCCACCCTTTTTCCAGCTTCCTGCGTTCCTTTCTTTCTCAAAGGCACGTTCTCTTCCTGGACACTGGTGGCTGCTGGTGGGGCCGGTGGCTTCACAGAAGGTAGAAGACGGTGCGGTGCGGTGCCTGCAGTGGGACTCCGAGGCCCAGGTGCGACTTACCTGCCCGCGACGCTGCTGTTTCACAGGGGCAGCACCTGTCTCTCGGCACGGTCAGAAATGCAGTTTGGGTCCTGACCAAGCCCACACTTAACAGTGAAACAGACGCCTCACAAAAGAGTACTTATCTTACCCCGTTTCATTTTTATAAAACGCTAAGTGTCTCCGCGGACCCAGCAGCGGCCCCTGATCCGATGCTGCTCGCGGTCGGGAGACGGCGCAACCCACGTGTACCCGCGGGTCCCAGCGGCCGGGTTCATCCTGAGGACAGGGACGGGGACGGGGACGGGGACAGGACCGGGACGGCTCGGCCGGCGGGGCGGGACCGGGCACAGTCCTCGGCAGGCTGTGCTTAGCGCCGCCCGCTGGAAGCGCGCCCCTCCCCCGCCCCGGGCTGGGGGCGGCCAGGCGCCCGGAAGGCGAGGGTTGGGGGCGCCGGCCCAAGCTGGGGGCAGCCGCTGGGTCCCGTGGTCACAGGAAGCGAAACTGAGGCGAGGAGCCCGCCCGCGAGCTCGCGGCGCCGGGACAGGGCGGGACGGCACGCGCAGTGGGCGGGGCGAAGACGGTCCCCACCCACCGAGTTTGCAAACAGCGGCTGCCCCCGCCCTCCCCGCGCTGGGTCTAGCGCTCGCAGCCCCGCGCGGGGCCCGCCGGGAGCCGGCCGAGGAACGGGGCGGAGAGCCCGGGGGCCCGCCTCCGCCGGCGGCCCTCGCTGCGCAGGCGTGGCGCGCGGGCCCGCCCCCTGGCCGGCGGCGCGGCCATATTTAAAGGGCGGCGGGCGGGACGAGCCAATGGGCGGCGCGCGTGCAGGGGCGGCGCGTGGCGGCTCGAAGCCCCGGATGTGGCTGCAGCGGCCCCTCCTCCCCAGCGCTCCCCTCAGAGGCCCGGCCGCGCGCCCCTCCTTCGTTCGCTCGGCGCCCGCGCAGGCCCCTCGGGCGGCGGCGAGGAGGCGCCCCGGCGGCGGCGGCGGCGGCGGCGGGGCGGAGGAGCGCAAGAGCGGGCGGCCAGGCGACCGCGCGGCGGCGGAGCGGCCCGCGGCCCGGCGCTCGTCCCCCCCCGCGGCCCGGCGCGCACCGGCCGCCGCCATGAGCGGCTCGTCGGGCACCCCGTATCTGGGCAGCAAGATCAGCCTCATCTCCAAGGCGCAGATCCGCTACGAGGGCATCCTCTACACCATCGACACCGACAACTCCACCGTGGCGCTCGCCAAAGGTAGCGGCCGCCGCCCGCCCGCGCGTCCCCGGCCCAACCGCCCGCGCCCGCCGCCCGGGCCAACAACCCCACGCCGGACGCCCGGGCGTTGGGACTCCCGCCCGTACCCCGCCCTGGGCGCCGGGGCCTGCGTCGGAACCCTCGCACCCTCACCCCGGACGCCCCGACTCGCGCGCCCGCCGGGTCCCCGCCGCGGGGCGCCCCCTCTGCGCCGCCCTCCCCCGGCGCGCCCCGCGGGCACAATGGTCTCCCTCGGCTCCCCGGCGGCCTTATTGTGCACGGGCGCCCGGCCGGCGTTGGGGGAGGGGCGGACCCAGCCCCGGCGGCGGCGCCCCCCTCCCCGGCGTAGCCCACCTCTGCAGGTGCCGGCTGGCAGGGGCGGCCTCCCCCTCCTCTCTGGGGGATCCCTGCGCGGAGAGGCCAGGCCGGGTGAAGGGGCTGGGTGTCGCCGCGCGTCCTCGAAAGGCTTGGGGGAGGTGAGCAGGCGCGAAGCCGGCTTGCTCTTCTGGAACCTATTAGGCGACTCGGGCTTGATCGTGAACAAATTCCGGGTCCTAACGGAACCTCCTGCCGGAATGTGAGCATCAGTTGACAACTCGATGCCCCCAATTTATCCTCATTCGGACTCTCCCACTGCGGGGCTCCACCCTTTTGTGACAGACCCCTGTGGGCACCGACGACCCGCCCGTGAGACTTAGGGGAAGAGGGCTCTTTTGTGACTCTAGAGAAGTCACGGAGAACCTCTGAGCTTGTCGAGGCAGTGGGTGGCCCAGACTTTCTTTGTCTTCATCCTCCGGAGGATGGGGAGTGTACTTCCCCTGCCTCGCTGAGAAAAGCGCCAGTGGGTTGGGTGGGGCCGGGTCTGGGTCTGGTGCTAGGCCCCTGGGGGTCCTTCAGGTGCCCAGACAGGTGTGAAACGCTGCTTGGTCAGAGGGAGCCCCCGTGTAGAAGGATGCAGTCACTCAGACTGGAGGGATGTCTCAAAGCCCCGTGGTCAAACGCGGACAGACTCCTGCGTTGCTGCAGGAGATAGTTCAGCGTTACAAGGTTATGCGCACACTTGTACCGTTGGTCCTTTACTACGTTTGACATGAGATCCCAATTGGAAACTGAGGCCTGGAATGGGGGCCAGTGCAGACCAGGACTGGTACACAACCAGCTCTGCCCTGGGGACCTACTAAGGAGAACACTGTTGGTTGGGGGTCAACACCCCAAGAAGTCCCTTGGGTTCAGGACTTCCTTAGAGACACAGAAGCTGGTGTTGAGGGTCCAAATTCTGGGGGCCCCCCTACTCCCTTTGTTATTTTTGTAACAGTTTTCCCAAGCTTGTGGGTGGAAGGGTGAGGGGAACACTCTGAGCTTCTTAGATTGTCTCCTGCGGAAACCGCGTCGCAGGCGTGTGTGCGGTGAGACTGTAGTCTGGGAAGGCAGATGTGGAGAGGGAGGTTGTGCCGAGAGCTCCGCACGTGGGTGTGAGTGCGCTCGGCAACGTGGGGCTTCGGGGGAACGTGGGTCCGTGAGCTTTTCCTTTTCATCTTTGTGACCTAGAACTTGTGGAGCGTCACCAGCTGGTGCCTTGTGGGTACTGTGCTGAAAGGTGGTGATTGACTAGTTGCTGAAATGTAGGACTGGGGTGCTGTGTCGGGGCTCCGGGCAGGGGCCGCCTGTCTTCTGGAAGGCTTGGGAGCTGCAGTGTCGAGAATTGATCCACAACCTAACACTTCTTTCTCTCAACTCCCAAGTGAGATCCTTTGGTACTGAAGACCGTCCCACAGATAGGCCTGCTCCCCCGAGAGAGGAAATTTATGAGTACATCATTTTCCGAGGAAGTGATATCAAAGATATTACTGTGTGTGAACCTCCCAAAGCCCAGCACACACTCCCTCAGGATCCTGCTATCGTGCAAGTAAGTGTGTCACTGTCCTTCCGGGGGTACTGTTCTGAGAGATGCTGTTTTCCTTGTGTCATGGTTTGGCCAGAGTGCTCAACTTGAATAGTCTTCTAATGAAAAGGGGCTTGGGTTTTGTCGAGGCTGTTGACGTTGCGGCAGAAGGTGTTGGTCTGTGCAGCTTGCAGTAGGTAATGTGCTGTACGGCGTGGCCCCGGGAGGCGGCCTGTGAAACTCTCTGTAGGGGGTGGTGCTGGGTGGGGGGGGTGTGGTGGTGCGTTCTGTATGTAGTGTGAAGGGGTGGATGCTTCGGGCAAGGTGCTTGCCATTAAGTTTCTGGTTGGAGAAGTCCGAGCCCTTCGAAGCCTGGGTGAGCGGCACGAGGATGAGACACTAGCAGGGCAGCCGCGTCTGCTCACGCTGGCGCTGGCGGATTCGCCGTCCCAGCGCAACCTCTGCGAGTCTGGTGTCTCGCCCACCTGCTGGGTTCTGGCATATTTGGGCCAGGATTACCAGGGAGCCCAGGGTAATATTTTCTTGGCTTGTAAACTTAAATATTTGGTCTCTTTCTCTCTCTCTCTCCCCTCAATACAAAAAAATAAATAAATTTTAATATTCACTGGCTGTTGTGGGGTTCAGAGGGCACCAGCCTCTGGGACTGAGCCTACACCCTGGAAAGTAGGATCTGCAGGGTGGGCTCTGGGAGCACAAGAGAAGCCCCAGCCAGACTTCTGAAGGCTTGTGTGGGAGGGTTCTTAGGGACTTCAGAAGAGGAAGGTACCTGAGCCAGGCCTGAGGAACAGAGAGGAAGTAGCCAGGTGAACAGAGTGGGTGGAGGTCAGTCCCCAAACACACAGCAGTGCTCCCAAAGGCTGGGGTCCCCCCGGAGAGAAAATGGATGTCTGGGGAAGTCCGAGTCCTTTCCCAGCCACACTTCTGTGGTGGGTGTGGCAAATCAGGTGGCATTTTCCTCCTGTTACCTGATGGCAGTGGAGAGCCATTTGAGGGTTTTGAGTTAGGAGAAGTTAGGGTTAGAATTACGTGGACAGGTGGAGCTGGGAGTGAAGCACTGTGGAACAGGCAGCTTTTTCCCGTACTGGAAGCTCAGGCCCCTGAGGATTGCTCCAGCATCTCCGGAATACAGGCTGTCAGCAGGGTGTCCGCTTCCCATCTGAACGAGCGCTCTAAATGCAGAAGTTCGGGGTGACGGGATGGCCGTGCGCCACTCTCACCGTGTGTCTCGTTGTTCAGTCTTCCCTGGGCTCTGCCTCCGCCTCGCCCTTCCAGCCGCATGTGCCTTACAGCCCCTTCAGAGGGATGCCGCCCTATGGCCAGCTGGCGGCCAGCTCCCTGCTCAGCCAGCAGTACGCCGCCTCCTTAGGCCTAGGTGAGTAGCCTGTTTCTCCTTGGTAAGCCACGCCTGTTTGTGACTGCCAGGAAGTGCGTGCCAGATCCTGAGGGTGGGGAAGATGCTCTTGTCATGTTAAGCTCATAGACTGTATTTTAGTGGACACTTAATAAATTGCCCAGTGCAACTTTAGCTTATAAGAATGCTTAGTAACTACTTCACTGAGAGTAAAAGAGGCAGCAACGTGAGTTTTGGAACAGATGAATCAAATCAAAATTCATTTGAAATGTCAGTGTGGGTCTAGGTGGAAGTCCTGGTATATCTGCTTCAAAGAAGAAGTAATTGAGATAGATATTTCATATATATGTGTGTATGTATATATATATATGAAATATATTACAGATGATAGCACTGTGGGACCTGGAGACTAAAAAAGAAAAGATTACAGATAAGCTCTAGCTCTACACGTTTGTCAGCCCATCAGAAAGTTAAGTGTAACACCCACCTATTATGTCCTTTCTTCTGCTGTAAGTTCCTTGCTCAAAAATGGTTTCAGCCAAGGTTAAGTAACCAGCCCCAGGTAAGATCCTATTTTCAAGGTGTAACGTGAGAGTCCACCTTGTCCTTGGCCGGGACATAGCTTTGCAGTTGTGTTCAGGGCGTGGGGCTGGCAGGTGATCCGCCCATCCTTGCTCGGACTCCAGCATGAGGTGGCTGAGACAGCGAGCGCTGACTAGGCCTGAGACCAGTTCCTTGGGTCACGTGCTGCTACAAATCATGTTTGTCTTGATTGCTGTTCCCCGTGTGACAGGTGGCCTTCTCAGCCTGGCTCACTGTGTTTCTGAAATATGTTTGTGTGAGCACAGCCCTGTGAGAGGTTGCTTGGCTCTTTCCAAGCTTGCTAGACACAAGACAAGTATGTCCTGACTTATTTGTGTGCTTTCTTTTTTGCTCTTTCTCCTTTCTCTTCTTTTAGAGAAGTTGGTAAGCCCTCCAGCCTCAGCCGCTGCTTCCAGCCCTAGCTCCTCTCCATCTCCACAGCCCGTTTCAGAGCTTGACTTGTCCTCAGAGCCTCAGCAGCCCACTGCCAAGGGTAACCGCAGTTGGGGAGAACTGCATGCTGTCTTGCAAGCCGTCCCGAGAGCAAGGGGTAACCAGTAGTCAGAATGACAGTAGCTGGAGCAGGTCGTTGCCAAGCCTGGCGTTCAGTTGAGCTGCTTATTTGCTTCAACATACAGTCCTGATTTCGGATCTACCACAGTTTTAAAGATGGGATTAGAAAGAATCAGCAAAGTGCTTTGTTCACTCTCCCTGGGTGCAGGGTCTGTTTTGACTTGTGCCACAGAAAGCCACGTACCTGGGGTTTTGCTGGGTCCTACGCCTATTCTAGACGGTTGCGGTGGAACTCCCCAAGCACTTCAAGTGCCCATGCTGCTCTTTGATCTGTGTGACACATAGGTCTCCCTTTCAGGGCATTCAAAATTGGGGGCTTGGGTGACAGTCCCCAGCTGTTTGGCCACATGGGCAGTGTCAGCCTAGTGGCTGGCTTGCTAATACTGGTGTGCACCACCTGTCTCTGTGCTGGGGGTGGCGGCACCTCTGGGGTTTCCTGACAACTCTTCTCATTTACTGAGAAGTTCTTAAATTCACCTTGAGGACTCCTGTACATGTCTGTTTTATACATGGCACCGGGTGCTTTGCCACAAGCAGGGCCAGCACCATCACCGCGTCCTAGTCCAAGATAATGCCTGGGGCTTTCCTTGTGGCATGCACCTGCTGTCAGTCTGTCATTTGTGTGTGTTGCTTTCTGAATCCTGCATGGACTCCAGTGTGTCTAAGTTAAAGAAGTAGTAGTACTTTTGCCCACTTAAAATGACACTCGATCCTTTCATTGTTCTTAGGACCATTCACATAAAATTGCTCACAGGGCAAGACTGTTTTAACGGGTTTAATTTTGTAAAAAGCATACAAGCCCAAGATCCTTGTTCCATCCAGGCACAGTAAGCAGGAAGTAGTCGAAGGCAGGTTCGTCTCTCAGGGACGGTCACACTAAGTGAGGTGGTAGACAAGAGAAGGTGGTCCAGGTTAGTTCCTATCAGAGGAGACGTAGATACATGTACACGAAGCCATTCCCACCTGCTCTGAGGGATTCTATTGATCTAGTTACGAGGAGTTTGTCACCAGTAACTTTTCTAGTTTCTGTCGCATGTGCAGAGTAAGGTGAGGTACTCAGTCTTCGTCTGTGTTGGGCTGCTCCTCTAACAATAGTCACCCCATGGTCAGAGCTCATTTTCTCTGTCTCTAATCTCCGTCTGCCTCTACCCAGTCCCAAATTGCCCTGTTTGAAGAGTCGCACGGGTCCTGAACTTGGCAGAGGAAAGGGAGGAGGCGGGCAGGTGGGCTGCATTCCTCTCTCTTCCCTCCTGGTTCCGAGGGCTCGGTGTCTCATCGTTCATCTCGTGTGCTCAGGCCTGGGAGTGCCGTGTTTGGGCACAGCCTTACCAAGGGCTACCTGGGAATTCTTTGCTTCTTCGTGATGAGCCTTTACTCTTGGGAGAATTGCGGGGGCTGTCACTTTCTCTGAAGTCAGCTCTTATAACTTCATCCTTTTTAGTTTTATTATGCCTTAGGCAAAAAGGACAGTGTTCTAGAATTTAACTTAAAAGTCTGATTATTGCGTTTTCTAGAAGATGCCAGGCTGGGCTGGTTCTTCTCTAGTGTGGACCAGAATGATTCTCAGGTCCTGAATTCAGTGTCTCAGGACTGAGCCCCTTTAGGGTTAGAGCTCACGTAGTTCTGGGAAAGCTGTACCTAAACCACTGGGGAAAATGCCTGTTTATAGGCGCGGTGGTTTTTCCCTTCCTCAGGGTTCCCTAACTCAGGCAGCTTGGGGTGCACAGAGATGAACAGGCCTGCTTTTGCTGCCTGGCTTAGCCTCAGAGGGAGTGGCCCAGTCTGGGGGAACTTGGCTGGAGTTTGGTAGAATCTCTAGGCGGTTGCCCTCCTTTCCTCCCCAAAGTGCCAGCCAGAAGAGAAGTGGCTGGAGGTGTGAGACTACTTTTTTCTCTGTTTGTAAACCCTCCTTCCCTCCTCAACTCAGGAGCTGGTTTTCCATCCATCCCGGTTGGCAAGAGCCCCATGGTGGAACAGGCTGTCCAGACCGGTTCTGTTGATAACCTGAACGCCAAAAAGCTGTTACCCGGCAAGGGTACCACAGGGACGCAGCTCAGTGCTCGCCAGGCCCAGCCAAGCAGCAAGACCGCCAGCGGTACTTGAATACTTCTTCCCTAAAGTTTGCTCGATGTTCTAAAAATGGCATACTACTTCCTGGTTTTTTTTTTTTTAATTAAAAAATACAGTGCTCCCATCCTAAACCCCACATGCTTTTGCAGGGAAGGCCCGTGCAGCAACCTCTCGCGGTGCCGCCTCTTGCTGCATGCCCCGTGTGGTGGTGGTCCCCTGCTTCCGCGGCTGCGTTCTGGCTTCTGCAGGAGCTTCGCCTGACTCTTCCCTTTTGCGCCTTAGATATAGTCCAGCCGGCAGCTGTGCAAACTCAAGGGCAGGTGAATGACGAGAACAGAAGACCTCAGAGGAGGCGATCAGGTAACACCTGTTGCCATGTGACTTCTGGGGAGCCACACGTGATCAGATTGAGCTTTGCTTTCCCCCCTCCTGCCTGCATCTCTGGTGACAGTTTCAGGGGTGCTGGGGTGCGGTTGCTGCTTGTGTGCTCTGCCCCTGTGTCATTGTCTCTGACGCATGCCTGGAAACTGCTCGTGAAGTCAGCCGGAGAGCGGTAGGTCTGGGGCCTGCTTCAGCTGCGGCTGTCCTGTCTCCTCACAGGGAACAGGCGAACCAGGAATCGCTCCAGAGGGCAGAACCGTCCGACGAATGTCAAGGAAAACACAATCAAGTTTGAGGGTGACTTTGATTTTGAGAGTGCAAATGCTCAGTTCAACCGAGAGGAGCTTGACAAAGAATTTAAGAAGAAACTGAATTTTAAAGGTCTGACTCATGAAAATTATCATCCCCTCCAGAGTGTCCCTAGAGTGTGTTAGGAAGAGATGACTGGGGCCACCCGGGCAAGCCAAGCGGGTGGTGACCAGTCTGGAAAGCGTGTCTCAAGGAATTGATGGGCTGAGTTGTTTGTGGGGGAGGTGTGAGAGCAGTCACTGTGGGGTAAGTGTGGACTGCACACCCCAAGGGCAGAGTGAGACCAACGGTTAGAAGTTAGGAGAGCTTTGCACTTAGCATAGCATGCTCAGGTGAAGGTCGTGCTGGAGGACGGCAGCCGAGTGGACCTGGGGAGGGCCCACCCTGCGTGGGAGTGAGTGTGGTTCCTTCTCCTGCACCTACTGTGTTCTGCTTCTCTTTGTAGATGACAAAGCTGAGAAGGGGGAAGAGAAGGACCCAGCTGTGGTGACCCAGAATGACGAAACTCCTGCTGAGGAGGACCTTCTGGGGCCCAACTGCTACTACGACAAATCCAAGTCGTTCTTCGACAACATCTCTTCTGAACTCAAGACCAGGTGAGAACCTGATTGCACTGATGGGAAGATAGTCGTTCTGCAAGTCTCAAAAGGACAGGACTGACATCCTCTGACCTGGAATCCTAAGCTCAGGGCACATGTTTTGGGATCCTGCTCACACTTCTGCATGGTAGATACATGAGTGCCAGTCGGCACCTGCCTGGAGCCAGCGGTAGGTTGCATCAGAGGAAGCCGTTGCCGGTCACTTGACCCGAGGGTCTGACTGAGCTTGAGTCTATTTGCTCCTAGCTTTGCTGCCCCATCCCCACTAAGGCTGGTGGCACCACTCCTGGTAGGTTCCAGGGTAAGCACTGCTTCTCCTCACCTTGGCCTGATTGCTGGTCCTGCTTCCCTGGGGGCCTGAGGACCTTGCTACCTGAGCCAGTAGCTTTCTTCACCCGGTTGTTCGAGGCTGGGGATCATTTCATGTGTCTTGTTGGAGCTATAACAGATGTTTCCGGGCGGTTGGAATATCAGATAAAGACCAATCAACTTCATAAGATGTACAGACCTGCATATTTGGTGACCTTAAATGTAGAGAATGATGATTCCCGAACCTACCCAGAGATTAGTTTTAGTTGCAACATGGAACAATTACAGGACTTGGTGGGGAAACTTAAAGATGCTTCGAAAAGCCTGGAAAGAGCAACTCAGTTGTAGCTTGGGAAAGTTAACGATCCGCCCAAAAGGGTAGAGAAACACCAGAAACGCCTTGCCTTCAGCCGAACCATCCTTTGTGCGAGCTGGATCCTCCTTTCCAGTAGAAAAAAATTTTCCTTTTGAATTTATGCCATTCATCAACTTTAACACTTTTTTTACACGTGTGTAAGGGTTAAGAGGGAAATGCTGCCCAAGTATTTGAGTCATCTTTTGTACCTGTACAATTATCCTATTTTGATCTTTTTCAAGTGTTATGAAAGGAAGCAGACAGCGTTACACTGTGAATAAATAAGGTGTTGTTTGCACACACACACACAAAAAAATAAAGACACTGGTCCTCAGATGCTGCCTCCATGAACAACCCGGACAGTAAGTGAAGTCTAGGGAACGGGCATGGTATGGAAACAGAGGCCCATTTGTCCTGCAGGTTGAGCACCAGACACACCACAGGGCAGGGAGGACACAGCAGAAAACAGCTGGGCGATCCCCACGCCCACGTTCTACCTGGGAGAAAATAAACAAAATACAAGATAACTGTGTGTTGAGGATGCCAGCAGTGCAGGAGTGGGCGCGCTGTGGGTGTAACAGTGCATGGTCAGGTCGCACAGACGAGGCAGGTGTGTGAGGAGTGAGAAGCTTCTCTGGGTGGGGCCACAGCCTGCCACGTGGCTAGAGCCGAGTCTGGCTGGCAGGATGGTTTCTGTTGGGATTTGTAGGTCATGGTAATGAGTTTGGCTTTTGTTCTGGGCACCGCGGAAGCCATGGGTTTTGAGCTGAGGAGTGGTGCAGGCTGCCATGTTACGGCATCCTTGGTGAGGGAGGGCTGAAGGTGGGCCAGCCTAGAAGCCTGACGACCTGTTAGGAGGCCAGTGTGGCCGTGCAGGTGTCTCGGGATAGAGTGAGTGACGGTGGTGGCAGAGGGGAGTGGAGTGTGACTGTTTTGAAGGTGGCACTAACGGGATTGGCTGATAGGTATGAGGAGTTCAGAGTGACTCAAGTGTTCTGGCCCGGGCAGCTGAAGGATGAGGTTGCTATGTCTTTGAACATGGAAGCCTGCGAGAGCAGCAGGTCTCTGGCTGAAGCGCAGGACCTGGCGAAGGGTGTGCTGGGCGGGGCTCAGCACAGGAGATGCTGGAGCTCGTCTCGGCCCGCAGCACGTCTGGACGGTACAAGTGTTGGTGCTGTGTCCCGTGCCCCCATCCCCTAGGCAGAGGCATCACATTCTCGGGAATGTCTCTGTGACCAGCCCACTCCTCATCAAGCAGGGCCCCTGGGCCTCCGCAGTGTTCCCTCCTGTACCCAGTGGCAGCGGGGGCTGCTTTAGTAGCTGACTGGTAGCAACTGCTCACCTTTGGTGACAGAGATGTGAGAGTTTCCAGCTGAGCAGCCCAGTCCACAGTGAGGAACTGAGATGTGGCCGGGAGCACCTGCACTGTGGGGTCTCAGGCTCCCGTGCTGATGGGGCCCCCTCCTCCCCATAACAGCTCTGGTAACGCCTGTGCTTCCTTCCCTGGGCAATGCTGAGGACGAAGCCTGGCTCGGGAACCTGAGAGTGGGTGCCTGCTGCAATTGGAATTTCATCTGGGGTTTAGTTCCAGGCGGACGACGTGGGCTGAAGAGAGGAAGCTCAACACAGAGACCTTCGGGGTGTCAGGGAGGTTTCTACGTGGCCGCAGTTCCCGGGGTGGATTCCGAGGAGGCAGGGGCAACGGTGCCACCCGCCGCAACCCCACTTCCCACAGAGCTGGGACGGGCAGGGTGTGAGGACGCAGCTGAAGGTGAGCAGGGGAAGCTTCTGGGTGCTTTGGTGGGAGGGTGCAGGGACAGGTGTGCCCAGGTGGAGTGTAGGGGCAGGGAGCAGGCTGGCTCCGCTTCCCGGCGAGGAGAGGCCCCAGGTGTCCAGGAATCACCTGGGGGATCTAGGCCCCAACGCAGCCAACTACGATGACTCTTTCCGGACAGGACCTGGGCCAGCATCCCACGGGTGAGATTCCAGGTGCGGGAGGGTGAGGCCACGGTGGGGGTTTGTGGGCCAGCTGCTTGCTACTCGACTACAGTGACTGAGAGCCTGCTGCAAAGCCAGTGTCTCTGTCCCAGCCCCCCTGGCCCTGCCCTAAATCGGAGTCTGCACTTTTAACAAGGTCCTAGGTGACTGTGCACCTTGGGTCTGGGCCTGGCATCCCACGTGGGTGCCTGGTACTGACTCACTCCCAGCCAGGTGGGACCTGCAGGGTTAGGGCCTCTTGCCGCCAGCCAGGCACCTGTGTCCCCAGCGTGTTGTACAACTATGGTGCTTAGCGTGGGTTGTGGGAGGAAAGTGGGAAGCCCGGCCAGGCTCTGGGAGGATGGGAGGGGGCTTGAGCGTCGCCTGCTCTGCAGGCAGCAGTGCCTGGCTTGCCTGGTTGGCTGCTTGACAAGGCTCTCGAGTGCATTCACTGCCCGTCTCTTCCCACAGGCCCCTGCTCGAGTGGCACAGAAACGCCGCGTGTGTATCAGGACACAAGGAAAACAGAGCACTTACGGGGAGAAGTGGGTCACTTTGTTTACGGAGTTTGGAAAATTCCCATCCTGCTACGTATGTTTTGGGCTTAACTGAACTTGGTCTAAGTTAGAACCACTTGTTTTGGGGAAGTATTCATGGGTGACCTCTTTGAGGTGTCTTGAACTATGTTTCCTGTTTAGTTGTGCGTAGCCTAAGTCTAAGGTCTTGGTATTTTGCAGAAAGGTTTCTATAGGGAAAACTTGATCCTCACTTTATTATTTTTTTTTTGTGACAGCTTCGACTTTTAAAGTGGAACCAAATCTCAGTTTGGCAAATGTGGCAGCCAAGGGCATCTCTGTAACCCAGCTGGCCCTGGTGCTGCTGGCGTGGCACCCCCACTGCCGAGGATAGGGTCTCAGGAGCAGGCAGGGCCAGCACAGGGTGGTGTGGGGCGGGTGGGCCGAGGGCAGGGAAGGGGTGTCCCATGGATCATGTTGTATAAGCAAACCAGCCTACCCTGACATGTCCAGAGTGGTGCTGTCCAGGGTGGGGGCTGGAAGGACTCGGCGCGGTGGGAGGGACCCTGACATTAGGTGTGGAGCTGTCACAGGGAGCCCAGCCTGCGTAGGCATCGAGGTGGGTCAAAGCCCAGGGCGAGCCCCCGTGGCATCCCATGGCCCTTCTGGCCTGGGCCAGCCAGTCGGTGTTGGACTCGGGCCGAGCACTTGGGTGTTCTCATCCACTTGGAAATGAGCCAGTCTTTTGCAAGGTCAGTTGACCAAGAGCATATTTCCCTCCATTGTAAATAGTTGTGTTTTTGTTTTAAAGGCAGGTGGTGGGAGGGTGGGGGCTATAAATTTGCTGCATGAGTGACTAGGTCAGAACCTTAGTGTAAGCATGCATCCTTCTGACTGACAGGGCATTTTGTTGAAAATAAGCACCTTGGTAACTAAGACCCCTTTAATAGCTATAAAGGCTTTAGTTCTGTATTAAGTTACTGTAAAAGCTTGGGTTTATTTTTGTAGAACTTAATGGCTAAGAATTAGAACACAGCAGTGGGGCTCCTCTGTTGGAGTAATGTAAATTGTAATTATAAATAAACACGCAAACCTTTAGAATGTTCTTCTCTGATGCTCTAAGAGTCCTATTGACTCTGCTGCCCGAATCACCTCTGCGTCACGTCCAGGTCTGGAGCACACTTGCGCCAGTAGGATTTGGGAAGGCTTGGGTCCTGTCTGGCACTTGAAGTGTGGGGAGACAGCCTGGCTGCTCACCATCTGCTGCCCTTCTGGGATGGGGGCTCCGTGGTCCACAAACTGGATGGAGACCAGTTCACAGCCAGGCCTGTTCCTAAGCGGCCCCTCCGCCACCCTCAATGCAGCTTCCAAGCTCCCTGGGAGCATTTATATTCTCAGGCCCCTGAGAATCCACTATCGGGCTGCCTCCTGGGACCACCGAAAAGGAGAGACTTGGCTTGTTTTAGGCTAAAGATACCCCTTTCACCGTAGGGGTTTCCAGGTAACGTTAAAAGCAGTCTCAGACGACTGGAGGCGCGTCTAGTCAGCCTCCACAGCGGAGACCAGCAGCAGGCAGCCTGTCTTTCTTTTGGGCAACTGATATCCTTGGCCAGTAAAAATAAATCTTCCTTGGTATTCACGCTCAGTGCAGGTAGCCACAGCCTTAACCCTAGTTAGTTAAGTGACGTAGCAGTTAACTAAACAGAAATTGCCCGCTAGAGGATCTAAATGTCAGGTCATAGTTTACCACCTGTCAACCTGTGACTAACCTTGCTGTTTAAAATTTTTTTTTTTGAGACAGAGTCTTGCTCTGGTCACCCAGGCTGGAGTGCAGCGGCAGCATCATAGCTCACTGCAGCCTCAAATGATCCTCCTGCCTCAGCCTCCCAGGTAGCTGGGACTGCAGGCATGTGCCACCACACCTGCTAATTTTTCTTTTTTTTGGTAGAGATGGGGTCTCGCTCTTGATCAGGCTGGTCTAGTCTTTAAGTCAGTCTCAAGTAATCCTCCCACCTCAGCCTCCCAAAGTGCTAGGATTACAGGTGGGAGCCACCACACTGATACTGTTAAAATTTCAAAGCAACGACAGTTTTGACAATTATACATTTTATGCTGAGCTTAAAATGTATCTGGGCCCCTTTACCCCTTTTAGAAGATATATACCAAAAATGCAAGAGGGGCTATCAACTGAGGCAGGCAGCACAGCAGTGCAGCGGGACCGGCTACCCGAGGAACCGGCAGGCCCTCTGTGCGCCCCCTCAGCTCAAGGGAAGTGAAAGAGCCCGACTTCGACTGCCGCTGTGCTGGAAGCCAGAAGGGCACCTTTTGGGCCAAATAGCGGGGCGTGGGGTGGGGGTGGGTAGGAAATAGCCAGAACCAGAGTCTTAAGGAGGAAAACGTGACAAACATTAAGACATGATCTATTGAAACCAGAAATGTAAAACTACTTTTGAACATGGCTGCTCTGCAGAATTTCTAGTGGAAGACTCAAACTTAGCACTGCTTGTGTCCTCTGACATCACGCCTCAACTGGGGACTTAAACAAAGGCTTAAAAGCAAATGGAAAGTCATTCTGTCTACAATGCCAGAAACTAGGGTCCCCTGAATGCCAGTTCCTTCACAGCACCCAAAGCAGTTGTGACCCTTCGAGGGGGAACCCCTAGCTCCAATAACGGGCACGTCGTCTTAGAACCTGGCCACGAGGAACCGCAGGGGAAGCTCAGATACAGAAACCGAGTGGGAAAGACCCCACTTTCTAAAGAACTATCGTGTTACACCTAAAGATGTACATTCTCTTAAAAAGGTTAAAAAATATGTAAGTTTATTGTAGGACACTCAGTATGAATACGTGATAAATGGAATGGAAATGCCTACACATCATTGAGACTCAACCATGATTTGAATTTAAAAATTATTACAAGGAAATCTGATTTCATCATGATGCTTTCTTTTGTTTCTTCTTCTCGTTTTCTTCTTTTTCTTTTTCAATTTCAGCAACATATTTCTCAATTTCTTCAGGATTTAAAATCTACCAAAAAAAAAAAGGCGTTTACAGTTAGCCAGCCAGCCACACAAGGTGCCGAGGCACGAGCGCCTTCCTGTGGTGAGGGCCGCGGCGTGGGCATGGCACAGCCACTCGTACAGCCTCTGGAGAGACGCCAAGGAAGACCAGGCAGTGTCTGCCCGACCCAGGCGAGCACTGAGAGCAGCAGCAAACCTCCAGTTGTTGGCAACCGTTGAGTGTGCCAAGACAACACGCAAATGCTATCTTTAACCAGACGGGAAAACAGAAATGACTCCTTTTAGACATCAGTGGGGAGCCTTGGAAAGACACTTTCCTCATGTTAAAACCACAGAATGCCCCCATGACATTTCCTTCCAAACAGGTACTACCTGGCCCTGAGCGTGGAAAAACATCCACAGGCAAAGAAAGCAGACGCACTGGGTGGGTGATTACCTTGAGAGGTTGATCTCTCCTCATGACAGCAAGTTCTATGTTTTTGCCACCTGACTGAACCACCTTGAAGGGGAAGAAAGAAGCATTAGATACCTCTAGCCACTCGAGACCAAAGCAGCTCTTGCGAGTCCTTTAAATAGGGTGTGTACCCAAACCCAGCACTGCCACGAGGAGGGAGGGCCCAGCACCCGAAGCCTCTGTCCTAACTGCAGTTCCACTTGTGAAGCCCCATTGGGCTGCCCCCTGGGACTCTTCTGGGGGCTCTTCTCTCTCGCACGGCGGCTGTGCTTGTGGCCCTCCCTCCACACACGTGGCTACTACCATGACCCCACGCCTGCACTCCGCTCCCTTCTGGCTACCCCACCCCGGCCTCGTTGGCTTCACTTGCCAGCACTTTCAAGGTCTTAACGAGGCCCAAGACTTCACAACCCCAACCATCATCCCCATCTTTTCTCTCCATTTCGTGGCTCAAGCCTGGCACGTAGCTAACTCCAGCATCCGGCGCTACTGTCGCGCCCACCTGCCTTGTCACCTACCCATCAGTCACCACCCGTGTGGTGCCTTTACCGCCTTGTGAATGTGAAAGCGCACTTACCTCCAGGAGCGCCTTGATCACCAGCTTAATGGTCAGATCATCGGTTTCAATGGCTTCGTCAGTATAGTTCTTCTCTAGGAACTCACGCACTGACTTGGCACCCCGGCCTATGGCATTGGCCTGAAACAGACACTGGTGTTCTCACATGGCCCAGGGTGCAGCAACCCAGAGCCAGTCCGAGAACATGGCCTGCCCGTGGGCTGGCCAGCCTCTACCTGCCTCCTGTTCCCCAGGCCCTAGCCCCCCGGCTTCCTTTGCAAAGAAGCATTTAGAATTAGTGCCGATTCTTATCAAGAATGAGGTTATACTTTTTATTTCATTATCAAGACAAGCAAGATTTTGGTTTGTATCCTTACACTTTGCTGCCCTTTGATTTTTCTCTGAAATGGCAATGTTGAATGGTTTCTTTGCTCTACTGTCAGAAGTGTCATGGAACAAACACATGCACGTAGGACCAGGTTAATTTGATCTGTCGCCTGTGTACTGATGCGGGCCCTACGGCAGGAGGCCCAGAACCTCTCAACGGCCTCTAAAGCCCTCTTTCCAGTAAGACTGCCCGAAGCTCCTTTGTTTCCTCACGACTCACCTTCCAGGCATGGTATGTGCCCGAGGGGTCAGTCTGATAGAGTCTGGGGGTGCCATCAAAGTCGAAACCCACAATGAGGGCTGAGATACCAAACGGCCTGCGCCCATTGCTCTGTGTGTAACGCTGGCAGGAAAAGAAAAGATCAGTGCTGTCAACCGCAAGAAAACACATGTGATGGAACTGTACTTAGCGAAGATACAGAAATATTTTAAATCGCTGAGCCCACTCCCAGGTTATTAGCAATTCGAATGATAAATAAAATTAGCCAATAGCTTTCAATAGCCTTTTCCTTTCTGCACTTTCACGCCTACGAGACCTGCCTAGAATTGCACCAGGAAGCACACCTAGGCCACTGGAAATTACTCTGATGGGCAGACGTACGTTCTGGCGACACGTTGGTTTTAAAGATGAATGGCATTTCACCATAGAGTGTGGGTGGCTGTCAGCCCCCTCCAAACTGCTTGGTGACTGACTGGACATTCAGAATGGCAAGACAAGAACTATCATTTCCCTCCCAACACAAGAATTTAGACCGGCCCGTATCAGGCAACGAGAACAGAACAGTGCACTGAAATGGATGAACTTGATCAAGCCACACGTGTACAAGAGCAGGGCATGCCATAGAATGAATGCAGTTCCCAAGTCCCCTAAGGTGACAGACGACGCAAACATTCACATGAAGTAATGTAGTAGGACGCTTTTCGTGACAAAGCAGTGACCGCTGCACAGCCAGGGTGAGCACGTGGCTGGGCAGGCCCCCACCTGCTTCAGACTGGCGATGTAGCGGGTGATGTACTCCACGGTGACCGGGTCCTCCACTGTCAAGCGGTGGCTCTGGCACTCCACCCGGGCCCTGTTGATGACTATCCTTGCGTCAGCGGTAAGGCCTGCAACACAAGCAGAGGCTTCTGCTCGAGCCACACCTCACAGCCCTGACCAGGGACAGCATTAACCTTTGGCAGATTCCAAAACACTCCTTTGAACCCTGGCACAGGTTATTCTGAGTGCCGACAGTGGAACCAGTCAGCCTCGGGAACTTCTCTGAGCGAACTGGGTACCGATGCTCCTTGACTTAACAATAGGGTTACGACCCAATAAGCCCATTGTTAAGGTGAAAATACCATCAGCTGAAAATGCACTTAATACCCCTGATAAACCCGTATTTTTGACAGCATAAAGTAAAAAAATTGTAGGTCAGACCATCCTCAGTCAGGCACGATCTATGTATGAAAAACTGTGCATCGGACCATGTTTTAAATACAGTAGCCAGGTCTTCTTGGGAAGCTTACGCATTAAATCAACCCCTAATTTTGCTCATGTGAACTGAGATCTTCCTAGCTCGGATGTGCTGAGGGAAGAAATGAGTGAGACCACGCAGTGCTGAGAATGTTCGAGGCCTGGCCTGCGTTCCATGAATGCCACCCTGGCTGCTGCTGGGAGGGTAGGACACGCCACAGGCACCAAGTTAGCTCTAGAAAGTCTGACGTTTCTCTAGATCTTAACTGACAATACAGAAAAATCACGGTGGAGAGAACAGCACCGTGGCCAGAAAGTGTTTTCATTCATTTAGCCATTTGTGTTTCAAGGAAACCATGGCCAACCCTGTTCTTAAAAGTCCAAATCCATTTCTTTCTTTTTTTTTTGAGACAGAGTCTCACTCTGCTGCCCGGGCTAGAGTG
>NW_012150197.1:1689713-1692868 GCF_000956105.1 Propithecus coquereli | reverse complement strand
AGTGCTTTTTGTTTATCCAGTTTCCATGCCTCACACAGCCCACTCACGCCAGGTCATCTGCAAGCTCTGTTCTTGGAGAGACTCCAGAGAGTAAGGCACTGTCCCGACACGTACCTGCGAAGGCCATGCAGACGTTATCATCCAAAGCACAGATCTTCCGCACTGTTCTTTCATCCTGCAGTTTGGCCACCGACTTCTTTTCCACACCAAGAACAACAATGTCTCTTCCTCTAACGCCAACCTTCAACAAAGATCCACACACCACACGAGAAAGTGACATGAGGGTCTGCGCCAGGCTCAGAGCACCAGCAGCAGGTGTGCACTTGGGGCCTGGGCAGACACAGTGGGCAGCAGCCCCGAGGGAAGGTGTACTCTCCCACACCCCTTCCTGCTCCACTTGCCTGTCACTGGTTGGCGCCACCCCGGCAAGCCACTCTGGGTAGAGCCAACACAGGTACTGACCTAGGTGCCAATCCTGTGCCTTTGAAAGGCTGGTACGTAGTCTTAGTTACAACACAGTCAGTAACCACCGCATCACCAGTGTGTGTCACTGCAGCCCCACTAATCACAGTCCTACGCAAAGCCTCAAAGCCCGAGACTTCACGGTTAAGTCCGGTGTCCTCAGGCCAGGGTTTCTGTGGTTTGAAGTTACATGAAGGTCCACTCTGCTCTTGCACTGTGGCAAGCTAAAGTGCGCCACTGTGAGGAAGGCCTGATGTGCTCTCAGTGGACAACCGTGTCAATTGTTATAGGAAGGTCAACGGCTCCATTTACAGCTGACGCTGTAGAGAGGGACAGAGCTGTGATCAAAAGCGTGGACAGTCACTGACAGTTAACCTTAAGCAGAAACAAAAGTAACAGCCCCTCCTGGTTTAGAGCTGTGGTCCCCAACCCCCAGGCACGGACCTGTACCTGTAGACCTGGAAGGAGGCGAGCAGCAGGCCAGCGAGTGAAGCTTCATCTGTATCTACAGCCGCTCCCCATCACTCGCGTCACCTGAGCTCCGCCTCCTGCCAGATCAGCAGTAGCGTCAGATTCTCATAGGAGCGAACCCCACTGTAAACTGCACATGCGAGGGGTCTAGGTTGCAGCTCCTTATGCCTGATGATCTGAGGTGGAGCTGAGGCCGTGATGCTAGTGCTGGGGAGCAGCTGCAAATACAGATCATCATTAGCAGAGAGGTTTGGCTGCACAATAAATGTAATGCACTTGAATCGTCCCCAAACCATCCCCATCCATGGAAAAATTGTCTTCCATGAAACCGGTCCCTAATGAGGTTGCGGACCACTGGTTTAGAGCAAGGCTTCCCACCCTTAGCACTACAAGCAGCTGGGCCAGCTCATTCTTCGATGTGGCTGCTGTCCTCAGCACGGTGGGCTATTAGGCAGCACCCCCACCTCTACCCCCTACACACCAGGAGCTCCTCTGCAAGGTGTCCACACATCGCCAGTGCCCGAGGAGGCAAAAGCGCCCCTGGCTGAAAAGCACGGGTCTGGAGTAGGCTTCCATTCTCAGGGAGCTTTCTCATGCACTGACGCAGGTGACATTCAGACTGACCCCAGGGGCCAGAAAAGCTAGATGGGTGCAGCGAAACCAGCTGTAGCTGGCTGGCCTGGGTGGTAGCACCGAGGGGTTGGGAGTGTCAGCGACTCCTCTTCCAGTGCTCTTTAAGCTTAGTTAGGTCACCCACATAGATTTTGGGCCTTAATTTCAAAGCAAAGATTCTGGAAATGAAAACAGTTCAAGATTTACAGAACTGTGTGTGTTTTTTTCTCTTTGCCCACTCAAACCTCTGAAGTACCAGGTGATAAAAACTGTATTATATAGCTTGACCAATAACACGGACAGATGTCTTTTCGATATCATAAATTTAAATGTCAAACGGTGTTGCGAAGGTCGCCCTAGTCAAAATGAGAGGTACAGGCTCAGACAAGGACTGACCATGGGTAGCTCATGCTCAGCTCGTGGGGGGGGGTGGGCTCCTTCCAGCTGAGCAGTCAGACCAGCGGCAGCTTGTCATCAGCTCAAGGCCAACTCTTTGTTCTCAAAGGCCACCTGGGCCCAGTGGACAGCTGCTTTCCCTGGGGTGGGGGGAAGTCTCCCTAACTGGGCGCGTCTGGGCGTCCCCCGAGTGGCTTGCTGGCTTGCGTAACATTCCCCAGGCGAGCGCGCTCCCCTGGCTCCGCTCCGGACGCGCACCGGCACAGCCCGCACCCGCACCCGCACCCGGGTCTCGCGCCACGCAAAGGTGACCCGCCAAGATGGCCGTCACCACGGCCACCTGCTCGCCCGCCCGGGAGCACCTCGCTACGAGACGCTGAGAAGAGAAACAGGCGCTTAGGAGTTCACGGCTCACACGCCAAATTGTTTTTCAAAGCACCTGTCAAAAATCACCGCCAAGTAGCTACCAAAATCAAGGTAAAATCCACTGAGAGCAAGCTCCGACTGTGCTGTCCGGGCCTGCTCTTCCTTGAGCTCCCTTTCCTATCTCGCTAGCGACACCGACGTCGTTCCTCCCGTGTCCCCAGGGCCACCGCGCTAGTTCTGAAGGCCCATCGCACACCAAGCAGAGCCGTCAGCACAGCGGCAGCCGGGGCTCCCCGGCCCGGCCCTCTCCCTGCAATCCTCTCCCCCGAGAGCCCGCCCGGGCCCCCCAGCTCCCCGGTCCCCCAGCGCTCTCCTGGGGCTCCCCGCGCGCCACAGCGCTCTCCCCGGGCTCTCCGCGGCCCCCCGGGGCTCCCCCGCAGCGTCCTCCCGAGCCCTCCAGCGCCCCGAGCCCCACTTCCGCCCGCAACCCCGGCCGCGCGCAGGCCCCAGCCTAGCCCTGGCGCCTCACCGCGGTCGAGCCCTTCTTGACGGCCTCCTGCGCGTACTCCACTTGGAAGAGGTGGCCGTCGGGCGAGAAGACGGTGATGGCGCGGTCGTAGCTCATGCCGGCGGGCGGGGGCGGCGCGGCGGGGCAGGGACGCTGTCGCCGCCGCCGCCTCAAAAGCGCACACTCACGGCCGGCGCGCCCGCGCTCCCGGCGCCCCCTGCGCGGTTGGCGTCAGCGGCGACGGCGGCGCCGGGCGGACGTGCGGAAGCGCGCGGGGCGGGGCCGGGCCGCACCACCGGCGGCCGGCTCGGGGGGCGGCGCGATAGCGGCGGGCCGGGCT
>NW_012150197.1:1683190-1689345 GCF_000956105.1 Propithecus coquereli | reverse complement strand
AAGCCGGGGTGAAGCCGAGCGACCGTCGGCCCCGCACTGGTCCCGCGCCCGCCCGCCCGGCCGTGCCCGGGCGCTCCCTGGAGAGCTGCGCCAACCGCAGTGGGCGCGCGTGCCGGGCACGGCCGGGCGCACTGAGGACCCGGCGCCCCTCGGGGGCCGGGCGTGGGGCGAGGCGGGGCGCGCTCCGCTGCCGGCCTCGCTGGAGAAGGCGGCGGCGCAGCGCGGCGAGGGGCGCGGGCCGGCCTCGGGCGCGGGGACGGCGGGGACTGGGTCCGGGTCGCGCCGCGCCCGCCGCCCTCGCGAGAGGCTCCCAGGCACAAAGGGGCCGCCCGGGCGCGCGAGTGCCAGCCTCAGCCCGGCCCCAGCCGCCGACGGAGCGTGGAAGGCGGGCGACCTGCTGGTCAGCGCGCCGGTGCCGTGCGGTGCCCCGGCCTCCGCCTGCCTGAGGCCGCAGACTCGCGCGTCCCGGCTGCGAGCGCGGCCTTGCGGCTTTCCCCAGACAACGTTACCTTAAGCAAAGACTTAAGTTTTGTACTGTTTTTCTTTAGAAGGCAAATTCGGGAGAAAATCGGTGTAGCCATTCCCGTGTGAGTTTTCTCGACGTCTTTGGTAGCTACGTGGATTTTTCTCGAAACTGACAGCCTTCACCCTGGCGAGATCCCGGGATCGACCGCAGTACTCCCGGTTCCCCGGAGCTTCTTACGTCCCTGAGGGGATTCGCCTCGGTGGCCCAGGTCCTTACGCCTGGATAGTGTGCCCGTCTCTGTGGCGGTTGTCCTGAGTCTGTCCCCTATTTTGAGACTGCCCTCGCTGTCGGCAGCTTTAGAAATTTAATGGTTTTAACAAATCAGCCCCGCTAAGCCCGTACAGGAAAGACATTATTTGAGAAACAACAGAAATACAGATTTAAAAGTGTGGCATTTTTTATTTACTTAGTAAACACTTATGTTGTGCTTACTGTATTCCAGGCACTGTTCTAAGGGCTTTACAAATCCTAACTCGTTTAGTTCTTCATGGGGATTACCGTCATCCCATTTTATAGCTAAGGAAACTGAGGCATAGGGAGGCTACATGCCTTGCTGGCAAGCACTGGAGCCAGGAGTCGAACCCGGACAGTCAGACCAGGTCTTGCTCCATCCCTGCCCTTGATCTGGGAACATCGGCTAGGCGGGAGGTCACACGCTAGGCTCAGTGGCACACGGTGGCCATTCGGAGTATCTCCTGGCACCCTAGTTTTTGGAGCTTAGCAGTCGCGGTTCCTGAGGCCACCTCTGGCTTCCACCTTCATCCAGTTATTTGCACTTGGCACCCCCTCCCCATTAATGCTCCCCACATTCTCCAGGCAAAAATGTGTGTTGGAGTGCTGCCCTAGACCTCAGATCAGAAGGGAGCCTCACCTTGGACTGCGTGCCTCCCGGGGCAGAAGGTCGGCCCCCAGCATTGAGAACGGGTCTTCAGTTTGGGCTGCCAGCTGGCTTGACCTGGTAGGGCAGGCAGTTCATACACTGGCCTTGGCGTCTTGACAGTGGATATATGCACCCAGGGGTCTGTTACTAGAGATCTGAGAAGGGTGTGAGCGGTACGTGTTCTATGCTTAAAACATAGCGTGTGCTAATAGGCTCGTGCTGAGCATTGAGAAAAGCCAGGGGCTCCTCAGATTCTTGCTTGGTAGTGAAGAAGAAGGAAGTATGCAGCTTGTCTTTAGAGCATATCTGTGGATAGGAGTCTGCCATGTCAACTCCTGCTCAACCTTCAAAGCCCCACTCAAATGTCCCCTCCCTCATGCTTCCATCACAATCGTATGGCCAGCGTAGCACTTTGATGCATTGCTTGGGCTCCCAAGTTAGGATGTGGCCAACTTATTCTTTGCTGATCCCCAGCCTGGCACGATGCCCAGGCATAGTTCGTGCTCAGTAGGTACTGGAACATCTGTGATACTGGTGCTGTAGTGGAAGTGTTTGGGACAAGCATATATTAGTGTCCTGTGACCGCCCTAACAAGTGTTCACAACCCAGGTGGCTTCAAACAACATTTATTCTCTCCCCGTTTTGGAGACCAGGAGTCCAAAATCAAGGTGTCAGTAGTAGGCTGGTTCTTTCTTGAGGCTCTAAGGGGGAAGGTCTGTCCCAGCGTTTCCTCTTAGCTTCTGGTGGCTGCCGGCAGCCCTTGGTTGCCCGTGGCCCGTGGCCGTGTCGCTCCAGTTTCTGCTTTCTTCCTCTGTCCAGTGGGACCTCATCTTTACTTGATGACTTTTGCAAATAGCCTGTTTCCAAATAAGGTCACCTTCAGGGATGGGGAGTTAGAATACAACAGTGGGCGTGTGGCAGAGGGTAGCCCAGAGAGGGAGAACCATGAACCAGAGGTAACAGGGGTCAGGAAGCTTAGGGGGTCATGGGTGGTCCTGAGCATGGCCTGCAGGGGTGGGGGCACCCAAAGAGGAAGGGCAAGTAGGGTGTGCTCTGCGGAGGCCTAGCCGGGGTGACCAGGCAGTGGTATGTGGGGCAGACACAGAGCCACGCTGCGGTGAGAACCACAGGACATGTGACTGTGCCAGGGACCCCGGGGTAGGGCTGGGCTGTGTCCCGCAGGCTCCAGTCGCTCCTGAGCCTGGCTGGCTGGAGGACCAAGCCTGCGCTGCTCTCCACTGGCCGGGGGCTGTGCTGTTCCCACTGTGCAGTGCTGTACACCTGACACCACTGGTGGTGGTGGGGTTGTGGTGGTCTCCGTGGACTGTGCGGCCCACCCTGGGCACGTTGGAGGTGACCCCTGGGTGCTGGGCCTCAGCTGGTGTCCAGCTGCCACCTTGCTGCGTGGCACATAGTCACCGCTCAATAAATGTGTTCTTGTTACTGTGGGTATTGGCTTCTTACTGGTGTCCTTGACTGGAGGACAGGAGTGGTGTCTGTCCATCTGCTGGGTGTCTGTGTCCCCGGCACCTATAGTGGGGGGAGTTGGGAGGCGACGAGGGAGACAGGACCAAGCTGACAGAGGAAGTGGGCCCCGGGACTGGCAAGGGCAGCCGCCGTGCCGGGGGTTTGAGAGCCTGGAAGTGGTCAAAAGTAGACCAGCCCTGCCCCAGTGTCCTCCGTTCCCAGGTGCAGGGGGAGGGGGTACGGGAAAGGGATGGCCTTGGGTAGAGAGGGTGCTTCCGGCGGAGGGGGCTACGAGGAGAGGATGTGGGCCTGCGCAGGCAGCCCTGTGCACTCAGACCTGGAACTTGCTGTCGTAGAGATCACGGGCTACTTTGGTTAAGAACGTAACTCGGCCAGTTAGAAAATTAGAGCTGTCCCCACAACCGTAAACGGCTTGGGGACTCCGAGCCTCCCATGACACGGCTAATTGATAGCTCTTAGGCGGCTGTTACTGAAAGCGCCTCCTTCCTGTGAGCAGACCGCCCCCCCCCCCAATCAGAGAGGCGTGTCTTTTTATCCCCTCACTCTGGTCCCTGGGTTCAGCCCTGGGAAGAGACCTCACAGCGCCGCAGGGGGACCCATCTTTGCCGTCTTCTGTTGGATGGGGGATCCGCTCCGCAAGGCCCTGGCACCTGAACACTGCAGGGCCTGGTGGCGGAAGGGGAAGGGGAAGGGAGTCATCTGGGAGGGAACAGCCACAGCCAGGCCTCTGTACCCTGTGCCTAGTGAAGCTGGCAGTGAGCCCTCCTGCTGGGAGCGCCCAGAGAAGGTGTTCTTCCAGCCTGCTGTCCAGGCCCTGGGAGCCCCTCAGGCTGGAGGGCGAGGATGCATTTTCATCGCGACGCGATGCCCACCCACCTCCCTTCACCCCTCCTCTACAAGGCTGTTGGTCTCCTGTCTTCTGTCCAGAAGCTGTGTGTGGAGTCTGGCAAAGGTGGTGCTCACCTGGCGGTCCCCGTGGTGGTCTCCTCGTGGCTCCGGCCCTCTGCCCCCTAGGCTGTTGGCTGGGCCAGTGGGTCAGGGCCTGGGCACCTGCCTGTGTGCTTGGAGTCAGAGGGCAGCTTCCCTGGACTCTTTGGGCTGCAGGTGATGGAGATGCCACGCCCACCCCCAGCGGATGCAGGAATACGGGACAGATAGCGCCATCACGGGCCCTGGGTGCCTAGCAGTTAGCGGGCAGGCGCTGGTGTCCTGTGAGTCCTGTGGGGCCTGGGCACAGGTGGGGCAGGCCTGCTCTGGCCGGCCGTGGCCTGCACCTGCGCTGCCTACCCTGCCATGTGGGTGCGGGAGAGGTCGGGAGCAGGTGCCGTCCACGGTGGAAAGGGCGCTTCTGTGATGCTGGTCTGGTTCTCTTCGGCCACATGCAGTCCGTGTGCAGCGTGGGGAGCGGAGGTGGCCTGTTCACGTATCTTTCCAAGTTGGAAATGGGTGCGGGTGGCAGGTGGGGTGGGGCAGGCTTCCTGGGCGGTTCCGTGGGTGGTAATTCACGCTTACTTTTCCTGTGCCTCAGTTTCCTTGCTTGCGCATGAGGACAGTGGCGCGGCCTCCCCTTACGCTGTATTCGTGGCTGTCAACCTGGCTCAGTGTTGTACTCGACTGTCTTCAGCCTTTGATCCGGCACTTGACTCGTAGGGAACAGGCGTTTGGACAGGGAGGTGAGGGCTCCGTTCCACGCTGCGGGGAGCCGTGACGAGTCCAGGGGCACACGGACAAGGACAGGGAGCGTCTGTGCGTGGGCGAGAAGTGTCCAAACAGCGTGTGCTGTTCGTGCAGCGAGTGCATCCGCCTTCAGCATGGACGTTCTTGCAGAAGCAAAATGATTCGTTGTGCTGTGCTGTGTAACTGGCATTCATGAGCACCCCAGAGCACCCCGAAACAGAAAGCGCCTCCTGTGTTGTCTAGGGAGGGTGGAAATACATTTGCTGCTGCTCTCAGAGTCACTGAAGATTGGACACGTGTGTCAAACACAGTGGTAGGGCCACGGGGCAGGAGCCAGCTCCTCCCGGGGATCCCGCACACGGGCGACTCTGGGGCCGTTTTGAAGCCCACACAGCTGATTTGCGTATTCTGCGAGGGGTGGGTGTTCAGGGGGGTCCTGTGGACGTCCCCCGGGGGAGGGGAGCACTGACTTGCCCACCTCGTGTGCGGTCTCCACTGGGGGTGGCTGCCGTGGGCGAGGGAGAAGCTTGGCCGGGCTTGGTGAGGAAGGGTGCTGACCGGCTGGCGCTGTCTGCCCCGAGGGCAGGAGTGGCAGGAGCCACCTGGTGACTCTTACCCAGCCGTCCAGCTCGCCAGGGCTCGGCCTCTCGCACCCTGGACGACTCCTAGGAGTGGATCCTACGTCGGCGTCCGCACCGGGTGTGGAAGAGTGCACGCCACCCTGCTGGTGGCACTGAGACTGGGAATGATTTAATGTCCCTCAGAGAAGACCAACTGAATGCCACTTTTGTCCGTGTCGTGGGGCTCCATGGGGCGTGGGAGACAATGAAGCGAGTCTTTATGTGCTGATACAGGACAGCCTGCGAGATATCGGAGAGGAGAGGGACCGAGACAGGCCCCCGGAACAGAGCGTTTCCACGTGGGTACAGAGGGGGAGGGCAGTGCACACACTTGGCAAAGATGCTTCCGGAAGGAGTGGAGGCTGGTTGATGGTGGGGGCCACGGGCGGGAGGAGCCGTGGGGGCAGGGACAGGGTGGGGCTCAGGCTCACTCTTGACTGGGGGCTGCCTAAGTTCGCACCGCACCCGAGGAACTCTTTTCCCATTTAAACAAAAAGCGGCCGATCTTTGTTCATTAGAAAGAACCAACACAAGGACACTGTGGAGGGGTCTTTCTGCCCAGTGTGGGGTGACCTGAGCCCCCCTCGGCGGAGAGCCTGAAGCCCCCAGGCCTCCCCTGTGCCTCACGTCCAGGGCCCCAGGCACCCCCTTTCAGGGACCCGCACCTAAGTGTCTGCCTGGCAGCCCCAGCCCTCCCGCACTGTCTTCGTAGCCTCTCGGACCCTTAGTCGGGCCCCCACCCGGTGCTCGTTCTGCCCTCACTGCCAGGCAGCGCCCTGTGCCCTCCATCCGAGCCCCCTGCATCCCTCACCAGTCCCCTGAGCGCCTGCAAGGTGCATTGCCACAGCGGTGTCGGAGGAATGTCCCTCCCGGCTCCTGCGGCCCCTGGCTCCGCTCCCTGTGGGTGGATGCGGGGCTCATCCTTGTGAGTTGCTTTGGCCACTGGGACGGCAGCAGACGCGAG
>NW_012150197.1:1657948-1682590 GCF_000956105.1 Propithecus coquereli | reverse complement strand
TCTCCCCTCCTGCTGTCACCTGCATTCACCCAGGCCTAGAGTCGGGGTGAGTGAGTGAAGCACGCTTCAGAGACGGAGATCTCACTACCACTCACCGGCAGTGTCCCCGGATGCCAGCCCTCGGCTCCTCTGAATGGTCTTGCCACCTTCCCATCTTGGTCCCCAGCATCCTCACCTCGGGAGGCCTCAGCCCCCATTCATGCCTTGTTAGTGACATCAGCACAGGCTCACCTGAGCCTGTAGAAAATCAGCCCCCCAGGGTGTCGGGGGGAGGAATGGCTCTTCTGATGCGGAAAGCGCAGGCCTGCAGGTGGGGAAGCTCGGGACGCTGTGTCCGCTGCGTCCGGGAGGACAGCAGTAAATACCTGCGGAGGCAGATCTTTAACCCTCCGGGCAGCACGGATGGTTTCTTCATGTTTTTGCCTCTGCATTATAGTCGCACACCAGGTAGAAGAGTGAGACGGGGCTGGGTGCGGTGGCTCACGCCTGTCATCCCAGCACTTGGGAGGCTGGGGTGGGAGGATCGCTTGAGGCCTGGAGTTCAAGACCAGCCTGAGAAACATGGCAAGACCCGCCCCCCACACACACAAACATTTTTTTAAAATGTCAGATGGGTCCCCAGACTCTCAGCAGCTCAGGCAATCCCAGACTCACTTCAGGCCGCTTTAAAATCCCTTTTTAAATGATAACGTGAACACGTGCTTGTCTTAGAAGTTTTCATAAACGTAAGCACAGGAAGATAGCAGCCGACATCCACAACTTACGCCCTGGAGAGCGCCGAGGCTGCCTTTCAGTGCGTTTGCCTCCTGTCACGGGTCCGTTGTTGTGGATTTTCTGCTCATAGAGTCGGACGGCACCGAGCACTCGTGCGAACGGCGAGTGGGGCTTTCACTCCTCGCCCACTTTCCGGCCGTGCCCTCGGGCCCTTGTCACGGCTCAGCACGGGCTGTTCCCGGACCTGGCTCTGGCTGCTGGCTCGCACTGACGGTGTAGCCTCCCCCACGGCACTCGCACCCCCTGGAGCGTTCTCAAGGCTGGGGTTGGGTCTGCCGCTGGTGTGGACGTTGTTGAGATGATTTGAACTGTGCTCACGGCTGAGCCACGCTAGATCAAATGGCCACTTTTCCTGCTCTGCCTTTTTGTTTTCCCTGGAGCTGGTCCTTTTTTTCTTTTTAATCACTTGTCACTAGTTTATCTCCTCCTCAGCTTGGGCATACTTGAAGATTCACTGCCCTTGGGCTTCCCTGAGTGTGCTTCCACCCTTCGCCTGGGTTCCCTGGGTCTCGGGGCTTCCCCTGTGGGGGTTTGCGCCCTTGTTTCAGCGGAGCGCGTCCTTTCCTAGCTTCCTGAGAACAGGTGTGTGGGACGTGCACCTGTGAAGAGAATTCTCATATTCCCTTCTCCCGGCTCCCCGAGTGTTAAGAGCTACCCCATCTGCTCGCTCCTCCCCGCCCTCCTGCCCTGCGTCCACATACTGTAGTATTTTTACCTGAACCATTCGAGAACGACTCGTAGACCTGGAGCCCTTTACTCCCAAACGCTCAAACACAACTTCCCTGCAACAAGGACGTTACAGCCGCAGCGCGGCGCTGAAGGGGGCCCGCGGTCCCATCTGTAGACCTCGTTCCAACGTCCCCAACTGTCCCAGGAGTGTCCTTTATAGGACGTGGCTAAGGACATTGTTAAAATCCTGGGTCACATCGGTTCATCTCCCTCATTCGGGAACCGTTCTTCTTGTCTTTCACGATGTTGACATTTTGACGAAGCCAGCTACCCAGCGCCCCTCGATTTGGGTACAGGCAGGGTTCCCAGTGGAGGGTGAGAGCGTGCACCCATTCTGCCGTCACGCCTGGCTGGCGGTTTGGCTGACCAGAATTTCGGGGCAGAAGTCTCCCTCCCTCGGGGTCGGGTCTTCACTCCTCCCCGGCAGCCTCCGGTCCCACGTGGAGACGCTCCATGCCTTTGGGACTCACCACCGTTCACGTGAAACCTGGCTCTTCTCTCCTGCCATTTTTAGGATCTTGCTTTGTCCCCAGTGTTTTGGGCAAGCTGGTCCCCTGGGGGCCTTCTGACCTGGAGACCCGTCCTCCAGCTCCGATCCTGCGGGGCGTTTCCTCCCTGTGCTCTCGGGAAGTCCCGCAGGAGCTGGTTGCTGGCCCACTTGGACCTCGCTTCCCGTTTCATCGTCTTTTCTGTTTTCTGTCTCTGGTCTTTTTGTTCTGCTCTCTAGGAATTTTCCTCAACTTTATATTCCAACCCTTCTGTTGAGCTTTTTGTTTTGGCCAATGTTTTTTTAATTTCCAAAGCTTTTTTTTTTTGCTCCCTCTGTTGTTTTTAAATAGCACCCTTTTCTTTTTGAGGGATGCAATAACTTCTTTTTATTTTTCTGAAGCTACGAATAGTAGTTTTTTTGGATTTTTAAAAAAACTTTTCTTCTTGCACAATCTTTGTTTTGGCCTCTGTGCAGGTTTCAGCCCAGGGCTGGGGGCCAGGGGTCAGAGGTCATGCGTGCTGTGCTCCGGCCAGGCCTGTCCACCTGCAGCATCTGAGCATCTTTTCCTCCCAGGCTGGTCACGCTCCCTGGAGACCCTGCATCACCTGGCCTGGCTCCTGCCCGTAGGGCCCGGGTGACCCAGGAAGGTCCCCGGAGCTGTGGGGGGCTTTGTGGTGTGGCTCAGATCCGGCAGGCTGGGGTTGGCTGATCCTGTCACCATGGGTCCGTTTGCTGCTGCGTCTCCTGCCCCGTCCTTGTCCTTAGGAACTTGGACCGTTTTCATCCCTACTGCAGGGTTCCGGGCGCCGGGCACGTGTCCAGTCGCCACCTTTCACGTGCCCTGTCCTTCTTTCTGTGAATGTTCTTAACTGAAGAAAGTACACTCTGTACCCTTCTTTTGTGAGAGACGTGGTAACAGTACGGTATTTCCTCTTACTTATAAAAAGTGCAAAACATTATAACGGCTGGTTAACATCCTGCTGCACTTTCTTAATTTTCCCCGTGGGGACCCTCAGAGCGAGTTGGGGAGGGGAAGCAGGGAGGCCTCACGGGAAGGGAAGAAGCCTCTGGAGTTGTTTCCTGCTGCCCATAATGCTATTTTCCTACCTGCCCACAGGTGAGCTCTGCTGGCGGCTCCTGGCCAGCAGCGCCCCCTGGTGGCTCCCCATGTTAGGACGTGGCTGAGCTCGGGCAACTTGTCCCCAGTGGGGAGGAAGCTGGTAGAGAGGAGGAGGTTGTGATTTTTAACATGTAGAGCAAAAGAAGCCAGCCCCAACATCGTGGAGATGGTGGAAGAGGGAGCCGAGTTGAGGGCTGTCACTCAGTGGGGTTTGTGCCCCAGGGTCAAACAGCAGTTTAAGGGGCCTGTGTGCAGGGTGCAGGGCAGGGTGGGTGTGGTGGCCTTGCTGTCAGGGCTCCACCTGCATGGGGGCCTGCAGAGCTCCCACCTGCCAGAGACCTCCTGGGGCTGAGACAAAAGGCACCGCCTCTTCCCTGGGAGAGGGTCTGAGTGCAGGCCTCCACAGAAGGCGGCAGGTGTGGTGGGCTTGGTCCTGCGCCTCCCTCCAGGTGGCGGGGGCTGGTTGCAGGGCCAGGTGGAGAACGGCCACCATGCCCGCCTGGCCATCCCAAGGGCCGGCTGAAGCCCCAGGCCCACTGGGTTCTCACGGCCGTCCGCTCTTGGTCCCCTCCCGCTGGTCTCCCTGGGCCACGCTGGCCCCCAGTGGCCCCCTTGAAAAGAGGCGGCTCCTCTGGGCCCTGCTTGCCCACAGCTCTCCATGGCTCCCCACCGCCCCTGGGTGTCCTGTGTGTCCTCCAGGGGCTGCCA
This sequence comes from Propithecus coquereli, assembly GCF_000956105.1. Classification (NCBI taxonomy): domain Eukaryota; kingdom Metazoa; phylum Chordata; class Mammalia; order Primates; family Indriidae; genus Propithecus; species Propithecus coquereli. The sequence continues at coordinate 1,678,769 of NW_012150197.1, read as the reverse complement.
TCTGCCCCACCCACTTTGCACCAGCCACCGGGCCCAGCCCATTCCAGCTCCGGCCCACAGACACGGCAGTGTGCCGCACCTCCTGGACACCCAGAGCGTGCAGGAGAGAAACCTGCCCGGCTGAGCCCAGATCGGTGCTGTGCAGACGCCCAGGCTCACACGTGCTCTGCAGAGACCGGCCTGAGCTCTTTGCTTCCGATGGTTCCCGGGGCGCCGATGGTGCAGTGTGAGGGCCACGGCCGGAGGAGGGCGCAGCCCCAGACCCAGGAGCCTCTGTGTTTTGCCACAGTTCCGGGAGCACTCGGCGCCCGCGCGGAGAACCCTTATCCCAGCTCTGGGACTGGCAGACACTTAGGCCATTCACGTTCGTCGCCCAAGGAGATGGTCCCACAACTGGGCTTTAGGTCATGACCCTGCACATGGGCACATCTGTATATTGCATGTAAAACAGACCAAAGGTTCCAACAGCCTTGCCGGCCTTTCCCGAGCTGCTGCGTGCAGGGTGATCTGAGTTCTGCCTTGTTTCATTTTAGGGCGTGGCCAGTGGGGACCCACTGAGGGGGAGGACTGCGGGTTGCTGGCCCCAGGTCCGGGTCACGCTCAGCCCCTCAGCCCCACCACACCCCAGGCCTGTGTGTGCAGTTCCTCCCGCCCGAGATGCCGTCCTGGCCCTCAATGGCCTGTCCTTCCCTCACCTGCACCCGGTTGGCTGTGGCCCCCCGTGGGGGTCTTCATCATGCTCTGCCGGGGTGAGAGCCGCCCCCGGGGAATGCCCTGGCATCCCTGCCTGACCCTGTGGGGGCTGCTGCCTGTGTCCACCCTGTGTGGTTGTCATTTGAGGGTCTGTCGTTCCCTCCAGGTGGGGGACCTGGGACCTTGTGTGGGTGCCCCCAGGGTCCTGGCATCCTTGCAGCAGACCCTGGGCTAAGGGTGCTGGAGGCTGGAGGGTCCTGTGGGCTGTGGAGCCAACCGGGGGTGGGGGGACTGAACCTCCATGTTTCCATCTGTGGGGGCGAGATGACCTGGGAACCTGCCCTAGGGTTTTGGGAGACAGATCGTGGCTCTCGGGCGAGGTACTTAGCACAGGGCTATGGTGAAGGCTCAGTCCTCGGTGGCTGAGGTTCTCTATGATGGTGACAGTTTTATGTATAGGTTGGGTTCCCAAGTCCAGAAACCCAAAATGCTCCAAAATCCAAAACTTTGTGAGTGCAACATCATGCTCAAAGGAAATGCTCGTTGGAGCATTTTGGAGTTTTGGATCAGGTAAGTATAATGCACATATTCCAAAATCCAAAAAAACGCGAAATAGGACACATTTCTGGTCCCAAGCATCTCGGGTACGTGTTCCTCAGCTGGCATAAAAAGTAGCTGTGTGACGTCCATTCTTGCTGTGGCTGTGGCGGGTCCTGCTCACGTCTCTGCCCGCAGATGCTGGACGAGAACCACCACCTGATCCAGTGCATCCTGGAGTACCAGAGCAAGGGCAAGACGGCCGAGTGCGCCCAGTGAGTCCACGCGGCGGCTTCCTGGGCTCGAGCAGGGCGTCTGTGTTGGAGCACTGAGGCCGGGTACCCCTGAGAGGGAAGGCCCCCTTCCCTCCTCGGCCCTCCCCCAGAGAGGCGGGAAGCGCGGCCACCAGGACTGGGGCGGCTTGGGTGGGGGTTGGGGGGAGGGGAGTGCCGGGAGGCTCGGGCCGGCCGCTGCAGGCAGCTCGGTGGCCAATAGTGGACTCACCGGGGACAGCAAGCTCCTCTAGGTGGGACCTCCTATGCCCCAGGGCCCGCAGCAGGGCTTTCTTTCTCCAGGTTGCTGGCGCCATGGAGTTAGCCCGCTGCCAGCTCCGCTAGCGGAGGGCTGCGTCCCCTGGCCTCCCCCTCGTGGCCTCTCCTCCCACTTGGCCACCACCACAGGGCTTCCCACGGCTTTTGTCCAAGGACAGGGCCTGTCAAGACTTGGGCTGGGTCTGCCCCACCTGGACCCAGCGCCCTGCCACCTGCCTCTGTTTCCAACCAGGCCGCCAAGCCTGTCCCTGGGTGTCATCTGGGACCAGTGTCCTGGGGGGTGTGGCTGGACACCTAGGTGGTCTTGGTCACACTGTATGTCCGCTTTGGATTGGCCTGCAGGCGCAGCAGCCCTGCGTTCCTGCCTCACACGCGCCCTTCCCCCGCAGGTACCAGCAGATCCTGCACCGGAACCTGGTGTACCTGGCCACGATCGCGGACTCCAACCAGAACATGCAGTCGCTGCTCCCCGCCGTGAGTACCGCGCGTGGCCGGGGCGGGGCAGGGGTCCTGCACTTCCCCAACGAGGAGTCAGACATGGCCGGAAATCAGGGTTCTGAGCGTGTCCCCTCAAGTAGCAAAGGTGACTAACAGGGGAACCAGAAATGCCACGAGAGCCATCAGACACGGGGGGCTGGAACATGGTCCCTCCTGTCACACAGGGCACAGGGCAGAACCGTGGCTTAGGCTTCTTTAGCCCAGAAGACCCAAACCCGGGACGGTGGACAGAGCTGTCCGGGCAGAGTGGGGAGGGCTGGGATGGGAGCCCTTCTGAGCAAGGTGAGCAATCACAGACCACACTTAGACACCGCTGTGATGAAAAATGAAACTTAAAAGAAAAAACGCCCACCTAGCACAGTAAATACTTCAAATGTTAGTTTAAATATTTTGATTTTTTGAAAATGCATTTTTCCCAAATTCAATGATCACTGTGAAGGCTGTGTCCTTCCTGCTGCGCGGGAGTCCAGCCACACCCCCCAGGACACTGGTCCCAGACGACACCCAGGGACAGGCTTGGCGGCCTGGCTGGAAACAGAGGCAGGTGGCAGGGCGCTGGGTCCAGGCGGGGCAGACCCAGCCCAAGTCTTGACAGGCCCTGTCCTTGGACAAAAGCCGTGGGAAGCCCTGTGGTGGTGGCCAAGGGGGAGGAGAGGCCACGAGGGGGAGGCCAGGGGACGCAGCCCTCGCTAGTGGAGCTGGCAGCGGGCTAACTCCATGGCACCAGCAATCTAGAGAAAGAAAGCCCTGCTGTGGGCCCTGGGGCATAGGAGGTCCCACCTAGAGGAGCTTGCTGTCCCCGGTGAGTCCACTATTGGCCACGGAGCTGCCTGCAGCGGCCGGCCCGAGCCTCCCGGCCCTGAGAAGGACCCACTGTGGCTGGCAGTGAGGTTCCAGGACCCGTCACCAGGGATGGCAGCTCTCCTGATGCCCCTCAGCTCCCGGAAACGCGGTGACGTTGTAAATGGCAGGACGTGTTTTGCAAGTGAAAGTGTTAAACAAGCCTCAGTTGGGCTTTCAAATCAGGGTTCTTCGCCCGGGAGCTACCCACAGATCCTGCTGGAAACTTCATCTTGTTCAGGTGTAGACGGCGTCTGTGTATTAGCCTTGGAGCTGCAGCTCGGTCTAGATCAGGATGTGGGGGCTGAGGGGTCGCCATACGCTCTCTCTCCCTTATGTGTCCTGTGATCCAGGGTGCGCTTGAGATTGGTGGAGGATGGGCGGGGAGGGGCGCACAGTGGGAGTGCAGGAAACAGGGCCAGCCAGCTATGCAAAGGCCCCAGGGCCTGGCGGAGGTGCAGAAGTGGTACTCAGAGCCCGGCCAGGTTAGCCTGAGAGGGACTCAGCATGTAACGTCCACACGTGTGTTGATAAACGTGGCTTACACAGACCACTCATGTCCTCTCCGTCTAGGCCTGCATGTTTGGGCCAGGCAGTTAAGATCATCTGTTGACTGACGTAGCTGTTGATCATAGGCATTTACCAGGTGGCCATGAAACGTAGCAGCAAATCTCGTGTGTCGCCGAAGCCCTGGAGTGGCTCGTGGTGGTTCTGTGCATGTCAGCCATCCTCCTGAAACTGCCTCGTTGCCCGCAGCCGCCCACCCAGAACATGTCCCTGGGCCCCGGCGCACTGACGCAGAGCGGTTCCAGCCAGGGCCTACACTCCCAGGGCAGCCTGAGCGACGCCATCGGCACTGGCCTGCCCCCGTCCTCCCTCATGCAGGGCCAGATCGGCAACGGTGAGCGGGCGGGGGAGGGGAGTTCACGGACGCAGGGTCACCAGGGCCACCCGTGGGTAGCGGCTGCCACAGCAGGCCACCCCACACTCCTCAGGGCTGGTCGGGGGCCCTTCACCTCATCCTGGCCACAGGTCACCCAGGCGCATGGTATAGTGGCTTGAGCAGAGGGGACAGAGCCCTTGTCCCCTTCCTCTTTTTGACACTCGAATCCCAGCCTCTGCACATGCAAGATGTGAGGTCGCTCCAGGAATTTTCTAATCAGAATGAAACGCTGCAGGTTTGGGCCGAGAACCGTGCAGAGCCGTTAGAAAGCGTTAGTAACAACGTAGCAGTAAGTATATAGTTCACCGCCTGCCTGTTAGCACGCTTGGTTCCTTGGGAATCGCTTGTTCATTCATAGCGTCATTGACCCTGGGTTAACCTCCCTCCCCAAAATCGCTGGGAGGAAACGTGGGCTGTCCTTACCGTCAGAGGTGGTGACCTGCTCTCCCTCTCCCGTCCCTCCCGGCAGGTCCAAACCACGTGTCCATGCAGCAGACGGCACAGAGCACGCTGCCCACGACCTCCATGAGCATGTCGGGCAGCGGGCACGGCACAGGGCCCGGCTACAGCCACTCGGGACCTGCCTCGCAGAGCGTCCCCATGCAGGGCCAAGGCGCCATCGGCAGCTACGTGTCCCGGACCAACATCAACATGCCGTCCAACCCAGGTACCTGCCGCGCCTCCGCCCAGCCACAGGGGGGATGGGCCCGTCTCCAAGACCCTTCGAAACACGTGCAGGTTGTACACGTGCTCCCTGCGGACTGCCCTCCTGTCGGGTGCTGGCGGGGAGCAGAGGGTGAATCGGTGCTGGCTGCCCTCCACTGAGAGTGGGGGCGCAGGGCGGGGGATGCACAGCGGCTCCAGCCCTGGCTTTGAGGGGGCTGCTCCTCCCAGAGGCCTCAGGAAGGGCTCTGATGAGGGGGCGGCTTGGGCCGTGGTCTGGGGGCGGGCATTGGCGCAGAGAGGGACAGAGTCGTTCCCAGTGGGAAGCAGCCTGGCCAGGGGCATAGCAGTGAGAGGATGAAGGGCCACACGCCAGGCCAGAGGCCAGGACTTTGTCCAGGGCCGGGGAGCCCTTTGAGCTGGGCTGTCCACCGTGGCGGCCGCGGCATGGTCGTGTTGAGCGCTTGGGAAGCAGCAGGTCCCAACCACCATGAGTGTTAAAGACACAGATTTCAGAGGCTTAGGACAAAAGGATGTGAAGTATCTCCTTAATATTTCTTTATAATAATTGCATGTTGAAAATTTATTTTGGATTTGATGACTCAAATAAAATGTGTGATTAAAATTGATTTCACCTGTTTCTTTTTACTTTTCCAATGTGGTCACTAGAAACTCTAAACTGTAGGCTTGTGTGGTGCTTCTGTTGGACGGGGCTCCCTGGGGTTTCTGAGCCGGTGATGTGCACGGACAGGCCAGGAGGCGGCAGCAGGGCCACAGAGTCTCGGAGATGGTCACGGGCCACCTCCAGGGATGGGGAGACAGGACTCAGTCACGGTGGAGCTGGGGTGTTCTGGGGTTCGTGTGTCGGAGGTGGGGCCCCGACAGGCGCTTCTCTTTGCCGTGGGAGGCCCTGGGTCTTCTGCCCAGAGATTCTCTCTGTTGTTTCTGTCGGTACACGTAAAAACAGTCGGTGCAGGCGGCTGGAGTCTGACCGTCCGCTAGGACGTCAGGGCAGGTCGCTTTGTAGGAAGTGAGACTTGGCGTTGAGGGTGACATTCTTGTGGGGAACCACAGGAAAGTAACAAAAGAACAGCCCAAGAGAAGGAGGTATTCAGAGTTTGGAGGGGGTGCAAGGACCTGCTGCCCGGAGCGTCCCTGGGTGACGGGGGCCTCTGTCCTGTCGCACAGTGTCCATGATGCACCAGCAGGCCGCCACGCCCCACTACAACTCGGCGCAGGGCGGGAGCCAGCACTACCCGGGCCAGACGTCCATCGCCATGATGGGCCAGGGCGGTCAGGGGAGCAGCATGATGGGGCAGCGGCCCATGGCGCCCTACCGGCCCTCCCAGCAAGGTAACGCCCGCGGGCACCTGGCCAGGGCTCAGCCGTGTGAGGCCCAGTCCTTGCGTGTTTCTCCATGTTGCGTGTGGGGTGAGAGTGCTGGGGCCCGGGGTGGGGGGTGGGGTGCTTGCCGATGGGTGTGTGCCGTGGTCGCGGTGCTGGTGCACGGACCAGGCTGGATCTGCCGTCCACAGGGAGCTGGAATCAGGCTGCGTGGTCGGCTCAGGGCGGGCGGGGTGGGCAGATGTTACAAGTGCGAAGTCCAGAGTACTGGGTGCGGGGTGGAGGAGAATGAGGATAGCCGGCTGAGGTTGTCCTGTGCCCTTGGGTGGCACCGTGGGGTGCTGTCTCCACGTGGGCAAGCCGCCGGGGGACTAATGGTCTCACCTGTGCGGGAGCACACCTGGAGCAGCTGCCCTGAGCGTGGCTTTCCCCGCCTGCAGGCTCTTCCCAGCAGTACCTGGGCCAGGAGGAGTACTACGGCGAGCAGTACAGCCACAGCCAGGGCGCCTCGGAGCCCATGGGCCAGCAGTACTACCCGGACGGTGAGCGCCAGCGGACTCCTGATGGCGCACGAGGAAGCGGAGTGGCCGCAGGCGTGAGGGGGTCTTACCGTCTGTCAGCTAAGCGGCCAGAGTCCCCCTGCTTGAGCATGTTTGAGGACAGGGACGAGGGCTGATCTGGCAGCGGTGCCTGGTCTCTGCAGAGAGAAGCTTCCGGCACATGCTGCCGCCACTTGCCTCGCTTTCCCGAAAGGCAGTAAGAGTTTATAGCAGGACACGCAGAGGCGGTGGCTCCCAGCTGCCCCCGTTGTCTCTGTAGATTATCTTCTTTTTGTCACCTTCAGTCATCTTTAGACATCCCAGGATTTGTGGAGGTGGCATTTAAGGTGGTCTTACAGGGCGGGTTGATTTCGGGAGGCAGAGACATCCAGGTGGGGCCAGCCTGAGCCGAGGTGTGAGACAGGAGTGCACAGCCGGGGCCAGAAACGGCAGCCACAGGGCAAGCGTGTCCCCTGCTTGGTGGTCACGTGCAGCGCAGGCCTCATGCTGGGGGCCAGGCGGCAGGATGGGGAGAAGGCGGGCGCGGGGTTGGAGGAGGGCAGGCAGGTTCCTGGGGCTGTCACCAAGCTCCCCAGCGGGCACCGAGCGTGCTGGATCCTCCTAGTAAACTGTCGAGTGGCGTCACCGCAGCGCGAGCAGTGGGACGCGACGTCTGCGTTTTAGCGAGGAGGCTGCGGCTGGGAGAGGTGGGACGTGGGCAGTCCCTAGGGGTGCGGGTCGTGCCCGTCCCGGTGCCCGGGTGTCCCCCAGGCCCTGGGCGGTGAGGGGCCCCCGCCGACCATAGGCCGTGTCCGTGTCTCACAGGCCACAGCGATTACGCCTACCAGCAGTCGTCCTACACGGAGCAGAGCTACGACCGCTCGTTCGAGGAGTCCACGCAGCACTACTACGAGGGCGGTAAGGAGCGCGAGGGTCCGTGTCCTGCTCCGAGTGTAAGTGCCACGCTGTGGCGGGGGCACCGTGCTCTCAGCAGCAAGCAGAACCTGCCTTCAGTAAGTCTCCCCTAAATCACCGTCTGACGGGGAATAGGCCCAGACATAGAGCAGGTGGCAGCGTCCATTCTCCGGTGTAAATACGCCCACCTGGCTGACTTGAGGCCACAGTGGAATGTCCCGGAATGCGGAGGTGGGAAGAGGTACGCAGTGTGGGTTCCTGAGCAGGTGTCGGCCGGTCCCAGCCCCTGCGGGGTAAAGGTGGCCCCAGAGAAGATCAAAGGACCACCTTGCAGGGCTGTGCGAGCTCACCCAGAAGGGCAGGAAGGCCACCAGCCCGCGGGGAGAGGGGCTGCCTGTCTGGGGCCTGCAAGGCCTTCTTGTCACAGGGCCCCACTTTACCTGTAGGAGCAGCCGGCGAGGTTTCACCAGGTACGGAAAGCAGGCAGGCTCTCTTTGCCTATAAACTTGCTTGTTTGGACTATTTTTTAGAGAATTAGATATGTAAAATTTTTGCTTTTTCTTTTCCTGTTTAGAGACAGGGTCTCGCTCTGTTGCTCAGGCTGGAGTGCAGTGGCACAATCACTGCCCACTGCAGCCTCGAATTCCTGGGTTCAAACGATCCTCCTGCCTCAGCCTCCTGAGTAGATGGGACTACAGGCGCACGCCGTCACGCCCAGCTAATTTTTAAATTTTTTGTAGAGACAAGGTTTTGCTGTGTTGCCCATGCTGGTCTGGAACTCCTGGCCTTGGGCTATCTCCTGCCTCGGCCTCCCAAAGTGCTGGGATTGTCAGCGTGAGCCACCAAGCCCGGCCCAAATTTTTGCTTTTGAGCTTACACATCTCAGCCTGCTATGAAGAAATAACCACCCAAGTGTGTATGCATATCAGAACATCACGCTGTACACCACGAACGTATACAGTTTCTGTCCATTATACCTTAATAAAGCTGGGAGAGAAGTAAAAACACATAACTAAACAGTAAAGTTTTTAGAGAGAACGAATCCACCTGGGGCCAGTGCACAGAGGCCATCTTTGGGTGTATTCGTACGACGGCACCTGCGCCAGCCCTGGGGCCAGTCCGCCTTGCCCCGCACTCCTGGACTGTGGCAGCGGGGGTCTCCTCCTGTCCCACGCCGAAGGGTCCTGAGCCTGCCCTCTCAGGGCCGTCACTGCTTCATCCAGCTGAAATAATTACCCCAAAGACAAATTTAGGACATGCCCAGCCTTTTAAGTTTGAATATGTACTTTTGCACCCTTGTTTTGGGTTACATATTCTGGCTTTCCGTAACTGATGAGGAGTTTGAGGAAGGAGCAGAAATTAAGAACGTAAGATATTTTCTTGACGGTGAATGATTGGAACGACTCCAATTATCTTTCCTCAAAGTTCCCACCTTAGGGAGGAATCCAACCTTGACTAAGAGCATATGTGAATTTTATTATTCTGTATAACTACAAATTGAGTTTCCCGGGTAGGTTTTTAAGCCTTTCCAATGTGAATTATCTTGATCAAGCTGTTATTTTTAAAAAAATATATTGCTAGAATCCAGTTTTAAAATACTTAAGTTTTATAGCTCCTACAAAAGGAAAGTTATTTACAACCAGAAAAGTAAAGTAGAAAAATGGATTCTTCAGATACCAATTTTCATGATCTGGCCTCTTACTGTGGCGTCTTTGTTTTCTTATCGGTAAGAGAAACTGCTTGTTTATGTAACGTTTGGTGTCCCAGACCCTCCCCTCCAGGGCCTGGGGTTGGGCCTCATGCAGTTGCAGGACCCGACAAGGTGCAGACTGAAGGCTGTGCACTTCGGGTGGTTTCGAAGAGCAAACCCTACTCAAAAGAAAATGGTGAAACTGGACTTACTGTGGTCTGTCTGTAAAGGTGTTTTGAAAACCAGGAATGGCGTTTAATCTCTGTACTGAATCTGAAATGGCCACACTGCAGACCTACGTTAGGATTTCAAAATGGTTGTTAACACCCTCCTTTGAACTCTTGGTGATTATTTGGTAATATACTCACTGTGGCTTCAATTATTTTTGTACTGTAGGCTTTCTTCCAAAACAAGGCTGTAAGCATGGGTGCGAACTGGTAGTTAGATTTTTGACAGTAAAATTAAGGTGTTTTCTCTGGGGAAAAAAGAAAAATGACCCTAAACTGTCTCTTGGAGTTTGCCAACCTGCTCACAAACCGTAGATACGGGCACACATCTGCCTTATTTCCCACCCCCGTGGCGCTGGTTTCGTGACGTCACAGGAAGACCCATCTCAAGGGAGGCTGGAACTGCAGCCTCTGCTCGACAGTCGCCAGTATAATTGGGGGCCCCGAGAGTCCTGGGGGGCATGAGGTGGGGATGGGCTGTCTGGGAGTTGTGACCTCAGAGGAGTGTCCCGTGGCCGCCCCCCGAGAGCCTGCGGCTCCCTCGCACGGCTGCTCGCCGTGTTTCACGGTGCGAGTAGGTTTGGGGGAAGGCGCTGCCTGGTGACGGGGACGTGAGCGTTTCTCTGGGTGTCGTCTCCCAGCCTGGAGGCCCTGCCGTCGCCGGCTGCCCCAGGTGACGGGCCCACAGCTCCAGTCCCGGCTCTCTGCTGACTGTGCTCCTCACTCTCGGCATCTGCAGAATGGGGACCGGGACGGTGCCTGTCTCACAGCGCGTTTGGGGACTTAAGTGGGACACGCTACGTGACCTGCTTAGAGTCCGTGCTGGCCCGCAGCCACTTTAGACACCGTAACTCATTTTTTTCTCATCTGTGAGAAAATATTTCTGAATAATTGATCTACTCGACGGCCCTGGGAATGAGTTGTAGGAGGGGACTGAAGAGCGTGCGCGCACGTGCACGAAAACGTGCTGAGGCGCCGTCTGTGCGGACTCGTAGCTGAAAACTTGAGGGCTGTCTCCGTCTGCTCTCCTCACGTGGCGCCTTGGGACTCGGCGTTGGCGGGAGGCCTGCGCTGCCTGGTCGGGTCCTTTGCCTCGTTAACTTTGCTGACAGCCCAGGCCCCCTAACGTGTTGGCCTCTGGAGCCATCACTCATGGCCTGTTTACCGGTTACACCAGTCTCACGGGGCTGTCGTGACAAAGGACAATGCACTGGGTGGCTTAAAACGGCGGAATCTGTTCTCTCACGGCTCCGAGCCCAGAAGTCTCAGTCTGGTGTCTGCAGGGTTCTGCTCCTGCAGGCTCTGCGCAGAATCTGTTCCGGCCTCGCCCTGTGGCTGCCGGCAAGCCTTGGTGTTTCTCGGCTCGTGGAGGCTCCAGCCTCTGCCTCCGCCATCAGATTTCCTGCTTCTCCGGAGACGCCAGTACCCTTGGGATTGGGTCCCCCGTAATCCAGCATGACCTGGTCTTAATTGCTTGTATCTGCAAAGACCCTCTGTGCAAATAAGGCCACGTTCATTCGCAGGTGCTTGGAGTCGGGATGTCTGCACCTTTTGGGGAAACAGTTCAGCTCACAGAATTCGTATCGGTCTTTGTCTTCATTGCGGTATTGGTCAGGTCATTTTTTTTGGCTTTACTTTTGTACTTTCGTAAAACTGTAAGAGAAAATGTAGTATAGTATTTGATTTGTTGTGAAAAAGAAAACATACTGAAGCAACAGATTTGGTTTTGGGATTCCCCAGTTACCCGTATGGCACATGGTGACAGGACGAGCCACCTTTACCACCTGGAATGAACTCTGTGTCCTCCTCCTGCAGGAAACTCCCAGTACAGCCAGCAGCAGGCCGGGTACCAGCAGGGCGCGGCGCAGCCGCAGACGTACTCCCAGCAGAGCTACCCCAACCAGCAGAGCTACCCCGGGCAGCAGCAGGGCTACGGTAAGGAGGCGCGTCTTCCGGGCGGGGCCAGCACTCGCCGCACTGCCTGTGGCCTGCACACGTGGCGACCCAGTCGCTTCATAAACTTATTTTGAAATAGTTGTAGATTTCTAGAAGAGTCAGGGGATGGTCCAGAGAGTCCCAGCTCCCGTTGTTCACGTCCTGCATCACCGCAGTGCAGTTGTCAGGACTGAGAAACCCACGCTGGCGCGTTGCGAGGAGGGAGACCCTTACTCCATTCAGACTAGTTTTCCCCCGATGTCCTTTGCTGTCCCGGGGCCCCATCCAGGACCCAACAGACGTTTGCTCCTCTTGTCTGTGACAGTTTCTCAGGTGCCCTTGTCTTTCGTTCCGAGGACTGCTAGGTGCTCTGCGGAGCGGCCTCTGTCTGGGCCTGTCTGATGGTCTCTCGCGAGACAGGGGTTGTGGGCTGGACGACACAGGGGAGGGGCCGTCTCCGCACACGGGGGCGTGGCGCCTCCACGTGGCTTGGACCAGGTGCTGCCCTGGTCCCCTGGCAAAGGTGTCTCCACAGTCATGTTCCTCTTTTTCCCTTTTCTTTCTCTGTTCTTGGGAAGCGAGTCCCAAGTCCACACTCAGGGTGGGATTATCTACGTATATTACTCGGAATTCTGTAAAGTTGTCTCCTCTCCCCAATTATTTAGTTATTCAGTCACTTACTTTAGTGTTTATTCATGGGCGTTAATTCCATACATTGGCTGTAATCTAATACTGCCTTACTGTGCAGCTCAGTGTCCCAGCTTTGGCCTTGGAAGCTCTTTCAGTTGGCTCCTGTGTCCCCAACGCACCCATCCTTTTGGCGTTTTGAGCGTATCTGTGTTTTCCGGCACCGCAGTGACTGCCCTGCCCCAGCCCAGAACCAGCACCTCTCCACGGAGCCCTGGTTCCGTCTGTTGCAGAGCGGTGCCAGAACCAAGAGCTGGTTGCAGGTGGGCACCTCCAAGCCCGATTCACTTCACTCACCTGTGACAGCCCCCGTGCAGGCCAGTCCGCAGCAGTGTCCGGCAGCCCTCGCCCATTCGTCAGCTTTTGTTCACCCCACAAGGACCCCCGAACTGAGAACAGGCTCACGGGCGTTGCTCCCGAGGCCATGGGATGTAGTGAAGAGGACAGAGGGGACAGAGTGGATGGGCCAGTCACACGGGCCAGGAGATGAGCAGGAGCGAAAACTGTGTCCCAGGTCAGGCTGCCCAAGCAGTGACCCCACGTCTGCCCCTGTGCTTGGGCGCTCACGTCCTGCCAGGGCACGTCCACTGGCCACAGCCCAGCCCCAGCCACGCAAAGCTGTCCCCGTAGTTCTGACCGCTCTCTGGCACCCAGGGTGTGGGGCACGTGCTCCTCATGCTGCTGGCACCGAGGGTGATTTCCTCGTTTCGCCACTGCGTGCCATCCGCACAAACTGTCAACACTGAAAATGCACGGTAAAAGCCGTCCTCCCTGACGCTGTCAGAGCGAGTGGGCGGTTTGTTCATTGAGAGAGTGAGCCAAGTGAGTATTCGTGACACGTCCACGCCTGCCGACCTGAAACTCCGTAACCTGAACGTAAACGTGCACCCGCCGCCCGTGGGCTCTCCGGCTGGAGCCACGGCTCGGTCCTCCCCAAACCACACGCCCGACGCCTGCGCTGTCAGGCAGCTTCCGCCCTGTGAGGGAGCAGGCTGAGGTCTGTGGGTCTCGGCCTGCACCACACCGAGAACCGCCCAGGGACCTCTAGAAAATAAGGCACGGGGCCACCCCGGAGTGATTCCTGGGCCTCGTGCCCACACGCGGTTCTGCCTCAAGAGGCATTTAACAAAGTGACTTGGCCTTTATCAGTTCTTTCTGCAGCCGTGTGCTTGGGTTTCACAGGAACGACGCTGCTTTCTCTTTACCCGAGGTTTCCCCAGTCCCGTGACGCTCCATTTACAGGTTTATGGCAGCTGTCATCACCGACACCAGGTGGTTCTGGAACAGTCACTCACCTGGTTCCAGGAAGCAGCAGGCATGGATGTGCTGGAGAGACCCCAGCCACCCTCGCCAGTGGGCGCAGGGACAGGGTACTGGGGGTCCGGCAGGTCGGCTGCACGGTGCGCTCCCCATACAGGTTGACACTGAGGAGAAGCCGGTGCCGGGTGTCAGGCGGCTGCGGGAGACTGAGGGGCTGGCTGGTCGGACTCAGGGTTCCCGGTGTGTTCGCGCAGGGCCTGCCCAGGGAGCACCCTCGCAGTACCCCAGCTACCAGCAAGGACAAGGCCAGCAGTACGGAAGCTACAGAGCGTCGCAGACGGGACCCTCCGCCCAGCAGCAGCGGCCCTACGGCTATGAGCAGGCAAGCTTTCTGGATGTTTCCAGATGTGCCCATCTGCCGTGTCTGTCGAGACATAATGAAGATTTCTCTTATGGTCATGAGGAATAGTGAGATGGAACTAACTGGCTTCCAGGGTCCCTCCCAGAATATTAATTCTCTGAGCCTGTAAGGTTTTTGGTTTTTTTTTATTTCAGCATATCATGGGGGTACAGATGTTTAGGTTACGTATGTTGCCCTTGCCCCCCCTCCCCGAGCCTGTAAGGTTTTTAAAAATTACCTCTACACGCTCACCTCCCTCAGACAGGTGGCTTTTTAGATCCTAAACTCACCGTTAGATTTGCATGCCCACTTCTCTCATCCGTTCATTCATTCTGCAAATACTCATCGTGCACCCAGCACCTGAGGGGTCTCTGCTGGGTGCCTGGGACGCGGCTGTGCATGGCCCTGCGTGTTTAGAGCCTGCGTCTCGCTCCGGAGACTGTGGCAGGTGACAGAGCCAGATGCTGTTCTGGATGCCAAGGGCCCGGCAGAGGAGCCCCACGGGGGCAGGCGGTGCGTGTGGCGGGCGCTGGCGGCTCCAGGACGGAGATGCAGCAGTGGGGAAGCATGTGGGGCTGTCATAGACAGGTGGGGTCCGTGCCTGCCAAGGTGACGGTGAGCAGGGTCCGGAAGGAGCCCAGGGACGAGAATTTGCAGGATGATAGCAAGGGCTTGGGGGACAGCAAGGGGCAGGCAGCGGAAGCCTGGCGGGAGGTGGTGGGACGGGCAGCCGGTGAGCGTGGGGGCCTCGCGGGCCTCGCAGCAGGCCCTGCAGGACGGGGTCTGTGTGGCGGCGGCACTGACGGGGCGAGGGGACTCACAGACGAGAGTGAGCCGGGCACAGGAAAGGGCGTGTGCCAAGGTCCCGAGGCAGCAATAGGTTTGTCACGTAGAAGACTCGGGGACTGGAGCACGGCGTGGGGGAGGTTGGTTGGGCGAGAAGAGGAGAATTATCTTGGCCCTTGTTTTGGAGCCTCCTTTGAAGAGAGTCCTTTTCATTTCTTTTTTTGTTTCCTTTTTCTAAATTAAATTAAATTTTTTTTCACACTGATGGTCAGTGTGTGGAGAGTCCTTAGCAAGGGGCGACTGTCCACTGGCGATGGCGCTAGGCGGGGCGGTTCCGAGTTTACGCGGCTGACGGAGCTCAGGCACCGCGCCGGCTCGGAGGCTCTCCCGGCGCCGGGCGGCCAGACGCTGAGCGGTGCTTTTAACCGCTGCTCGTCCTGCTCCCTCGGGAGGGTGAAGCATGAGCCCCTTGCACTTGGAGAAGTCTGAACGTCAGCGTGGTATAAGTGAGCCCACTCCCAGGGCAGAGAGATCAGAGGGCAGACCTGGCTGGCATTTAAGAAACAGCTCAGAAGCGCTCCCGCGAGGGCCGCCTGGCCTGGCGCACGCAGACCCAGAGCGGGCTCCTGGGCTGGTCTCCTGGGTTTGTCCCGTGCAGATACTCGGCACAGGAGTGTCTTGGTGGAGTTCAGAAGGGTGACAGTCCGGAGCTTGATGTCCGAGTAGAATTATTAGAACGATTTTGCTGAGACAAGGTCCCTCCATCACATTGTCCTGGAAATAATTTCTTTGGGTTTTGTGAAATAACAAGTTGAACGTTCTAACTTAACTACAGACCGAACCAGTTTATGCCTACACAGAAGACACGAAGCCATGAACAAGGTGGAGAATTTCACATTTTAGGGGGAAAGTGTCCATCTAGCGCCAGCGTATCAGTTCAACGTGGTCTTTAACAGATTCACGTTAACCGTAGACTGCGTGTCTCACCGCATGGTGTCCGCTGGGGCCGTCCGTGCTGCGGGGTGCTGTGCTGCACCCACTCTCGAGCCATGACAATCAAAATGTCTCCAGACATTGCCAGATGTCCCCTAGGGGAACATCGTCCCCTCTGAGAACTGCTGGGATGGACTGGGTGGGGGTTGCCCAGCCGCTCTGACAGGCCCAGGGGCTGCTGCTCCCTCGCGGATCAGCTCGGGCTTGGGGGTTCCGTCTGACCAGTTGTGCGGGGGCAGAAGACTCCTAGAACTGACTCCTGCTAACTGGACTCACGACAGCCAGCCCTGTAGGGGGTCACACGGGGAACGCGTGCCTGGCGCCGTTCCTCCCTGCTAACCTCCTGGCTTGAAGGTACCCTGACCTCTGATTATTAACGGGGTGGGGGATGGGGAGCAGAGAATTGGGGCACTGAGATGAGTGACAGTTTCCTTCAGCTATGGCATCTCCCGGATGACTTGCCTCACGGGTCAGGGGGTCCGTCCAGCTGGCCAGGGAACCCTCCTGCCCTGCGGCCTCGCTGGACGCAGGCCCCCCCCAGTTCTCTCTTCCTCAGCGTTTGTATTGACTAAAGCCTGTTCCCCTGGTCATTCCTCACCCCATTTTTTCAATTCGGCAGGCTGAGGGGCCGGCGTTTGCCCTTCAGTCCCCACGGGAACGAGCTCCCGAGTGGGGACTGGCGGGCGGAGGCTTCCTTCCCAGCGGGGTCAGTGCGGGATCTGATGTTTGGCACCTGGCCAGGCCGAGCCTGCCGCCAGCCCAGAGTGTGACCGAACGAACAGCCCTGTCTGACCTCTGATCTGCACCGTCAGCCACAGGCTGGGTGGTGGCTTCCGGAAAGCCACCTCCCTCCCGCCTAGGCCTGGCAGAGGCTGTTTGCTCGCGCTGGCTCCTTCCTCCTGCCGACCTGGACGCTGGCTGGGAGCGGGGCGTCTTACCTCCGGGTGTGGACCCTCCTACTCACGACTGTAGGGTATAATCTATGTCTTGATCTCTTTCAGGGCCAGTATGGAAATTACCAGCAGTAAGGGACAAGCGTCCTTGTTGGAGCCCTGTGGTTGCGTGTTCATCCAGGGGATGGACGGGCCGGTGGCAGTTCTGATGAATTGTGACACGTCGGTTACCCCTTCGCCCAGTGCCACGTCTGCATGTGAAGCGTGCTCATTTCATGCTGGGTATGACGCCGAGCGTGCACCACTGGCGCGAGACAGCGCTTTGGCGGTGCGACCCATCTGGTGCTGTGTATAGTATTGTATGTCGACGGAGAGGTTGTACCGTTTTTGTCCCCCACCCTTCTTGATGTTTCTAGCTAGCTTTGGGGGTCATCAGAGTTTTCTGTGCCCAGCGATGGGGCGCACCTAGGAGACACCACAGTCCTCGTATTTCTGTGAACAGACGCTTCCCCTCCGGCAGTTGTCCCATAGTGGGTTGTAACTTTCCTTGCACCCGCCACGCCGCAGCTTGACACATGCACGGCCCCGGGGTGGCAGCCTCTTCCTGCGCCTCGATGGGCGGGCGGGAGGGAATCTTCCGTGTTGCGCGGTTTCTGTCACACAGCGAAAGGGATCAGTGCGCTTCGGGTGCGGAGGCCGCGGACGGTCCTTGCGGAGCCCGCTCTTACCTCTGTCTTGCCAGCTCCGCTCATCCAGAAGGGTGCATGTTTTCGTATTGAGAAGTAAAGCGGGATCAATGATTATTTTCCAAATAAACATGAACCCATGAGGGCCGGGTGCAGTTAGCTGAACCCGGGGAGAGGGTTTCACGGAAGGAAAGGGGCGGTCCTCGGGGAATTGGGTCGCAATTGGGAATTACCCTGGCTTTGACCCTTGTTTATCTGACGGTCATTTCTGGGATTTGAATATTTAATATGCCCAACTCTAAATGTGTAGAATATTTAAAATGTTGATACCAAGTTTTCCAAATGGTTGGCAAGTTGATTATTTTATGTTGTTTCTTCCAGCATCTACTTGTTCAGACCTCCAAGCGAGCGTTCCTTTTCTTTTAGGGATATCTGACATTCACATCTTATTTTTAAAAGGAACCCCAGTAACTTTATTGTGTTCTTTCTAATGAAAAGTGAAGGTTTTATAGAGAAAAATTTGAGTAATTTTTACATTCCTAGGACATTGAATCCCACTTAAATTCTGTGAGACATTAAAGACAGCTCACTTGGGAAAGTATGGTCAGAGGGAAGAAGTCCTGCATTTCCACTGATAAGTTGCACGGACATTTGATCGGCCTTTACTTGGATAATAATATTCATATTTGCTATGAATCCTTTTTCAAAAAAATCTTTGGACAAACACTGACATATTTCCAAGAATTACCCAGAAAATACAGAAAAAATCCAATGCTTGATGTATTATGCCTGCTGCTGCTGTTTTTCTTTCATTGATAAATTTTATGTTTTAAAAATTAAAAGTATTATAATACTTTATCCAGAGTTGAGTGCTTTAGATTTTACAAGGCACTTTGATAGTTTTTGCTTGATTTAACCCTGACAGCCCACGTGGGGAGACGTGGAGCAGTTACTGTTCCCATTTCACAGATGGGAAACCAAGGCTCAGAGTAGACTTGCCTATGCCGAGTGCCAGTCCTATTCTAAGACATTCTCCCCTCCTCTGTGAGACAGATAGCACACAAAAGTGAGGATAGAAGCGTTTATTGGGTAGGCATAAGGGTTTTAAAAACCCTTAACACTGGTAAGGGCTTAGAAATATATGTATATGTCCATATTAAATTACTGAAATGAGAGTTCTTAATTGCTAAATGACAGAGGTATCAGCGATTTCATTTAGGGACTCACCTCCCTTGATTTTGTTCTCTTCCTTTCTGACAGTTTTCATAGAACTAATTTGCAACTCAATTGGGGACTAAAATTTCCCGTTGAAAATGTTAAACATTTTAGATAACTGTGAAAATAGTTTATTTTTATTCCTTGCCAATCTGGGAATATGCCTTTTATGTGCGTGTGTGTGTGGTTTTTTTTAAGTGCTGTATTAATACTTTTTGAAAGAAAAGGACACTTAAAAAAACTTATCCCAAAACTTCAATCTGAAATGTCTTACATTAAGAATATCTTGAATGTTGTGTATATATTTTAAAAAGCACTTTGCGAAATAGTTTGTACATTTATTTCCTAATTTATACATGATTTTTGGTGTTAATATATTTAAGGATTAATAACAGAATGTTTATTTAAGGTGTCGTCCATTTTTATGTATTGTGGGGAGAAGTGATGCGAGTTCTTTTTCGTTAACTGTATTATATCTTCTCTTCTGTAATGTGAACGTTGGGATATGCGTAGGCTAAAGCGAATTGTTTGTGCAGTGTGGTCGCCGGTGCTTTGTGTTTTAAGGCTGCCTCTACCGCAGGCTGGTGAACATGCAAAGGAAGATTCAGAAACCGATGCTCATTCTATTGTTCTCTAACGTCCGGCAAGCTGTGAACTTGAAAAGTGAAGACCACAGTTTTCACAAGTGCGGACAGACTCATACTGGTACACAAAAGCTCATCACCCTGGCGGGTTTGTTGACTCAGCGGTACTTAGCATATTAAAAAGTCCATCAGAACTTATACAGAGAGTCTTTATAAATGGTATTAAGGTGGACGAGATCTCCTAGGATCTGAAAGGAAACCTTAATATGTTCATAGGGTAGGAGTATAAGTGAACCTCTGGTTTTGTCAGAGTTTTTAATATGTATAGGCTTAAATAGCGGGCGTCCCTTCCAAACTGTAAAAAGAGGAAGACCGTTTTCATTTCCACTTAAAATTTTTTTAGCCATTACTTCATTTCTATTTATTGAACAGGTCAAATTCATCTTGTTATTTGTGAATACGGTACGTTTTTTTAAAACATCCTTATCGGTTAATTTTTTTTCAGTTGGAGTTTGGCATATAAATCGTTTATGCTTTGGTGTAATCTCCTAATAAACTGGTTCTTCAAAAATCATCCTATAAAGTGAGTTTTCATGAAGTTAATGGGATTTAAGGTGTCAACAGAAAATTACCCAAACTCTGCAAAGTAACTGAAAGAGGTTTATTCTGAGCCAAGTTAGAGGACCATGGCCTGGAGCCAGGCCCAGGAAGCCTTGAGCAGGTGGTTCCGGTGGTTGGGTTACGGTTTGGTTTTATACATTTCAGGGAAACAGCGGTTACAGGTAAAGTCATAAATCAAAACATGGAAGAAGTACATTGGTTTGGCCCCAAAAGGTGGAACATCTCGAAGCAGGGGCTTACAGGTAATAGGCTGGTTTAAAGAGGATTTGATTTGTAATTAATTGGTTAAAGAAAGGAGGCTTCGTCCAAAGGCTCAGAATATTTCAAGATAAGGAAGACGCCAACCAGAGACAAGGCACCGGCCACACACCCAGAGTGAAGTGATCTGTTAGGTAAACTGAGGACGTGCGGGTGTGGTTCGAGCTTTGTCTTGCGTGGGACTAGGAGTTACCAGGGATGTCTCCAAGAAGGGAGGGGCACGAGGAGGGGTTTCTAGGGTCCGCGCCAAGAGAGGGTCCATTCAGCCCGCTGGCGGGGCTAAGATTCGACGTTAGTTTGCAAGCGTGGTTTGCTTGCGACACTCTTTCCTGGGAGCACCGGCCACCGAGGGGAACCCCGATCCCAGCCGGTTGGCACCGGACTCGTAGCCCGCGGGGGGCGGGCGCCTGGGCCACCGACCCTCGGTGACAGCAGACGCGGTCCAGCAGCGCAGAGTTCGCTCCAGGGTCCGCGGGCCGCGTCTTTCGCACATGCGTCATGGGAGGCCCGTGCGCGGGCGCGTCCAGAACGGGGGGCGGGGCCGGCCGAGCGGCCCGGAAGTAGTTCGCCGCGTCCGATGCCCCGGAAGTGATGTGAGCCTCCGAGCCGGTGAGTGCGGGACGCGGGCGGCGCGGCGCGGGCAGGGCCGTGGGGTTCGTGTGCAGTTTGGGGGGCGCCGGGAGCCCCCACGCCCGCTCGGCCGGGCGCGTGTCTGGGCGTCCCCGCGCGGAGCCGGGGCGGCGACAGGTACTCCCGGCGCCGGCCCGAGCCGTGTTTCCCGCCGCGGCGCTGGTCACCCGGACGGAGCTCTGCCGCGGGGACGGGGCGGGACGTGAATTCGCACTCGGACCGTCGGGGCGCTTTCTCCCATCCAGGGTTGAGTGTGAGCTACGGCAGACTTAAGCCCCTAGCCGGCTGACTGGAGCCCCGCTTGGCCCGGGGGACCCCAGCAACACCCTAAAGCCCAGTGCTGGCCTTGAGAAGGGAGGTCAGACAGCCCTCGTGCCCGCTGCCTTCTTGGAGGAAGTCTCGGTAACTCACTGACAGGCCGAGGCCGTGCGAG
>NW_012150197.1:1652554-1656783 GCF_000956105.1 Propithecus coquereli | reverse complement strand
ACTGTGTGACTTTGGGCAAGTGACTTAACCTGACACTCAGCCGCCACTGTACTCAGTTTAGGATAATTCGAGGAGCGTTTATAAGGGACAGTTTGCACAGGTAGAGGGTAGGGACAGCACAGAGTTGGTGCTTCACCTGGAGCTAGTGGCAGTGGAGGTGTTTCTCTCCCGGGACTCCACAGGATAAGGGGGGAGCTGTTACAGAACCGGGAGAAGGAATCCCGGGAGAGGGCTTCCTGGCTGGAGGTGGGACCTTCAGCCTGGGGGTCTGAGGGCAGGGACGTGAATGTCTCACCTCCTTACAGAGAGCAGCCTGGAAGAGCAGGCGGAAGATCCCCAGCATGCAGTGGGACCTCACGGTTATCGTAAGGAATGCATTTTAAAATCCGTACGTAGAAGGTTTAGAAGTGGTTCCTGGCAAATGACTTCTGTGGACCAGTAGACACTGAGCTTAACATTTTACAGAACAACAGTAATAATGTCTCAAGTGGAGCCCTTCCTTTTTATTGAATGCCTTTCCAGGCATTTTTAAAAGCTCTATCCTGTAATGTAGGATAGAGTCTCTGTCCGACTCCGGACCCTGGGCTGTCACCACTGTCTTGCTAAGCTGTGCTCAGTAAATGGATGCTGTTATAGGAGTTTGAGTTCACTTTTCTGGGCTCCCACGGCACAGTGTATAGACTAGCGCTGTCCAGTAGAACTTTCTGTGATGATGGAAACGTTCCAATCTGTCCTGTCCAATATGGTACCCATTGGAAACATGGGGCTGTGAGCACTTAGAATGTGGCCTGGGGGACCGAGGAACTGAGTTTTTACATTTTGTTTAATTTTAGTTAATTTAAACTTAATATTGCATGTGGCTAGTGGTTACTGTATTGGACAGCATAAGGATATCCTTGTTAAGGAGATGCAGTGGGGCCCGAGGGGCCACTGGCCATGGGCAGTCAGCCTGTAGCGTCCCTGGTCTCTCCAGCCCTTGCCTGGGACCATACTGACAAGACCCCCTTCCCCTGGGCTGGACCCGTCTCGACAGCTAGGAGCCAATGACGAGAGACAGAACCAAACCCTATGAGCTGGACCAAGAGAAGTAGGATGCTGATGACAACATGTAGATCATCTACCTGGAGGACAGGGCGGTGGACAAGTCCATGCTCTTGTCGAGATTTCTCGTGGATGGATTTCAGCCACAGCAGCTGTCCACGTATGCCCTGACCCATACAAGCCCACGGACACCATAGATGGCAAGACCATCCTTGTGGACTTCTGGGACATGCATGCCTCTTACTACCACAAGGCCCACGCCTGCGTCATGGTGTTTGATGTGCAGAGGAAAGTCACCTGTGAGAACCTGGGCACCTGGTATACAGAGCTTCAGGAGTTCAGGCCAAAGATTTCGTGCTTCACGGTGGCCAGTAAAAACAATGGAGACATAAAGGTGACCCCAGAAAGCTTTAATTTTGCCAGGAAGTTCTCCTTGCCCCAGTGTCTCAGCTGCTGATGATACCAATGTTATGAAGCTCTTCAGTGTCGCAGTTTGATTAGCTGTGTCTTACAAACATAACTCCCAGGACTTCAGGGATGGGTCTCCAGCAAGAGCTCGAAAACTTCAAATTGGAGCAGAAGGAGGAGGAGGTGCTTGACCAAGAGCAGAGTGGCAGCATCACGAGCCCATCAGAGGAGGCAGCCTCTCCCCGCAGCTGAGCTGCGGCTGGGGCCCCTTTCTAAATGCCCCTCCCATCGGCAACCTCCAGATCTGAATGGAGACACCTCCAGGCCATGCCTTGTTCTGCCTCCCGTGAACCTGCCCATCCCATTTTCCTGGCTCAGGATACAGGGACGAGGCCAGCACCAGTGCACTCTCTGGACAGGGTAAGAGGTCCACGAAGCACAATTAGGGATCAGTGTCATGAACACCTTCCCCGCTCCCCAGCCCCCAGGCCAGACAGTGAAGAGAATCAGGGAACATGCTTGGTTATCTCTTTAATAAAAAGAATTTAGGTCATTTTGCTTTTTCTTCCTAACACTGACCTCAGGGACTATTCCTTATGCTCCTGCTGAGGCAGCGCTGACCCCTCTTCCCACCCCTGCAGAATCTGTGGCCCCACCCTTTTCCCACGTGGTCTCTCCTCCCTTTTCCTCTCTAGTCTCCCAGCATCTTTATTGAAAATGTTCTTGAGCAGACAGCTATTCATTCCAGATTTGGGGCACCTGCTCTGTTGTAGGAGCTCTTCTAGGTGAGGGCGAGATCACAGGAACAGGCTTGCCATTGGAGCTAAGAAAAACCCGGGGACAGGTCTACTGGCAAGACACAGGGTCGGCAAACACCAGGGGTCAGTACGGCTACACCGCACGCACACCCATTTGGATTACAAGAAATCGACTTTAAGAAGAGCTCCCTTTGAAACCCCGATTTCAGCGTAGGAGGCTGTCCATTCCCTCATCGTCTCGAGGACTAGGTGGGCATCCTTCGTGCCTCCCGTGGGGGCCGAGCGCTGTGGCAGAGCCGTCGCCGCTCGCTCCTGCAGTGCCGTGGGCAGCTCGCGTGTTTCTGTGATCATCTGTGCATCGTCTGCTTTGCTTTTGTTAGTTTGTTTTGCTTTTATTGTTTCCTTTTTTACTGTAAAGGTTGAATGACACGCAAAATAAGGATATCCTTATTAGAAGGCAAATAGCACCAAACAGCAGCGTGGAACCCAGCTGAATTTGCGTGTCTGGCAAGGGAGCACCGCGGCACTCAGCCGGTCTCCAGACAAACCGAAAGGGCAAAAACAAGGACTGCGCCAAGTTAGGCAGATTCAGAGTCCAGGGCTCCGGGTGGCTTTGCCATTGACCCCCCTCTGTGTGGCTGCTCCTCAGGTGTCGTGCCACCCGTGTCAGGAACCCTGGATTCCGGAGTGCGGGGACCACGCGTGACTCCGCGGGCCCAGCCGTGGATGTGCCTGTGTGGCCCCGCGAGCTGCTTACGCTCCCCTGGCGGCTGTGTCCACACTCCACCCTCTGCTCCCCCGCAGTAGCTCCGACGCGG
This sequence comes from Propithecus coquereli, assembly GCF_000956105.1. Lineage (NCBI taxonomy): Eukaryota > Metazoa > Chordata > Mammalia > Primates > Indriidae > Propithecus > Propithecus coquereli. Next base: position 1,653,758 of record NW_012150197.1, on the reverse strand, counting down.
TAAGTCTCCACACCTGTCTTCACCTCAGTTTCCTCGTCTGTAGAGCGGGGGTAATGAAAGTACTCTCCTCACAGTGTCCGTGAGGACTAAATGAGTTAACCCCTGAAAAATACTTAGAACAGTACCTTGCAAGTAGTGAGGTAGCGATCTTGAATGTTTATTATTACACTTATTTCTAGGTACTTTTTGTATTTGGTACAAATGGGATTTTAAATTTTAATTTTCAATTATTTGCTGCTGTTATGAGAATAGTTGTTTTTTTATATTAACCTAATAACCTGCAACCTTGCTCAGTTCATTTGTTATTAATTGTCGTTTTGTAGATTTCCCTGGGATTTTCTGTGGAATCAAACATCTCTTCTGTAAATAGGGACAGATACACTTCATCCTTTTTTCTTTTTTTTCTTTACTGCAGTCTCTGAAAGGACAGTGGTGCACAGCAGTGGTGACCATCTGGCCTTTTTCTCGGACTCAAGGGGCGACCGTTCAGTCTTTCTCCATTAAGTGTGATGAGCTGTGGCCTTTTGCAGATGCCCTTTATGAGGGTGCAGGTGCCCGTCTGTCCCTGGCTTGCTGGGCATTTGATTTTCCTGGCCCCGAGGGTGCACTGAATTCTGTCTCGTGCCTGTCGGTGTGGTGAGGTGCGCTGGCTGAGTTCTGACTGCTGATGTGGCCCGTGTTTCTGCAGAAGCCCTCCTGGGTCTTCACGTGTGGTCCTCTCTGGACTGCTGGATCCAACTGGATAGTATTTTGTTCCGAGTTGTTTGCATCTGTATTCATGAAGGGTATTGGTTTATAATTTCCTTTTCTCGTAGTCTCAGGTTTTGGTACTAGGGCCTCATAGGATGACTTGTATAGTGACCTTGCTTCCTCTGTTTTCTGAAAAACTCTGCGTAAGATTGGTGTTGTTTATGTCTTGACTGTTTGCTGGGATTTACCAGGAAAACAATCTGAGTCTGGAGTTTTTGTTTGGGGAATGTTCTTTTATAACAAATTCAACTTCTCGAGTAGATAGAGGGCTATTTAGAATATCTGTTTCTTCTTGTGTTTATTTGGTCATTTGCATTTCTCAAGAAGTTTGCCACTTCACGTAAATTGAATTTGTCGGCATGAAGTTGTTCGTAGTGCTGCCTTGTCCTTTGCTGACTGCGGGGTCAGATTGACGACCGTTGTTCGATGCCTCGTGTTGGCGACTGGTGCTCTC